>NC_141788.1:1632941-1947971 GCF_054643075.1 Acanthaster planci
CAGGTATAATTTTGATAATTCAGGCAATCTTGTTGTATCATGAGGCCAAAAATGCTTCCTGTTTCCTGACCTATCCCACACTAGCGGTATTTTCACAGTGCAACTCTCACCCAAATTCAGGGGTGTTGGAAATCAAGCTTGAATGCGATGCCCAATTCATTTCACTTGACCCACATGCCACAAGACCTCTGCACAAAATTCCTCTGGAAATGGAACACTAATGGAAAGCTGAAATTATACCCCTGTGAATTTTTTTTTGCCTGAATAGATGTTTTTCAAGTGACGCACCGGTAACTTGACGGGCAAAGGCATTTTAGGAGACAAACCATGTCCATGGATGCCCGTGCATTTTCGAGTCTAGGTCTTATTGGCATTTTCATGTGCGCTAGAATGATGTGAGACTTCAAAGACATGCATGTTTCCGCGCACATTTGGGTACATGTACATATTGAACAATGACTGTCAAAAATCTTGTGACTGCATACTGTATCTTAGTTTTGGGGTTAAATGGTCAGCGGATCCAGATAGTTTTGCTTGAAATTTTAGGCTAAAGGAAAAATTAATTTAGCAGCATACCAGTGCTGGTACATGTGTACTCACATCTACCAACGTACATGCATTTTGTCTAAAAACTGAAATAATAAAGAAAACTTGAAAAGGGCTTACCGCAGAAAACTTTACACATCTGCCAGTGTAATAGGCATCCTACACAAACTGAAACTGCGCAGTGCTAATGTCCACTCCCTGATGATGAGACCACAAAGAGTGTACCTCTACATGACCTTTCATTTAGATGAAGATCCCAGATTGCCGTAAATCAAACGCACAGAGCAAGTTTTACGACAACAGCTGACAACTTCAAATGATATTCAATGCCTGCGCTGAAGGAAAAAATGCATGCTGCTGCAACGTGGTACCGTACGTAAGTCCTGTTTGAATTTGCTGTCTGTAAATTGTCAAAGAGGGTAGGCCTAAGTTATAGGCAAAAAAAAAATCAAAAAAGGCGAGAAATACGCATAGCTGAATGTCGAAGTCCTATTCAAATCAGCAAATTTCAGTTCATGATGAATACTTGTGCAGGCCACCTCTGGCATATCTCAAACATTTTTTTGCGATGTTGAACAGTCCAACATGTAGGGTGTGAAAAGGATAAACCAAACCACACAATAGAAGCAACCACACCACAAGTGTGCATAACCATACACTGTGTATTTACATAACACAGCGTTATTCATTTTTCATTGCATCACTGTTTCTATGAAATACCTTCATTCGTGAAACCTCAGTCACATCAATTTCCGACACTGACATAACTTATATCAACTGCCCACATTTTGACTTCAGCGAACTGACGTGTCACTCAACATTTTAGACAGTCATCTAATAACTTCCTGTATTTCCAGTGATTGACTCCAATTGCCAGACAATTCACTTCCTGTAACAATGTAAACTTGATCTGACTGAAGCAGACTGAAGCTTTTTGGTACATGCACTTGTACATGTGTAACAGAGTCTGCAGATGTAACATGTACATGTACATGTGCTGTACATGTAATAATACACATACATGTACATGTGAATACATACATGTACATGTGAATGTACATGTGGATACATACATGTGAATGTACATGTGAATACACACATGTACATGTACATGAATATGTGAATACATATACATGTACATGTATACCTGTACATGTAGTGAATACTAATCCACTGCATCTAGCGTATCCTAGTGTAGGCCTACATGTACATGTACATGTAGGCTTGCAGTATGTATACATTGCCGTAGTGTACATGTATTTATAGCAATGCTTGCTGGTGCCACGCTTGCGTTCCATGAATGGGATAAGTGTCAACACGTATAACACGAGGTTTACTGCATTGACAAGGATTTTGGAGAGTCCCTCAAGCTTGTATTAAGCGTGTTCGACTGTAAATACATGTACATGTATACGTACATGTATATAGTTCTTCCAGTATACTGTTACATGTACATTAACCTTTCCACGTCATACATGTGACCAGTTTTATTCGCTGGTTTTTTTTTTTTATCTCATCTCTTAACTCAAGACATGGCAAGCAAGTCTTCCGTGACCAATCAAATCTGGGTAATTTTCGTCAGGGTGCACAGACCTACTATGGGTGTTTACATCAATTTTCCTTAATTGGCAGAGAGATGAAGATAATTGGTTTCAGTGTACTTTTGATTACTAGGATTACTGATTTCCCATGGTAGGGACTAAGTGACAGAGTTGGTTCCCATGATGAAGGAACCAATGGAAATGGAACGGGACACTGAAATATGATCAGACTGACGTGTCAGTGACTTCCCAACTCTATGACTTAGATTATTACAGTTTTGAAGTTGAGTTACTTTTGCTGGGTTGCATTACTTTGGAGAACCAACTGAGGTGACATCAATGTATTTCCTTGTTGTTCTAACAATGCAGGTGTTTGCATCCAATAGGGCACGCTGACAATATGGCAAATTAAACCTCAGAGAGTAAAGGCACACATGTGCAAGTTTACCTTAAACAAGGCCAGATCCAGACCCAATTTTTTTGGGGGGGGGTGTCAAAACCAGTATGCAGTGTCCGCGGTACACTTTTGCATAATACCAGTCACAATTAAGCAGCTACTCAGTCAGAAACAATTTCCTGAACAAAATGGCTCTGTCCGTACAAAACAACCTCCACACTTAATAGTATCTTCTTTTAGATTTAAAAAACAAAATTCACTAAGTTTTTTGCAGGAGGGGAGGGGTGTGCCATGGGCTCCCACTGCCCCACCCCTCCAATCCACCCTTGACTATACATGTAACATACAAATGGCTGGCACATGTTTTATTCATTCACGTATATGGACCAAAGTGCATGATTACATGTACATGTATGGTAGTACATGTATATGTACCGGTATCTTATACAAATACTTTTTTTTAATATCTAAGCCTGCTGTACAAGCAATGAAAGGCCTACACATACATGTGCAATGTACAAAATAAATATATAGTGAACAACCCTTGTGGTGGTAGGGATTTTGCTGAAAATCCAACAAGATCAAACAAGTCACATAATTCCTATTGTCACTGCCATAATCCAACAAAAATGCCTCCAATGGGATGGTTTTGGCTTCACTACGGCAAGGGTGAAATAAAACATACCCAATGCATTTCATATTTCATACTGGTACTTTAGGGGCAGGCACAAAGTGTATGCATGTCAACTATGAACAGTTGAAATTCAGAAGTCGAGTCTATTCACACAAGTCCAGGTAGGCAAGGCTGGCCTGCCAGTAACAACACCATTGAGGACTTGCAGGCTTTTACTATGTAACAAATTCTTTGTCCATGACTGTAGTGACCTGGGGTCAAAGAATAGGGGTGTTGAAAAAGTGAAGGCCATGGTTCACAGCTAAAATAATACACACCAAAGGTGCACTGGTGGGCCCAAGGGGGTGAATCACAGTGTCTGTTGGCTTTGCGTGGTACATGTATTTTCAATGTACATTGCACTGTGGTACTGGTCCCTACAGCACCCAAGACAGAAATGATACGTTCAGCATTTGTTCTTGTGTTTACTCCTGGGCAAAGGTGCACAGTATACTGCACAGTTGTTCCATCAGTCTAACTCAGTCAAATGACTTGTGATACCTATGTGTATGTCTAGGAGGTACTGCAGCAAGAGATATGGAAGGAATTTTTGACCCTCTGTGACTGTTAGAACGACAGGAGAGTACCAGTGGCAATGAAGCACTGTAAGCCCCACATGTCCATGGGCATGTGCATACTTGGTAGTTTTCTGATCTGCCTGGAAAAAGTTTCCAAGCAGTAACTAAGTACATGTATAACTATTGGGTATGTACTTAAAAAGCACCACTGGGGAAAATATATTTTCTCTGATTTTATCCGTTCAAAGAAATACGAAAGCCTCCAAATCGAACGCAGTGTCATTTGTCTTCAGAGCTCAACTATAACAAGCTAAAAAGAGCTTTTTTTCTGTTCATGCCAAGATGCAAATTCTGAATAACCACTTGAATAACCACATTAAACAGTATTGCCCAATTAATGGTAATCTTAAATCATGCAGACATGTATGCTTCATTTTTATGAGTGGGTTTCCAAATCAAATGAAACAAGGAATAATAAAGCTTTACACTCACCAGTCAGACCAGGTGCATGACCACAACACAATAGGCCAAGTTCTTTCCCCTCATGGGCTGGGTTTATTTGTAGGGAACACTAGTAGGTTCGGTGAGCAATAAAAGGCAATGGAAAGGCTTCTCTATAATCTGAAGCAGTGGTTTTCCAGGGAACAATGAGTTCTACCCCTTGTATAGCAAGCACGCACAACAGCGGGTAAGCGGGTTGACAACGTTGAGTGAATTGGTCACATATTAACTGATGATTACATCCCGTATGTCACACTTGCTAGCAACACGGTTCGATGAGCAAATTCTGCAGGAAAAAAATTGGGAAAAAAGAGTAATGTATTGTAACTTGCAACAAATTCCTTATCAATTTTCATCCACAAAAACTTATGAGAAATATAAGTTTTCAACTCTACAAGGTGTTACATGTTTCCATCCAACCTATCAAATTTTGTTTCAGGTTACAAGCAACCAGACTATAACACCTGCAGTGAATACACAGGCCATTATGACATTGACAGGATAATTTCTTTTTGTTAAGAATGTCTAGACTGCATTGTGGGAGTCCATGCATCACCTACATTTTAACACGCGAACAGGTACATGTACATGCAGCCCAGTACTTTACAAATGCATTTGTACAAAGCCAGCCTACCAGAATAGGTGAAGGCAGCAAAGTTCACAGCCAGTTGTGAATGTGCCCCAAGGCCCTATACTGAACATGTTTCATCCCGTTTATAAACCCACCTTACACAAGGCCGGTACATGTACATAGTGTAGGCTGTCCATGTGCAGTACAGAACATGTACTTCCCAGAACTCTTGAACCACTCAGTCTGGAACATGAAGCTCAGCAAACTGAATGGGCTCAAGTGGATTTTCCTTCCTTTCCCAGAATTGACTAGAGTTTTTAATGTATTCATGATCCTTAATCCCTGAGCGGCTGCATTTGTCTACATTTGTGTAGGCCAGTACTAAAAAAAACAAAGAGCCATATGATGGAAAAAAAACTTGTGGCTACACAGCTGGCAATGATGTATACTGCACTATGTATGTCAGCTAATGATGAAAGCCACTGCCTAATGGCTTAGTAGTAGTACAGGCTTTATGTCCAAAGTGTGATCCTTTTGAAAAAAAGGAGCAGTTCTTCCAAACAAATATGACACAGCAAAGGGCCATGTGTCCCTCAACTTCAACTTGTGATTAACTCACTAACTTGTGTTTAGCTGTAGTCTCGTGTATACATGTAGATCGTAGCTCAGTACAACTACAAGACTCGGTGGGCTTATTGATAAAACTGTGTCATGACTAAGAAAGCTGCAGAAACTGACAGTAACCTAGGCAACCAGGACAGAGTATGATTTTCTGCCAAGTGGCACTCATCAGGTTAAGGAAATAAATTACATCCTAGATTCATACCAGTTGTGAGATGATTTCTTACGTGTAAATCAGAGACTTTTGAACACTGTTGAATGTAAACTGACTGGGCTAAATATGATAATCAGTGCACAAAAATGTAAATGCCATCCACTCTCCATCCACTTCACTGGAATAACAAATAAATCAAATGCAATCTGTACAGATAAAGCAGTCCAACACTTGTTTTGATTATGAGCCAGTACAAAACAATTTGGCACTCTTCAGTGCTTCTTAGCAAATTCAAATCCAAAAACTGAAGGAAACAAAGTAAAATCTTAATCAGTTCCAATTCATGCCTGTTAAACTGCTCAAAACCAAAACCGCTTGACCAATGATCAACCAAATTCCTAAGAAACCCTACAAATCAATGTTAGTACCTAGTGCACTTTAAACCTCCAAATCAATCCACTAATGCTGGATTACTCACAGAGAACGTTCCAGATGTCAATCCAAACATCTATGATCCAAATTCAGCAGCCAGTCCAAAAATACCTTGTACATCTCCCATGTGAGTACAGATCCATTGAATAGTCAGGGAACACCCTTGATAGTCACGGCACATGTACAGTACTTGGTGTTATCCTCCCTCTCCCAACACACAAACCAATTTGCGACTTGAGCAGTGGGAGATCCGAATACAGCCAGCAAGAAATCCACATAATCCTGGATACTAACCCTTCAGTCTGTAGCCAGACACCATATAAATGCACAGGCTGAGTGATATCACCTTTCAGGGCGGTGAACTGGTCTATAATAACATCAGGGTATTATGCTCCAGCACACATAACTAACAAAGGTGGGATCGTTCCATTGAATTGGAGGGGTAACAATGAAGGGACAATCTGCAGTACAAGTTCACATTCAAATGACCCATTCAATAATTGAATTTAATCACCAGACAGGAGGCATTATGGGTACCGGTACCCATGCACACATTCCATGTTCACTTACAGAATGTTTGCTGTACATGTACATTACACACAGTCAGCGAGTCATAAAGAGGTTAGTATTGTATGCATAATCTTTGTGCAGAAACTATCCAAAATTATGGGGGGAAGATTCACAGAAATTTTAAAGCAATATCAATCCAATTCATTCCAAATGAAATTCATCTCCATTGTGTCCATGGATAGTATTTTTATTAAACTTAATTTAAGTTTAATTTACAGTGTATTAAAGTCCTCTCTAAGGCCAACCATATAGGCACCTGCTATTTGTTAAAGGCATATGTATCAGAACTGTATACATATTTCTGCTCCTTTAAATAAGATAATTTAGCAGTGTAAGGTATAACAAATTTATGAGCACGTACACGATATACCTCAGGCCAACTGGCTGTCTATGTAACTAGGCCTTCTTGACAGGTCAAACCTAATAAGCTTTGCAAATATGCATGATGAGAAAATGACTCACTCACTCTCTCCTGGAAGTTGTAAAACATTTACAGTCACCAATGAAAATTATTAACCAAACCACGGTGAATGTGAGCGGAGAAACCGCAGGCTGACAGACACAATACAAATTTCATCAATTCTGGGATAAGATTACCCAGCAATTACAGAATTTATGGGAAACATTTTCCTGAGGAAGACTGGGTTTGTCCCAGTTAATCGTTTACACAAAGTTCAATGACCATTTACAAATAACCCAAGGTACTCATAACTATCCTGATGTAAGCAAAATAAAGACTACACTTCTGAAAGTTTTTTTCCCTGAGACCTTTTTTCACCTGGGTCTGTAAATTAAACCTGATTCCTCTGACAATGCATAAAATTTTTAGTTTACGACGCTGTACCTTTAAATTTGAAATGCATTATTGTTAGTTCTCGGTAGAGTGACGTGAGTGCGTCATTTCAACCCTGTAAGTTTTCTTTTCACCTCTGTACTTGTCCCTCTCTCTACTTTTGATTTGGCCTGCATTCAAATTTACGATAATCTTTCTCTGTCAGACTTGCAGAATGTCTTACAAGTTTTCTCACAGTCTGCCTCCTTCCTTCCTGACTATGAACAAACGCTCTGACCTTAACATTTTCCCAAAGGAAAGCATTGACTCACACTTTGGAATCAAAATCTAAGAAAAATGGAACTGTTTGCTTGTCAAATTGCAACCCATATATATGTATCGGTAGGTGTATAATTTCTTTGAGAACTTGAGCCACTGATTGAAAAATTCCCAGAGGTTGACAAATACAAACTTGTACAAAAGGCGGGCCACATCTAAAATTCTGGGTGAAAACACAGCGGGTTGGAAAAGATTCATCAAATTGGGTTTGTAGAACCAACACCGCAAACTGAACCCTACGACGGAATGTGAAAACGTCTGCCTCCGATCTGTGTTGATATCATTTGGCATTTAGGGCAGCCTTAGCGGGAAGCCAATTCTCCACTCCAGTTGAGTCATAGAAACTTGAGCGGTGTCCAACAATTGAGTTTTGAAAGCCTTACAGAAAGCCACCAGCACTTTTCATAAGGACGGTTTCTGGGTCGGAATGTTGGATTCAAAATTTGTCCTCTGGGTATGTCCCCTAAGCAAACTATAATTTCCCATGAGACCAAATCCACTATGGCGATGTAAACTGGTCAAAAACTGTGGTTTACCCAGCAGGCTGCCATAGCTCCCAGTAGAAAGCTGCAAATCAAAAGCTAGAATCATTTTGCTTCAAATATGAATGCCAGAGACAGCTAGCAAAATGGAGCTGTTTCCTATCAAAACACCCTACCCTCAGCATACAACGTGTACATATTACTCAGCTCGTTCAATCACTGAAGAGCAGAGAGTTGTTGACAAGAGGCAGGATAAAGGACAGCAAACTGAAGGGCCAGGAAAAAGTACAGGGGAATCTATCGTATTGCTACAGCTCTTTGAGTCTATTCTGTTTTTACTTACAGGTAGATGCTAGAAGTGTTTTTTGAGATTTCTCAAAATTTATCTCCAGAAGTTTAGATTGCATGAATGGTGATTGCCTTTGCGTGGGAGTGAATGCGGCTACATGCATGGCTCACTGCAGCAACACGTATACATTTTACATGTGGGTACATACACGTACATGTACGGAGGAAAAACAAGACATGTTGACACATGTAACGGTTGCAATTTACAGCGGGCACATGAACATCAGCTGGACTGACAGCGGTAAAGTAAACAGACTGCATAATTTGAGCATGTGCTGAAATTCCTGTTTGACAGTTAAGGATGAGAAGGGAGGTGCACATGAAGAGAATAAAGCTTAGTGATCAGATTGTAGCCATGTACCCAGGCACGTACGTGTACGTGTTTGTGTACGTCCCTGTGTTTGTGCACGTTGGACGGCGCTCCAGCTGTGATCAAATTTCATGAACTGGGAACGGTCATGCTCTGTCATCATGGTCATCAGTGATCATGATTAGAAGTGACGGATGATGATTTACTGGATATCACTAAGATTTAAGATTTGTGTACGTCCCTGTGTTTGTGCATGTTGGACGGCACTCCAGCTGTGATCAAATTTCATGAACTGAGAACGGTCATGCTCTGTCATCATGGTCATCAGTGATCATGATTAGAAGTGACGGATGATGATTTACTGGATATCGCTAAGATTTAAGGTCTGTGGATAGATGAAGAAATGTAAGACTGGCTGAACAAAAATTAGACAAACCACAGAATACGTGTGGCTGCCTATTTGAATGCTTTACAGAGCACTACCATAGGCCAATCTCAAAAGTCTGCAAGCCCCTCAGAGTTACTACATCTTTTGACAAAAAGTTCGCTCAAAACTCAAAAATTGCACCTGTCTGAAATGGTTGAGATGTGCTCAAGTACTAAAGTATTCCAAATCCACTGTATAGACCACTCTCAATTCCCCTAAAACTTGTCGATGTATGGTCAGCCAAAGTTTGCAGAAACATCACCTTTTGGTCAGCTTTTGATTTTTACATGTACCTCCAATTTGTTCCAAATTGACATTTGTTCCATTAATTTTAAATAGGGTTAGATTTTCATTTAATATTTAGTTGTGCGTGTATTGTTATTCCATGTTCTGTTAGCTGTGTGGGATTTTGAACACTGTGTGAATTACATTCTTTTACTTTTGTACCGACGGCCAACCAAAGTTTCAGAACCACACATACTCACAAAAGAGAGAATCCACACGGTGTCAATGCAAACCTCATGCTCTTACCTAAAGTTTTTGCGGTCACTTGTAAGAAAAACATGACTGTGACATCAAAAGTGCACACCATATCGAACTGATATTCAAACTTAATTGTACATGTACATGTGATTTGACGGTCAATTGACAGGATTTTATAATTTATGCAGCCAGAGAGCAATGGTATCAAAGCTCAGTTTCAAAAACCTGAGTTTGTTTTAACTTTGTGAAGATTCATGCAAAGTTTTTTTGGGGGGAGGGGGGGCAGAGGAGGCCAGATTCATAGTTCTATCATTTTACTCTGTCTCAGGGGGCAGTAGGAGTGGATGACCTCCCTGTTCCTCACCAGCCACACTTGAAAACTGCCTGTCCACTCCCAGGAAATTCTAGCAATGAACACCCTTTGGTGTTACGCGTACCGGAGGCCGTATTTCCACTGCACCAAATAATTTTGACAGAAATGTAAAGACTTCTTTGCCAATGTTAAAGATTCGTGTAACAAAATTGCTGTTTGTAAATTTAATAACCAGCAGAAACTTTCCAAATCGGCCTTTGCCTGGCTGCAGGATAAGTGGGCAGATAACAAGACAAGAAACCATGCTGTGTAACTTAGGCTGACTTACATCAGCTCAACTTGCCTTGACATTCAACCAAGGATAGATCCTGGCACACTTTCCCCATTCGAGATCAAGAGATGCCTCCACCTTTTGGGTTTTCCAACAAAACCACAAAAGTGTAACAATAATGAGTTTTAAGGAACAGACATCCAACCCTTATCTACTCTCCTATTGAGGGTAAACAAACCATCACCTTATTGGCCTTTGAAAAGTCTGGAGCCTTTTAACTTCCACAATGTACCAGTGGAACTAATTCCATACGCCTGAGGACCCTCTCTAGTGGTCAGCAGAGTGGTTTGACCATGGGATAAACGTTTGGGGTTTCCTCTTGTATGACCTTGTTTATCTTTCATGCTTCAATTCTCAGATTGAGGCCAGTGATAGCTTTAGGGAGTGTTCTGATCAATGAAGTGTGACCCGTGCACTAGTACCATGGTTCATATCATGTACAGTACATGTACATTTCCGCCAGAAAAAAAAACCTGTACATATGGTTTTTTCATTTATGGGAAATGACTTACAAGTTTTCTGTTTTACGTTTCTGATGCATTTTATTTTTTTTTTTAAATGTAACATACATGTACGTAAAATAATTTATTTTATCAACCAGTGCACAGCATGGTATCATTATTTACCTAACCTTCACCAGTTTCAACCTTTGCCAAATTGCTAACTAAGAACCTAGGTCCAACGGCCTGTGTTGAAATCAGTCACACATGTAGCATGGAAGAGTTTAAATGGATTGTTTTTCCACCTGTGCATTTTTGTTTCCGTATACTGTAGGGAGGAAAACAGACAGAATTCTAAAATTAAATCTACCCCGGAGCTTACCAGCATAATGCCATGATACCAGAATCTCATTCAATCACCACAGTGATTACAATCATGATTTTACTCCTGTGATAATAAACTACCATTACCAAACTCTCCGTTGACTGCCCACATTACATGCAAATAATTTGTGTGCCCATCTGTGGATTGGCATAGGCCTAGACTTTGCCTCTACATGTATTTCTATAACCCTACCAGTACACACAATGTGCCTTCTTTCACATCCACAGAAAAAAGCATATTTTGCGTTAACTTTGTAGCACAGGAATTTTGGAAATTCCACATACGTACAACACTACTTTTCCCTTAAAATGTTATAACTGCCGTCAGAATGTGATAACATGTCCTCAAAAGTTAACTTTAGCGAAGAAAATTCTGAAGCATTTAGGCCTACTTAAAAACACTGAAGGTTTGTGCACAGGGGCATTAAGTGTTGTCAGTATATGGAACTCATTCCAGAATTTTATTGGATTTCCCAGTTTGGTGAGGATTTTACGGAATCAAGTGTCCCCACTTGCCAAGATGTGAATTTAGAGTTCCATACAGACAGCACTAATTTTTCACTGCAGTGATCAGTGGGGATCAGGTCAACTCGGACCCAAACCAACTCGGACACATTCCAACTCGGACCCATGCCAACTCGGACCCACGACCAACTCGGACCCACGCCAACTCGGACCCAATACTAACTCGGACCCACGACCATCTCGGACCCACAACCAACTCGGACCCACGCCAACTCGGACCCACGCCGTTTCGGACCCACCTCGAGTCAACTCGGACCCATTGAGTCTTATGGTTGCATCACACCAAATACGCGCCCGTAGACCGGAAATTCAAGATTATGGACAGATCGGTCACTTTTCGTTTCAATTTTATGAACTTTTCTATTCGCCTTTTCCCGAAGATACCCCCCAATATTAGTAAAACTATGCGCTTATATGAATGTAGCCGCCTGCCTCTATCCAAAATAGGCCCGCATTGTGTGGCTCTTTGTGAAAGAAATACTCTGAACCGGAATTTATCAATCCGAAATTCGGGATTTGTATAAATAATTCTATGACCCCTCGTGATTATGGCACGTCTTATTGTAGAAAATAGGAAACTGTGGGATCAAAAAATATTAATAATGAGCTCGCGAGCAGACATACGACGCTTCAAAACCGTCTCCAAGTTTAAGCCACTTGAATAGGAAATATTCCACATTTTTATTTTAAAATGATTTGATTTGTGTTGTTCGAAATTACCAACCTATTTGCGTTATTTGGACAGTCAGTTAAGGCCTGTATGGATGAATTCCTCCATCTGCCTAAATCTTGCCGGTATTTGGGGGGGGGATGGGGCAAGGTGGAGGTGAAAGACTTGCCAGGCCAAAAAAATTGAAAAGTGAGGTGGGGGATAACACCATGAGACACTATAAAAGGTCAATGTTCGTGACATTGATGTATATCTGCAGTATCTGTTGTATGTATGCAGCATCTCTTATGTACATCAGAAGGGCCTATCTGTGGCTTTTTATTGCAACAAAACTTTGGGGGCTGTTTGGTGAAAGTTGATTCGATTTCTGCTGGTGATCTGGATCTGGAAAACAGAGAAATTCTCGGAAGCCTGTGCCACTGTCTCCGTGCATAACCTGTAGAGAGGACGTTACAGCTTGGCAGCATGCAGTGCAAAAGTGTCATTTACCAAATGCTAAAATGTAAAAAAGGACAAAATAAAAATTTTCAACAAGTTAATCACGGTCCTGGGGTTGGGTCCGAGTTGACTCAGGGTGGGTCCGAGTTGGTCGTGGGTCCGAGTTGGTATTGGGTCCGAGTTGGTCGTGGGTCCGGGTTAGTATTGGGGCCGAGTTGACATGGGTCCGAGTTGGCATGGGTCCGAGTTGGCATGGGTCCGAGTTGGTTTGGGTCCGAGTTGACTCGAAACCGATCAGTGCTATATTGGCCATCTGAAAGCAATAGTGTGTTACTAAAAGTCAAATTTAGCAGTGGAAATATTGAGATATTGTGTCAAATATTCCCAGTGTGTCCCGTTCAGTCTCTACTAAGGTATATCTACGGGTGTAGGAACCATGCTTACACCCTTTATTAAAGGTGAATAGTCGACGCCAACTTCTCCCGTATGATGCGTTGGTTCTCCCACCGTACACGTACATGTACGTGTGGGCTATATCACAAACGTGATCTCTGTCACAGAAAAGTTCCGAATCTGTCCCGGACTGAGATGAGAAAACACTCTTTCACATTTTCACACAGAAAAACAGGCCAATCAAAACATCGAGGACTGAATAAGTGAAAGGAAACCTACAACTGTAATAAGCTTCAGTCTAAATAGGTGTTCTTTTAAAATAAAATTTAGAAAAGTAAATGGAACACTCACCGTGCTACCGTGCAGGTGTCGCAAATTAAGTGGCATTTCACGTTATGATGGCAGAAGTCATTCCACCAATATTGGAAGTACAGCTAAAAGAATTGCGCCCTCTCTTGGCTCATCGCTTTCTTAATGCCCTAGCTCCCGTGACAGCCGCGTTCAAAAATTAATCCATTATTGGGCTTTGAGAACAAAACAAAACAAAACCGGCCCGTGCCAAAAGCTTTTGAAAAGATACTTCTTTTGTGACAATTTGAGTCAGTTGCATGATTACCATAAGATTTTCGATTCCCACGGTCCAATTTCTTCAATCTGAGTAGTGTCTTCTCGGCCCGGGGAGGACTCAGTTATGCTTATAAATATTTTTACCGAAAAACAAAACAGGTGCAGAAGACGGGATGTCATTAGATACGCTTTTAATTATCTATATTCAGCCAACACATCACGTTATTTCTGTAATATTTAGCAAATCTTTATACGTGTATATACGATTGCTTTCCTGTAACACGTTAAAGTCGTAAAGATGGTGGGTTGTGGGAAACGGATGGTGACGAACTATAGGAACTTAACTACCAAAGTGGAGGCATATTATCGTTTGTTTAAACTGCCACCGCAAATTAAACTTTAAGCTTTGTAACTTACTTTTACGAAGACAAACACTGCATTGAACTCAAACTTTTTAAAACGAATTTCTCCCCTTCTCTTAACACTGCTAGTAATTATAAAAAAATTAAAATTAAACATTATTTTTATCTGTAATGCTGACTTGATACAAAATTGAAACAATTAACAAAATAAAAAACCACAATACGTTTCATTACACTCAATCTGAATTCTAAACTATGCATATTAATTTTTCAGCTGATTATTGAGCATAATTGAGCAAATGTTTGTATACATGTGGATATTCTCCACAAGGATTTTTATGGGATAATATTTTTATGGTCTAAATCAAAATGTAAAACACTACTATCCGATAACAAAACGTTAATTAATATGAAGCAACAACCTGACTAAATCGAATATTCCTTGAAACATGTCAAATGGACTCTAAAATTTTTCATCTCCCATTTACAATTATAACTAAACATGTGATGTCAAATTTACATAATTCATTATAAATCATATAGCATCTAATTAATTGTATGAGGTTTTATATTTGTTTTATGTTTTATAATTTCATTTTTTATGTTTTATGCAATCCATACCGAATTAAGTATTGTTATTAGTAAGATTCCGAACTAAAGACAGCTTCTTGGATAAGCATAGATCCTGACAAACATCAACTGAGCATATATTTTTGCTGTGGTATTTAGAAATAAAATGTCCTCGTCGCAGGTCACAGGAACACGATTATGAAGTATCGTGCGCAATGGGAAGAATAAGCTAAACTACAAGCAAGCCTATGAATAATGAAATTATTATTAAATTTCGTTTAAGTATTGCTGCAGCAATATCAAAATACACACTTCTTGCAAGATTCTTTTGGTTGTAAATGAAGGATTTTTTTCTCCAGTCATATAATGTTGGCATAACCATAGCTGAATCCATAAGTATACAAATTATTCAGAAATGCTAAGGAGAAAAGTCTAAACGTAGGTCGACAGGACCATCGTGAAATCACTTTAGAAGTTTATTTCCTGAAATCTGACCTTCTCTGACCATTTTTCCCGTATTTATAACGTACGTAAAGATTTTTTTCTGGGTAAAAGAATCATTAAAAATGTAAATCGAACACAGAATAAAACGCAGAAATAGAAAGAGCCACGTAATAATTCAAAGTGGCCTAACGCTTTAAACAAAACCTTGGAGTGCTTCACAAACCCTGGGTTTCCCATCCAGTTCACATCAAACAAATAATCCGGGACATCCCCTGCACTAGACACTTAAAAACCATACATTTCATGCGAAAATCGCGTCGTCTGACACACACAGTGATTAAGGTGACCCAGCCCAGTAAATTCAGAACAATGGATGATGACGTCATGGTAGGAGCACAGAGAATAATACTATTCAAAAGCACATCTAACCGCTGTAAATTCGACTTGCAGGTATTACTCCAAGCTAAATCACAGTATAGCAAACTGGGGAGAAATGAATTTTTTTGCTATGAAATTAAGGGAGTCAAAAGGAAGCATACTGACCTCGTTGAGAATGCCAATATGCTTGTTAACTTTAGAGATAATATGGTCAATGTGATGGGTCCATTTTAAATTACAATTGATGTATATCCCAGATACCTTAAACATGAAACCTGCTCAACATTATTGACATTTACATTAATATTATGTTGTCCATTTCTGGCAAGCCTTTGGGCTGAGCTAATCAGCATACAATTGGATTTGCTGGCATTCAGACAAAGTCTGTTATTACAGAGCCACTGAGAAATACTTTTCACATCTTGATTCTCTAGATATCTTTTATCTCGATTAAAAGGTTGATCGCAGAGGCATCAAAGAGTTGTAAAGCAAACAGTTATTGTAAATAATCATTGCAGAAACACTTGCTGACATCATCAAATTAGTTCATAGAGCACAGTCACACGCGATTTCAAAGGTGGGAAAATCTTTTAGGCATTTCATTACCGGTATCACCTCCATGAAACCTCCATTAGGCATCGTCGAACTCCTGCTTGATGACAAAGTTCTCGTAGACAGTCGAAGACACGTAAAGCTGTAAAATTAAAATCAAAATCATACTCAAAATCAAAATCAAGTATTTTAAGTATTAACGTGAAACTTTCCAAAAAGAAAACAAATGAGTTGAAATATTTAAAAAAATATTTGTCTGAAATTCCTTCACAAAGTGAAACTGAGTTTCATGCCGAAACGCGAAACACCACCTGTAGGGGTTGAGTTTCACCGTCGGCAATGAAACCGCAGTTCTCTTTATTATACATATTTTGTGGAAGCAAAATTCATCTGAGATCCTCAAGAACATACAGTCTTCAGAGGGATATTAATACTAAAAATGTTAAAAAGTTTATAAGTTGATTCACAGGTGCTTCTTTGCAGTAAATTCTGATTCAGATTGATCGAATTAATGCTTGATTATTGCACCTACGTTTGCGTCCGATCCAAAAGTCATTTCCTCTAGAATCTGGACCAGTTTTCCGAAGCTTGGTCGATTACTCGGTTGTTCCTGCCAGCAACTCAACATCACGTCGTAGCTTGATAATAAAATCGAGAATAAATACCGAGGATTAATGTACAACTACATTATCTATAACAAAGAATATCACGTAGGCCTATTAAGTTGAATTGATAAAAAACCAATCTCACTTAAAACTGAGTAAACTGACTTTTATAGTGGCAACGGAGTCGATTCCAGGGTAGAACTGTGATTGAGTACATCTTGGAAGGGTTAGTGTTGAAATGCCAAAGATCGGGGCTACATCTGTAAGCGGAAAGTTTGAAGTTTTCCTTACATATCATCGGCGCAGTTTTCCGGTTTGGGCATGCGGTATCCATCTAAGAGTCTTTGGGCAAGTGACTTGCTCTCAATGCCGGGGTACGGAGTGGAGCCTACATAGGAGAGAGCAACATTACCGATGAATGACGAGTAAAGTCGGTAACGATAGAGTCAAAGGCCTAATGAAGTCTCAACATTTATTAGCATTCAACCATGACTGTTACACAGAACCAGATTTTATGTAAGACCTATGGGTACCTACCGTGCGTCACGATCTCCCAGAGTAGGATGCCAAAGGACCACCTGTGAAGGGTGCAATGCATAGAGTAAAATATTCACCTGGTGAGAAGGCACTGTCTGGTGTTCCTTTAGTGCAATTTTGAAACTAAATAAACTGACTCCAGATGCACAGCAAAAGAAGTCATGACTCCTGTTCAGTATTCGAAAACAAAAAAACACTTAAAACGTCAAGAAACACTGTAAATAAAAACAATCGCGCTTGATCTCGATTTGAACCAAGTATTCATCTATATCGCACTGTATACATGTATCTTAACCAATGCTAGAAAAGACGACGAGACTTTCTAATGAATGATTTGCGGTTATCCTGACGTTTTTCTCTATGACGTGTCTTAGTTTAGTGTTCTTTCAAAAGGCAGATCTCGTGGACGGAACTACAAGATTGTTCCAGGGATAAACTAGTTATCATCATCATAGGGTCAATTGTATTCTTCGAAAACTTTCTTAAATTGAAAGTCCAGTTCTCTCCAACTTTTCACATAATAAAGTGTCAGCTTTGACTTACACATCACTCTTGGACTTGTACACTCTAAGTGTCAAAGACTCCAGGGCCAACCAGCGAACGGGAATCCTGGTCTACAGAAATAACAGTACCGGTGCATAAAACCATAGTTACCAACATAACTAATCATGAATGGCGGACTTAAAAAATTGAATAAAAAAAACTTTTCAAAGCGTAAACAATGTTCTTATTTTAAAATTTACCTCATTTGAGAGACTAAGATCATGATTTTTATTACCGAAAGGCTCAATTTTTTTTACAACCACTGAAGTCTCGTCCTGATTAGCAACTTTACCGAAGAGTTTTGGACATAGACGTCTTGTCCTCTTGAAAGGCCAAAATCGGAAACTTTAGCGGTCATGTCGTCAGAAAGCAGTATGTTCCTTGCAGCCAAGTCGCGGTGAATTATCTGAAAAATTGTCAAGATGATAATAGGCTCATACTGACATTACTCACAGAATAAGCGAGAGAGCATTTTGGCGCTATGACACCAAAGACGTATGTAATAATCACAGACTATATAAACTATTTACAGTAATGTTTTCAAGCAGCTACGTAAAGCAAGATATTCAAAAAGGTTCCATTCCACTTTTTCTTTATTTATACACGGTTTCAAAATTTTATTCACCAAGCAATGTCGCAAGGTGTGTGTATTTACCTCTGCGTGCCTTGTTCTCCCGAGTCTAATGCGTAACTTACCCCAGTCACCGATAGGTGCTCCATTCCCTTGGCAACGTCCAGGCCAAATTTCAGAAGGTTTTCCGATGTCAGCGTTGACATGCGCTTTTTAGAGTTAGCTGCCCCTTGATTTGGTCTGGTGTTCCTAAGGTAATCCCGCAGGTTTCCAGTAGGAAGATACTCGAGTGCCATGTACAGAACCCCTATCCACACAATAACAGTGACAATAACTTCGGCTACATCTAATTTATCGAAGAAAATGTTCCTAAAATTACCAACAATTTACTCATAGCTTTCCAAACACATTGGCCGCTGATCGTAGCTACAAAGCCACTCAGGGCTTAAGTTCTTAGAGCCTTTGAAAGGTTTCTTTTGATTTTAAAGCAAGTTCTGAAAACAAGAAAGCAATTAAGAGAGAAGGTGGAAATTTCAAGTACCTTGTTGGAAGCATGCGCCAAGTAGACCAACCACATTAGGGTGTGGCTTGATCTTCGTCATTGTCTGAAGTTCCTTTTTGAAATCTTCCCAGGCAGTTTCGGGGGCAGTCTCTGTAAGCAAACAATAAGATATGATTGAATTACTCGATGATATAACACAATTCTCTTCAACATTCCCGTACAAAATGCAGAAATGAAACGTTTCTTTTCGGTTTATTCGTAAGGTACATGTGATGCAAGAGGGGAACAATGAATGATCTGGGTGCAAGCTATAGTCGGGTAACAGGTATAGGGTTTACACTTTGTCACCGCATATTGCATTTATCTAATTAGTATACTGGTTTCGAAGTCCTACCTTTCAGTGTTTTGATTGCTGCTTTAATGACTTTGCCGTCCATCTTGACTCCCCCTGCACGCACCTCACCAAAGTTGCCAGTTCCAAGAATCACATCTTCTACGATAAAATCCTCCCATCTGATTTCATAGGCAGACGCCCAACTTGGAAGAAGTCCGATATCTTCATAGTCGTCTTTGTCGCTGTTGCCCGCATTGTCAATGTCCACAGTCGGTGTGTCAATTTCCTTAGGTTTGGGAGTAAGAGCCTCACAGAGAAGAAGGAAACGAAACAGAGCTTGCAAATAAATGTAAGAATCGGGTTTTGTATTTTTTTTTATAGTTTTCAGTAAATTTCGATACTTTAAACACGCAACGCAAAATAAAAGGTGTCAAATACTTTCCTGAAACCTACCACTTGGACATTTTCAGGGGCCCGGAAACGTGCTTTCCGTCTTTTCCACACGATGAGGATGGTCACAATAAACACCACTAGGACACACACGATGACTCCTAGTGCAACAGCAGTGGTAGTTGGTCCCGAATTGGCTTGTTGAACTTGAAACAATAACGAGAGGTTGAATAGCATGCGTAAAACTGTTTATCTTAACGCAGAAATTTCAATAAACATTATTCTTGCCTTTTAGAAATCTTACCTCTGACGGTCAGTGGTTCTGAATATTCCACATTGGCTTCCTATAACGTAAAAAATTACAGCGTCAAGTGAAATTTACGTCTTATTTTATGACAACTGAAAAAGTTGAGAAAATTGTTTATTTATGTCCTTATCAAAAAACGAAGTGGAGTTACAACTTCAAAGCTTCCATGGAAACTAGACAATTATTTCAAACAAGTGCGCATGACATCAAACGTACGGGATGCATTTTTGTGGAGGCGGAATTTGTATTCACTTTAAGACACCTATAGATCAAGTTAAGTACCGTCTTACCCATATAGGTCTATTTTAAGCTCTAATACATCCATACAAATTCCAATTTTCCATACGGATGCTGTTCTTTGCTTTTCATATAGAATGCATATATACCGTCTCGTTGCCCCTGCTGACTGATCCAACACGAATGTTGTACACAGCGCCCCTCTGTAGCGGTGCGTTGTAGTAGCCACCGTACAGTTTGGCGTCCCCCACAACAAATCTATCGGGCACGCCCCCTTTGGGAAATTCAGCCGCAATGTAGTCATCCGGGGAATCTTGGAAATGTTTTGGAATGAGAACATCCCTCTTAGTCACAGGTGAAGACCTAGCTTTCTTAACTTGAACAACGTACGATCTGCATTAAAAACGAATAAGTTGCTCGTTAGAATGCAAGTCAAAATACAAAAAGGACATTTTTAAACTGCTCTGGAATTTTGAACCTAATACTCACTCGATGAATTCATCTCCAGGTACCGCCCGAATTATACCAATAATGGCCGTAGTGTCTGTGACATCGTCTGAGTATGATATCGGTTGCGGTGGTGCAGGGAGAACTGTGTTTGAAATGAACGGTGCGTTCTTTAAATTGGTGATTCATGTATTTCAAACATACAGCATTTTCTCGAGTCAAATTCCACATGCAGGTATAGGCCTATGTCACGTAATGAAGCAGCAATTAAACGTATGCATTTTTTGACCTATAACAAAATCGAAAATTTCTTTATGCATTCCTGGTGTATTTTTTAAAACTTAATTTCCTTTTTTAAGTTTCTCTTCCATAAATAGTTTGGCCATTAGCTGTCAGCTTATCACATTTGTGATTACTTAGGATCAAAATGTAGACAACAGCAGCTTACCTGAGGATGGTTTGGTATAAACCTCCAAAATTTGGCCGGGTCCAATAAACAACTCATTCTCAACAGACACTCTGAACTCATACTTTGTTCCAGGTTCTAGATTTTCTGTCCGGAATGAAGCCCTCGGCACTTCCTTCCTGATGTATTCATCAGCAGGGGTAAAATCTGGTTGATAAGGTTTCTCTAAGGCTCTGTATTCAGCCTGGTAATGTGAACATGGCTCGCATTAATGTACGCTTGAATACTCAGATAACTAGAACTACCGTAAGTTAAGGCTTCATGGAGAGTCCATCCTCCACGGTTTACGTGTTTAACCATTACTGTGTGAATAATGATACGTGTTTGACTGTCATTTGCTGTGATTGATATTTCGAATGACTAACATGGTCGCGAGCAAACTTCCTTTCTACTCAAGCTTTAAAGTTTCTGATAAGTATTGATACGTGAATACTTTTTGTAGGCCATGGGCAACAGAATTATCCATTTCTTTGTTGAGCACACTTATCACTATCGTATATGCTTTCAATCAAACGTAACGAATGATAAAATACTTGCCACGTAGTTTTGGATTTGTCCATTAGGGCTTATTGGTGGTTCCCACTCCAAGGTGACTTTTGAATTGGTTCTGTCAGTCCATCGAAGATTCCGGACCAGACCAGGCACTAGAAAGCAAAACGAAAATAAAATAAAAACAAAAGAAATCCCACTAGTAGGCCTAATTGTTTGGCGTAAAATCGAATCTTGAAAAAAATGCATGGCGTACAGGAGCTCAAGATGTGTACCAGAATACTGGCCTGCCAATTATCCAGGCCGATTCAGAAGGTGTTTTAAATCCATCCATTCTACGAGAACAAACTCATAAGACAACCACAAAGCGATTCACGTTTGAATAATACCTCCAATTCGGGTCGTTGCGTTCACTGCATTACTCCAAGGTCCTGCACCAACTAACGTCTCAGCTTGTACCTATTAGTTCAGTCAGATAATGACGGACAGATATGAACACTCTCGTGCAGTCCAACCATTCATTTTGTTCCGAAAACAGTGGGATAAGTAAAGGATTGGAAATCGTTGCTGTTGAGATGTATTGGGGAGAATTCTTCCTTAAACAAAAGCTCTCCACCATAATGAGTTCAAAGTTTGAAAGACAAAAGCGTTTTAAGACCTGCATAAAGTAAGTAACATTCTTTTCAAGGCCCGTGATGAGGTACGTCAGTGGCTGATGTAAGTTACGATCAACCATCTGGCTTCCTGTCTGTCCACTCCTCCAGTAACGAACGTTGTAATGGGTGATGATTCCTTGTGGAGGGTTGGGCTTTGACCACTTGACTGTGATAGAAAACTCGTCCACATTCTGAATGGCGACATTTAGAGGAACCGTAGGCTCTGATAATAAAAAAAGTGTTCAATGTGATCTGTACACATTTTTTTCCAATCATTTACAGCTCAACTATTTCCAATTCACCTTCATTAAAACGTGATTTACCAGACTCCTTGTCGGGTTGTTTTTGGAAAACATGCACAAATGTGGATGATCTTGAATGGGATTTTTGGGGGATACTAAATCAATAAATTTGTCTCGCAATTTCTGAATACAAATTTAGAGAAGACGTAAATTTGTTTCAAGATTAATGTTAGATTTATTGTACCTGCTTCTAGAGTACCAGCAATCAGGCCAATGCTGTACGGTCCATCTCCTACACTGGTGTAGGCTAAGACCTGAAAACTGTATTTGGTGTAAGGAGTTAAATCATCAACGGTCGCCGACTCTTTTGAAACCACAGACAGTCGTACTTGAGCGTTTGATTCATCTTCAGTTAGCCGGTATGTGTAACCAATGATGACGCCACCTCGTCCCCCACACGGTGGCTGGCTCCAGGAAAAACTCAGGCTGCGCTGAGCTGTTAAAGTAACGGCGACTTGTGCCGGCGGTTCAGACGGTTCTTGATATAAGAAAAAGGTTGTTAATTAATTTCGAAGACGAAACGAACGCGAATTCATTCAAACCGTAATTGTTTTAGCATAGAGTCAGATATGTCAAGGCTGTAGGCATACACTACTGAAGGCAGAGGTTAACTTCAGATTAACTCACCTCTGGGGCCAGTTACAACGTCTGCTTCTTCTGCTAGTCCGTAATTTCCATCCAAAGAAGCCCTGACTCGTACCTTGTACATCGAGTTAGCCGTCAGACCAGATATTACTGTCACGTTCGTTCCAGTACACATGCAATGCAGTGAATAGGTAACTGGGCTGATGGGTTCGCAATGGTCTCTGTCACCCAAACCGTACTCCACAGAGTAAGTGGCACAATTCACTTCACGCCAGCTGAGTGTTACACTGACGGAATCGTAAGAAGTAATCCTCACAGGCGAAACGGAGAGATCTAAAAATAAATTGAACAATCACATGAGCATATCTGCACTATGTGCAATTATAAAAAAAAAAAAGCCTTTCCGCAGGTCTAATGAAGTTCTGAGTTGCGACAATGCGATTCACTAAGATTCACTAAGATGATGCTTCAAGCCAGTCATCCTAACCAAGAACCAAAATCGTACTGATTTCAGCTGTTAATTACCATTACAATAGGCCTCCAATACCGATAAACAGCAAAATGATCTAGCAATTTAGAAATAGTGGGCTTATAGTTCCACCATTTGTCCGTTGCTCTGCTTACTCGTTTGTCTTAGCGTGGTTCCAGATGTTGACACCTCAGGCCCTTGTGTGCTACTATATTGTGGGAGAATATAAACCATATAGGTTGAGTGATCCTCTAGACCAATTATGACCTGACTAGTAGTCTCTGCATCGAGTGTATTCGGAAACACTACCCGCTGCGGAGATTCGATCTTTTCACACTGCCCTCTGTTTGTCAATGCATACTCCAGTTTGTAGCCGGAGACACAGGGATCTGGTTGCCAGGAGACAAACAGCGCACGTGGGTCGTTTGGAATCACTTTCAAACCCAAAACGATATTCTCAGCTGAAGGTAAATAAAGCGCAAAATGATTAAATTGATAAGTAATTAATAAACAAAACGAAAACTCTTAAAAACTGAAAGTTGTTTTACCGCCAAGGGTTGTATCAATTCCAATAAAGGACTCGTAGAATAGAAAATCTGATGTCTGAAATGACACTGGAAACTGAAAGGTATACGCATATGTAATTTACTTTTCCATCTGTAAAAATCTTATAGTTTTACCTTATAAAACTTGCTCTTTGGGAAACAGACATAGAAACACCACACTAACAGACATCAAATAATTGTCCTAATTTAATGGATTCTGTTATTTACCTGAACACTGGCAGTTTCTTCCAAAATATGAAGTAACACAATCTAGTGGAAAAGAAAAATGGAAACCTTACTCTCTCTTCGTGTCGTTGTATACTTTTATGTTATTTTAAGTAATTCATCAGGATGAGTTAAAACACAGTTAAAAAGTTTGTCCACATTTATAATACCGCACAGACAAATGTCATTGCTGTTTAAAGTTCCTTTAGTTCCTCCATCGACAATGCCTATGATTTAGGTCCGCCTATCAACACAAAATAGTTTTGAAGCGATGATCAAACTATGGAAAAGTCCTCCCTCTTTTGCGGGAAAAGGTTTACTTCCTAGTCTTAATGCGTTTGATGCTCATAGCCAAAGTTATTGAAGCTAGATCTCTATTAACAAGTTTCACCATACAATCAATTATTTCCCATACTTCCCGAACACTCTCCCGAATCCTTCTCACACGTATCTCCTGGTGAACAGTGACATGTCTGCTTGCAGCTAGCTCCGTATGTTCCGTCTTTGCACTCTAAACAGAAAGCCACAATTTTGACGCAACTGCATTAAACTGCAAAATTACGCTAATCCCACGGGCGCCATAACTGCGGTGGCACCTCATTCACACGCACTTGTCAGTTAGTATTTGGTAAATGACGACACCCACGAACCACGACATGTAACGCTCGCGTACATCACCTGTGCACGAGCGCTGTGCCACCTCAGTAATGGCTTCTAATCCTGGTCGCTACATTACACTTTGTGAATTCAGTCCTAAGTGATAGAATCATAAATACGTGAATTGATTATATGTAGGAGCGGTTTCACATTTTGGATTAATATCAATTCCCCCTAAATGTGCCAAATTTTAGTCATGTTAGAAAACTATTTTTGAAAATGTGCAGATACTTATGAGCATCAAGCAGAGAACCGAGCAACTCACAGCCCCCTCAAAAATTTGTTCAGGCCTACCCTGCATGCAGTCCATTCCGGTATACCCAGCAGCACAGGAACATCCGTACGGGTCAGGAAGACAGAACAAACGACCCCGGCAAGCATCGTGGTGTGGGTCAGGGCTGTCAGAGCAGGTGTGACCGGCATCCTGGCCAAACACGTGACGCCCATGAACTAAACGTGTACCAAATGTTCACATTAAAACAACGTCTTCTCACTCTCTAAATTCCAACGACGTAGCCTTGAAAACCTTTCATATTACAAACCCATAGTGCAATGTATAAATTGCGTGTGATGAAAAGAAAGCACATACCGTTCTCGCAGTGTTCTCCGCTAAATCCTGGACCACAAACGCACCTTCCCGTTAAGTCTTCGCAGATACCTCCGTTGTAACATCGACGACAGACAGATTCACATGACGGTGGGCCCCACGTGCCGTCGGTGCATTCTGTAATGTTTTCAGATTACAAGCACCTAGAATATACCTTTGGCTCAGAAACATCACTACAAAAAAATTTCTCTCTCACGTCCTGAATTTACCTCAAAATACTTGTCCTGCATTTGGCACGTTTTTACGCTATAGCACGGCAAGGGATAACTACCTCTTACGATGAGTCTCATGAATCCATGTCGTTGTTGATTCTCTTGACCATCAGCGAAGCAGCTGTATATTCCCTCGTCAGCCTGGGTTACGCTCACAATGGACACGCTCAGCATGCCGTCCCAAATCGGCATGTCGATTCCGTTACGCTTCCATCTGTAGTTGGTGTTGGGTGAGTTCACGTCTTCCATCTGCAGTATGATTGACTCGCCAGTACTTACTGTCTGCGTTCGCTGAAGTGGACTTGTGTGAATAATATCTGATCCAAAAACATTAGCAATGAAATATCTAAACAATGACTACCTTAACCTTCCGTGCCTTAGGGGGGCCTACCTCCGAACCCGCGCTGTCGTATGCTTGTACGTCGCCTCCTTTTCTCTATTTTAGATAAGATTATTAGGCCTACTCGCTAACATTCTCTCCAGTAATAATAGCTCTTGTAATTGCTTCTCAATTGCCTTGGAAAGCAGTCTGATTTTTTAGGAACAATTAATCACAATAATCATGCACTCAGCATTTGCACTCAACACATTGCATAATTTTTGCCAAATCATCATCATCCTAGTCACAAATTTCATGTTTACTCAATACGAATAGCTCCTGATTGCTTGTGTGTTGAAGTTTAGTCAACTGTACCATCTGTGGGTAGAATGATGCTTCGTATCTTGGTCATCACGCCATTTCTATTTGCAGTACTGTAGAAGACGCCTGTTCTATCAATCCCGCCTGCTTCTGGTAAGCTAAGCAACCTGGCTTTACATCCCAAACTGGCATCGTAAAATCCAACAGCTCCTGTAGGTAGATGGTCATTGCTCCCTCCTGTTGTCAGTTGACGGCCAAAGGAGACTGCAGCTGCGATATCAGTGGGACTTTTGTACGCTGCTAAGGTAGAACCATTGTTGCCGGTGGGGCCAAGAACAGCAGGACTGGCAACCAGAGTAACATCCACTCTTCCTGATGGAGAAATAGGTGTGAAATTCATTGTTTTGTCATGTACATTCAAGTTTGGTGGTTAAAGGTGATCTGGGAGTTCTGACGGAGATGTGGGAGATAACGTTTGTAGGAGGGTCTAAATGATTTTGTTGCGACTATATTCATTTAAACCAAAAGTTGAAATCACAACTACCGATCGTTTTTAGGAAACACGGCATCTCTTTTTAAGGCATGGTGCGTGCCAATAACTGTTTATCATATTCGACATTGTTAAGCCAAACGTCCTTTGTAAAAGTGACCGTCATGTAGATTTTTGCCCAATGGAGACTTTCATTCGGCAGTTGTAACATGAAATACCGTACCCAGGTCCCTACATAACCCCTACGCTAATTAGAATAACGTCCATATTCTTTCCAAATGTCACAGATCAGATGAAACTATCGTCTTTAGAAAATAAGGGTTTCAGTAGCACAGAAGAATCAAGGTGAGGCCTCTGTAAAGAAATCTTGGCTGTAGTTTTTGTTCTGAACGATATTGAATTATTTCTCCAGTATACAAAAAAAAGAAAATTGACCGGAGAGATTATTTTGTTATTAGAGGGAACAAATCAAGCTAGCCACCTTCTACCGAATGGTTGGTTACTAAACAAAAGTGTCACAATGTGCAATAGAATGTGTAGCATTTACAGAAATGTAACAATTTAATTAAACGAAAAGATCTCCGGTTCGAGCTGGATTTTTAATATACCATCACCTTTCTTTTAAAGGACACGTAGAAAAAAATTATTGAAAATAATGACGCTGAAATTCAACGAAGATCAAGGGTAAAAAATCGGCTTGGCTCAGAGTTTACTGTCCTACCTGCGACACTGGAAGTAACCTCAAGGTCTTGGATTTCCTCAACCATGACTTCAGCCATATGAAGGCACTTATTTCTGTCACCATCCCCATTCAGTTGCACACTGACGTATCGAGCGGAGACGACTGGGTCTACCATGAAATCAATCACTGCTCCATCGGTAGCTTGACTCGAGGAGACTGATCCTATCCTCGTGTTCTGTGAGAAGTCTGATGAATCCAAACCGGCTCGCACTACGGCACCTGCCAATCTATCCCCTGCATTTGCAAATATCACGGAATACGAAAAATTTAGTAAGTTCCCTGGAAGTTTTTGAGGGAAAGGATACCACATCCCACTTATCTTATAGGCAGTATATTGAAATAGGACAAATAATTTCAGAGAAGTCACGGATCCATGATTTTTAAGACATTAACTGCTAAGTAAAAATCTTGGCACATGAAGCCAAAATTTGCAAGATCGTTGTTGTTGTCGTTGTTTTGTTTTGTTTCATGTACAATGAATTTGAATTTTCCATGCAAAAACAGTGGCGTCATTAGAGCTCAATGCCTTGTGTTTTGGAGGGGAGCCCCAATAGGTGTCTTTTTATGCGCATGTAAGAATCGACAATGGTGTTTTTTCTTCCCTACAATCTCGAACGTTTTAACTTATAATTATTCCATTTGGGAAAATCTGCCGGTAGAGGGGCTGTGTTGCCGGAATTACCCGACAAAAGCAGACATTTGCTAAATCAGAATAATAATGAAGTTTTTAAGCAGTTACCAGAGGGTGCAATATCATTCGCTTATACAACTGATGGTCGAAGCATTGAGAGATGGAGATGGACATTCAAAAACAAACAAAAACAAAACAAAAAGTTACTCCCTGCTGCAGTTCTGAATGAGAAAAGATGATACTAGAATTACTAATTGAAAAGGCTTTTAATATCCCCTACCAAGACATCTAGCCCGATCCCTCTTCCCCCAGTTTGAGATTCCTAGCTGCGCCACGCTGGAATAAATCCATGCATGGAAAGGCAGCTAAAAGGACATGCTCATGAAAACTGCCAATTCAAATCGATCTGAAATGTTGTCAACGGCAGAGAGCCTCGAGGCCAAGCATGCACAATCGCTGAAATCATGTCAAAAACTCAAACGCAAAGTACAAGAGTAATGAGAATCTTACCGTAGCCGTTTCTCCTGTTAACTATAGTGATTTTCGTCAGGCAATAGATCTCCTGGAGGTCCACCTTCCACCACTGATGTCCACCGCACTCTGAGAGAGAAATACACTTGGAAAGATTGTCGGCTTTATTTTTGAAAGTGGATGATAGGAGAGCTAGGGTATTTAAATTTAGCTGTCTTTATAAAGTTTCTTTCAATGTCTGTTCGATTCTAAATGTTCGAAGCACACTCAATACACCAAACATATCCAGCATCTCCTTTAGATCCAGCACGTTGAATGCAAGCTTTCACTTCATTTTACGTCAATTTTATTGTAAGGACGCGATGTTGTTCTTCACGCGTAAAAAAAAAGCTATAAAGCTGTCATTCTATTTTACCTACGCGTCCGAATGAAACCCAAGCAAACACTGCACGCTTAAAGGTAGTAACCACATCATTTTATCCCATGACAGCTGGACCAGACATTCCATTAAAAGGTCTATTTTTAACTTTGGGGGTAAAATCGTTGACTACTTAACGAAGTACGATTGCGCTTTAATGATGCGTAAAAGCTGGTTCATATACAGAGGAAGGTGACAGAGAAACGATTTTGACTTCGCGAAAAATGTGCAGTAAAACCTCGCTCGAGTTGAAGCTATTGGAACTAAAACTGTTTCGTGTGCAACTTTTGCGAATTCGCAGAGCGTATATTTGATCTGACGTCACGAATTCACGTGTTTTCGTTTTCACTGAAGTATCCGTCGCAAAGGCGGACGCACCACGGTTTGTAAGCTTCCATTAGAAGATCGCTGAAGTTGCACGTTAACTTCCGGTTTCATTGTTCTATGTAAACGACAATCAATACATTTTGTGCAGTGCATGTGCGGTGGGCGTGGTTTAAACTGAAGTGACGTCACGCTTACGAACCGGATAATGAACCGGCCTTAAGACTTTATTACTGACTACATTGTCTATTAATTATACTGACCAGGGGAAATCATGGCCACCTGTTACTAATGAAAGCTTTGTGAGAAACTTTCTTGAGCCATTTCATTTCCTGTTTTCCCGCAAAATTTCCTGTTTTCCCGCACAGTTCAACGACCCCAAAGTTTGGTTATTCTCTAAGAAAGACCATAAAGCGTAAAACACGTGGGTAACCCCCCCCCGGCCTTCTATTCCATTGGCTCTGGATCCATCCTTGCAGCAGACAAAATTTGTTTCAAACGTATTCTTTCATGATTGTCTTTTACTTTCAGCGATTGTAATTGATTAAACAAAGAACCTACTTGTGTGTTGAATAGTGCCGCGATCACCATCTACTGCTCTTTCCGGATCCCCTTCATTACGAAAGGTACTACTTTGTTCGGTTGGTTTGCCATGGAGGTCGATGGCCATACCTGGAATGAAGAACCGAAACGTGGTAACTAAAGTGCAAGAGGAGGAACTGAACACCGAAAAGCCTATTGTAGGCTAAGATATATTGACAGTGGTTTTATTTATGTCTTCATCGGACTTACCTTCTAACTCTGAAAAGTGTGGCCATTTTGAATTTACATTTGGAAATTTGTCTATAATAAAATGAAGTAAGTCCAATCAAATGCAGTCCACTTTTACTTGATTTTGACTTCCGTAGTGAAAATGCCTGACCAGCAGTATTTTATGCACGGTTATTTTCCGGAAGAAGTTTGAAGTTAAATAAAACGAGTACCCAGGAGAGGGTACAACACATAACATTTATTGAATATCCATAATGTCCCTCGCTACGCATCTATGAAGTCTTTTGCTTATTCCACTGTGCTTACTCACTTAGAACGGCTATTCCTTTCTTGTTTAAAAAAATTCAGTCAAATTTATAAGGAATGACTCATATTTGTACAACTTGGTATCCATATCTTTCGGGGGAAAAAATGGGAATTTTATTTTAAAAAAACACAGTCCAAATAACCATTTCCATCCGTAAAAGCATCTGCACCCCGAGACACGCGGAAAAGCCGTTTTTGATGTAATGGGGCTTCCATATAAAAAAAATCAAAAATTACATAAGCCACTGGAATGACAATTCGTCAGTTATTAATACCTTATTTAGATAGGGCAGTGTTGTTTGAGCACGTGATTCCACTATGAGCCCCCTACAAAAATGCCTGCTCGAAATACAAGTGATTGTTATAATCATTCCAATTCGCCACACAAGTGATGCCGAAGTGTCAATTAAAGTTGAAATGCATAGAAAAGAATTTAAAATAGAGTAGAAATTCTTCCTTAGAATGTAACGTTCTTCTCTTTATTTTTTTCCAGTCTACTCAAGTTCCACATGAGAGTTTTTCATACACGATTCCACCTCTGCTTAAAATACAGCGCCAAGAGGTGGATCCAAGTAGCTTACTACGAGTAAATTCCACATCGTGCTGATCTTGACAGTTTGATTGGAGGGTTAGAGACAATACAAGCTAAAATCTACAGGATTGGAAAGCATGACCAGATGCCTAATACTAAAATGTGGACAAAGACATGAGAACTCATCTTCATTAGAATAGATTAAAAACGATGCTAAATCAAATGAAATAATTATTGACAACAAAAATATCACCTTCGCCAAATGGGTTTCCGTTGCTGCTTATTATGTTTTGGCAAGTCTGTCCGTTTCCTTAATGTATGTCTATTGACTAAAAATGACACAAATCTACTAGTTTCTCCTTGTGCTGACATCCATGTAAAAAATTAACATTACCTCCGTTAAGAGAGAGAAACACGAACACAGCCGATATCCACATGGGGAGGCGTTGGACGACTCCACGATGAAACGTCATCTCTACTTTAGTTCTTAAACGCTAAAAATTTTTGTCAAGGCAATGTAAGCCCGTTTTCACGGTGGAAAGTTGATCAGCTTGGGAGCGGATTAGCTCACAGCAGTTTCACGGCCTTTTCACGTCAACATCTTGGTAGCTGATGGTCCTATTGTTATTCATAAAGTACACCGGTCCAGCTTCCCACCGTGGAAGGTGTGAAAACAGCGGTTAACTGTCCAAGCGTAATAAAAGATTAATATGATAAACATTAATATGATAAACAGCCAGGAATTAGTGCAGCAGTTACCAACAAAAGGAGCGATTGAATACCCCTGTTTAGGTCTGGAGTGTAAACTCCTCGCTCATCATGAACTCAACGGACCGTACTGTAGCAAGATCCACTGTCGCGTCAGCCCTTGACACTCATGCCTCATGCACGCTCAATCTTAACGATGCTCTGCTGGCACGGGGCCACTAAAAATTCATTGAGCCACTGCATTCTCCAAAATCCATGGCCCAACCAGCAGTGGTCATTTGAGGAACACTACCACATCTTTAAAGCTTTCCTCACATTTTATGACTCGTGTTTTAAATCACCGGCGCAGCACTTTCAAGTTCACGGTATAATTCCACAACCTGAACAGTTGTGTTTGCCTGCTTAATGTACGAGGCTCATGTGCTACATGTAAACATGTAGCTAGCGCGCGGCGCGACTGTTCATTGCACGGTCGACAGTCGTGCATACGGCACATACTCTTGTAAATGACCTGAGTAGATGTTGGCTGGTATAATTTTCTAACAATGCCAGTTTACTTATATTCCTTCCCAGTTTATATATATTCCTTCGCATGGTGCTACCGCAAGCCTTTCCACCTATTGCTGTCTTTCTCACCGTGAATAGCCTGAAATTTCATCCAATGCCAGTTTAACGTCCTCTCCCACGGACACCAATGAAACCTTTAGTGAGGTCGTGTCGTGTTGCACCTCAGGCCGATCAAGCAACATATATGTAGCCTCAAATTAAATTTGTGAACACAAAAAATACGTTACACATTTTATATATCCAACTAATCAAGTTCTGGGAAGTACACGTAACTTGTACTTACTGCGAAATCAGGTTTCTATGTGCAGCCACTTAGAGATTTGTGTGTGTACAGTGAATTGCACAACACTATTTTAAAGCATGGACTGGTTGCCGCGTTGCCATCACACCTTTTTAGGCAGTAGCACGGCGCAGCGGGAACCAGCGGAAACCTTGCATGAAGCAATATTGCGTGTTTTTCGAAACCGTGATAGCGAAATGCGAAGGGAACTTATGAAAACCACAAAACTTTCTTTCCACATGTTGTGAATGTAAAGCAGGTGTTTTGTGAAGACAGGATCCTGTCTTTCCTGGGAAAGACAGGATTGATTTTTCCTTTTTTGAGCTGTGAGAAGAGATGGATACACGTACGATGGCTCAAATTTGCCGGATGCAGCTGAAAAGTTGATAAGCACATTTTTCTTATGTAGAACCATGGAGGAAGGACACAAGTTTTTTCAGCCCAAAAATGTGACACGATTCATAAAATTCCACGAAACTTGGTGTTAGATGTCACAACACCCCCCCCCCTTGACCACATACCAGAAGACATATGGATATTTCCAACTTTTGTGGGCAAAATGCACATTGAGTGGTGAAGTTACCACACCGAATTATGGAATTGCCAAAAGACTGTGAAACTGTGTACAAAGTGGTGGAATAACAAAGCCGACAATGTAGCATCAGAGCGAGCGAGGATATAGCAACGGCGTGTACATCATTGTCCAATCTAGCAAGCGCTGTGTACATATGACATCGTGCATGGGCCGGGTTTGCCCGTCACGTTTTTCTCACTTGCCAGCCGGACCAGCAGTGATGGCTTTTTACTAGTCCTTAAGCAGAATTTTCACTAGTCCGCGTCTTCCCCCAAATTTCAACATTCTTTTTGGCACTAGTGTTTTCTGCTCCAACATCATGCATAACAGTGTGCACTCGGTGCTGACTGTTGTTTAATTGTCGATGAGTAATCATAATGGCCATGGGAATTATGAATTTCTAGAGTATTCATGAGTACAACTCTACTCAAGCAAATTAAATATAAATTACAGATATGCCAGAAAATTGAAATAACTGTTTCTGTGAGGTGACATAATTCGCGGGGAGTCGTTTTGCTGAAGTCCCTACAATGTTCTCATTCAGCTACAGGCCCTGATGTAGAGTACGAACAACCTGGCCGGGATTACATGTACATTGCAAGGATGCGAACATTTTGATTTGGGTGTTCAGTGTACATTTACACCTGTCACCACCACAGTAAGAAGACAGGTAATGGTACTTTTTACGAGGGATTCAAATAATGGGTCCGTAAAGCATTTAAAGGATTAACCCCACCGCAAAGTTAATGAGGAAGGCCCCGTAGATGGGCTCACTGCATTTTCACGGTGTTTTCACCATGTGAACTGCCATGAAGTTGCAGTGAAAAAACAATTTCACAGTGAAACTGCAAATTAACTGCAAAATCATGGTGCTGAAATTCATAGTGCAAGGGTGTCATTCGACTGATACCTGAGTGTACTGCGTTCTTACATGCTTGGGTGAACCTACATAACGTTTGTCGTTACAGTTTGGATCTTAACCCTAACTCCCTAGGGAGTGTGCAAAATCATATTAAAATTGGAGGATTCAGGACTGTTAGGGTTAATAGTTTTCTCCTGAAACGTAAATAAGCATATTGTAATACTGGACGGTATTGCAGTCCAGACTACGTCAGTATCAGAACTGTATTGTCGTGTTGTAAGTGCATGTAATTTTCCATTATTATTTCCTGGTAGAGCTTCAAGTATACGATCGTTTGACCCGGACAATATAAATATCCAGAGAGAAAGAGGAACTTCAGTTGAAAATAGCCTTAGATGAACGATAACAACTAGCAAGCATTATTCTGTTTACGGAATTACCGCTAGAAGGTATTGGTGGGACATTATTGGGGGGGGGGTGCCATTTATCTTTCCGTCTCTCAAATATGTTTGGTAGGCTTGTTATCAAACCCTTCCCCCATCCCCTTTCCCTCCCTAGGATTATGTCAATATAACAGGCTGTTTAAGAGCCATGTCGTTCTTGCATTTAATCCACTATACCGGTTTATCACATAAGCAATTAAAACACCCGACATTTTATGGAGTATGACCCATGGACACGGAAACATTGATCTCAGTTGTTTGGATGAGAGCCTTTTGAACAAGAGAGATGTCATGTCCATGTATGGAATTGTGTGTTCCTCGGTGCAACGTCATGGTCGCAAGTACGGAGCGAGGAAAGGGTCCTCACTCCCAAGACATGCAGGCAGCTCGCAGGGGCGGGGGTGTTTCAGAATGATAAATTGTAGTGTTGAAATGTTGAAATTTTAGTTCCCAGTGGAATTTAAGTCGGGTTTTTGCTTTTACGTTGGGCTTTAATAGTTACGCACTGTACAGAAAGACAATAATTATATTCTAGTAATCTACTTAAATTTTTCGTATTCGTTTTATAGGCTTGACTTTTATACTTCCCTACTGAAGATCTCCATTTCCTTTGGCAATTTTTTGTTGTATTCATATGATTGCAATACGCCAGCGACCAACCTTTTCTCAGAATTTTTTCAAAGAGCAGATTTGGGGTTCAAAATTTGAACATAAAACGTGCAAACTGAACCGTCTTCCTGGACGTATCACACTGAGAGCGACCTCACTTGTCTGAAAAAGCTTAATCAATATTGATTGTTCAAGAAAAAGCAGTTAAAGGGATTCTAAACAGATTTCACACAATAAAGAAGAAGGCAAGAGGCAAAACTGCATTGATCCTTAACATGGTGTTTGTCTGCTTTCTGTACCCTGCTGTAAATGTACGGTCTGTAAAGGAACCAATATGAAATAAAAGATGAAACAAACCAGTTTAATTCCAAAATATGAAACTCTGTTCCTTCGTGTATTGTAGCGAAAAAAGAGTGCTTCAACATACACATCACTATTCGTCTTGTACACATGGAGTGTCAAAGATGCGAAGGCACTGAAATGTTCCCCCCCCCCGTGGCTCCGGCACTGCTGGAATGGGAAACAAAAATGTAACAAACAGAGCAGGTATGAGTGTCGTGTGATTATATTTGGATCAAGAAATTGCCATTGTTTGCCATTATTTGGCTTTAGCTTACTATTAACGATAACTTTGTCTGGTGAACTGTATGTGTGGAGGTTTATTGTTCAACTTCCTACTTACAAGATTCTGCCGAGGCTGCGATAATGATCGTGGTAGGGACTACATTTAAGCACATGATAGCCTGAAAACTTCCGCATGTATAGGCCTATCACGAACATTTGATGGGAGGGTTTCCAGGCACCATACGATTATCTTGAACTGGCAGACAGTCTTGACAATAGCCTTACAGAGCGATCCAGAGACAGAAAACATGACTAAAGGAGGAACCATGCACCAAAAAGTAGGCGAAGACATGTGAACTTACCAACATGTGTGTGTCAATTTAATTTGACGCTGCAAACAAAAGACGAATGTTACCTCCACTGCGATGAAAAACACGAGGGCAACCCCAGACTGGGAGGAGAGGGTAGATGTCACCATGGAACGCGATGTCTACATTTCTCAGACGCCTATCGGTAAAGGTACTCGATGAAACACTTGTAGAAAGTTTCAAAGAATATTCTCGAAAAGTTGTCGCACACATGCAGGTCGAAAAGGACCGTAAAGAATCGTCAGCTGGCTACCTGTTTCCGTTCTTACTAGAGTTTTCCCCGGCAACATGATGTGCACAATTTCATAGAGACTATAGATTTCATTTCCCGGAGCGTACAAAGCTTTATGGATAATATGTTTTAAGTGAAACTTAATACATTTTCCTCTGCTCGCGTGACAGCACAAGTATTGCGAAAAACACAACTGAAGGAGTATTTGACTGGTACCCAACTCTTATTATTGTAGCGTTCTCATATTGAATGTTCCTTTGAACCCAGGTAGTATTAATATTTGTTTCCATATGATTTTCCCCAAGACGTAGACTATCAAATATTGATATAGACCGGTGATGCAGTTTAAAGACTACGTCAGTGAGAACTCAAATGTCTAGTCGCATTCATGCTGTAACAGCATGTATTTTCCATATTTATTTCGAGGTAAAATTTTCATATAGGCCTACAGTGAACTTTCGTTGAAATATCCTGACATTAACGATAGCAAAATCACAAAGTATTATCTTGTTCACAGTATGCCCAGCATTTAGGGGGCGATATTACTTTTTGGATAAATGCCACTATCGTTTTCTTTTTTTGGTTATCTATAGTTAAGATAGACTCGTCATAACACCCGTCCACCACCCTCCCTTCCCCGGGATTGTCTGCCATGATGCATGTCGTTTTTGCAATTTATCCAATTTACGTTAAGCAGTAGATCCATCGACACGAAAATCTTAATCTTCGGTTTTTGGAAGGGAGCCATTCGAGCAAATCATGGCAAGAAAGATGACTCGGTAATGTCCCTAGTACAGCGTGGGGGAGCCAAGCTGAGAGCGAGGGAAAAATAAAACTCAATCCCTGGGCAAGAGGTGCAGGCAGGGTGACAGTGGGGGTGTCCCGGATGTATTATGATTTATTCTGATTGCCGATGATGCAGTCAATGATTCTATATTTTAAAGGCTAACACGCTGACCACGTGGAAAGTCCGAAGGAGTGTCATTACGTCTAATATAATTCTAAAGCCTATATCGCCATTATTTATGAAATGTACGGCTATATCACACGATTCAAATACTCATAGGAATGAAAAAGATATTACTCAACGTTAGTTTTCTGCACCAGGTGAAAGCGTATAAAAAACTGTGTAATCATGAATTTATTTCTACAATAACCATTCCGAGTAAATATGCGTCTTAAAACTAGTACTCTGGGTATAGTATCAGCAGAAGTACACACCAAAACATGATCTCAAAAGTTACACTTCGATACGTGAAGACACGTTCCATGACTTTCATCAAACACAGCGGAGGCTTCTGTGTTGGTAAAAACTCATTTCTATATTATGATCAACAGTAAATGCCTTCAGACTGTTTTGAAATCACTTCCAATGACTCTCTTTAAAGGAGTAATTTGCCAATAGTGGTAGCACAAAGAAATACATAATTTTCGCGAGGCAGGAGTTCTAATACTTTTTGGACCGCCCTGCAGCGCAGGAGGGCAGTCTAAAGTTATTCTAGGCGCTTGAGCAAAGTTGCCTTACTTTATACCCATGTGGGAAGAATTAGTGGTCATCCACTTTCGTAAAAAGCGTATTGAAAACAAGTGTAATGGACAAGAAGGTTAAGCCTACTTTAGCGAAATAGAAATTGCATCCCCAATGTTTTCCTGGAACATTGCAACACTGCCTTGGTATCCATGTGCAGTGTTTATCATAATGAAATTATTTTAAATCTCACACACTGCATGCTGATTATGGTTTTCACGCACTTAGTGTGTAACAATGAACACGTAATACAGTTTTCCATTTTTAGCTATTAATTGTGGTTGATGGCTGAATCAAATAGGCCTACTGGGTTATAAACTCTCCTAATGACGCTCGTTCTCTGCTTATGTTTTCTACCGAATTTCTACAGAAGTTTTCAGCTTCATACTGTTAATGTATGACTAAACTATATGCCGATCATGTCCATTATCTCGAAATAATGAAGGTGACAAAGCCACCTGCAAAGCTGAAGCATCTGCATGTCAAAATCGTCAGTTACTTATCGTCAAACTCGCGCTTGATGATGAAGTTCTGATAGACGGTTGGTGACAAATAGATCTGTGACATCAAGAGTGGAAAAAATCCTGCATAATTCTCATTTTCGAATACGATTAAGGTTTCGCTTAGTAGAAAGAATTACTAAAATGGGAGAAAGTGCGCTCAAGCAAACTTGTCCTCTGAAGGTGAGATCTATATTCTTAAATGTTAATTTATAATACGTACATCTGCATCGGACACCAGGCACACTTCTTCCAGAATCTGAACGAGGTTTCCGAAGTTTGGGCGGTCGTTTGGTTCTTCCTGCCAGCACCTCAACATCAAGTTGTAGCTTGAACATAAAGAAAAGTACATAAAGGGCAGTTGTCAAAATATAACCTTTTAACTTGAATCAGAAATTACAATGCATGCATGGCCAAAAAGGAAATCAAATTCATTAAGAAAAAGGGTCTTGCAAACCATGTTCTTGTTACTCCAGGTTATTGCTATGCTAATAATTCGGACACTCTTCACGCAAGGCCGAGAATCCGTGGTAAACGCACTGCCCTTGTTGGAAATTTTGAACAATCGTATACACCATTTCAATGACTATCATCAATATTATAGACTTGAGTAAGTTTTAACGGGAAGGGAAAATCCTTCCTCCTCCTCACAGTTCATCAGCGCAGTTTTCCGGCTTAGGCATGCGGTAACCATCCAACAGTCTCTTGGCCAATGACTTGCTCTCAATCCCTGGGTACGGAGTAGATCCTTGATAGAGACGTAAAAATAAATTTGATACTTGCATGCCAAATCATGACCGATAAAATACAACGGATAAAACAATTTCAACATGAAGCACTTTTGTAAGACTATTTCTCAAGTGACATGCACCGCAGACACTGTAACACTAGTAACATAAAGAACAAAAAAGGTAAGTCAGACCAATGTTTCCTAAGAGAGATTGCAAGGGCATTAATCTTAACACTGCAGTTTTGCAGTGTGAGTCTAAACTGACGTATACAGTGCATATCAGTTATATTTTGACTTAGAAAATGTGGAACCTTTTTTCAACAACTTAGAACTCAACTGACATTTCTTGAAAATCCACTATGTACGTAACTGCAAACATTTCTCACTGATAAGCGTAAACGTTTGTTCTTGTATTTAAACACATACCGTAGGTTGCTATCTCCCAGAGTAATATTCCAAACGACCATCTGTACAGTCAAACACATGTAAACAAAATAAACAATGTAATGCGAATGGGTCAAGAAGTCAGAAAATTTTGTAAATTCGTAAAACGATCACAAAATAACATCCTCATGCTCGACGAGCAAAAGACCATCTTCGATTTTCCCTTTCAAATATTGCTTTAATTAGAACATACATTATTTCATTCCATACAAATATTTTTATTTATAATGCCAATTTAATGAAAATAACAGTTGTTTAGTATATTCTCATTCTTTCAAAATTTAAACATTTACAGTGCAAACTTACACATCACTTTTGGTCTTGTACACGCGGCGTGTCAAAGATTCGATGGCCAACCAGCGGACGGGAATTCTGGTCTGAATGAAGGAAACAAAAATTCTAAACTTTTCGATCTCTAGCCATATCAAATCATGCCGTTTTTAATCACAACAGAACTACTGATTTTTATAGAACATCCAAAGCTTAATCTGATGACTGTGTTTGAATGAAAGCTCGTGCGTTTCTTTAAAAAAATGGGAATCAGTGTTAAATAACTGTGCAACCGTGCTTTGTTCATTCTTTACCGAGGATTTCTGAACATAGACGTCTTCTCCTCTAGACAGGCCAAAGTCCGAAACTTTAGCAGTCAGATTCTCAGACAGAAGTATGTTTCTTGCAGCAAGGTCGCGGTGTATAATCTACAAAAAGATTTATCAGATCCAGAATATTGTAAATACATGAAGACAAAACCATTCCTGACATTGATTTACAAGGCGTGATTCTTAACCAGAACTGTTCGCGTTAACTTAATGAACCAATTTCCATTCAACACGCTGGATTTCTAACCTGAAGTAAAGATGAAGTGAAACTTCATTTCATATTTAATATCAGCTCTTTTAGATTAGGTAGTGGGATCAGTTTCGGAAAGTAGTCGACGGGTTTAACGGGCGTCATGTGGGGCAAGGAGGCGCTCCTCCATCCTCCCCACAACGAACAACATCAAACAGGAAAAAATGAAAAGTATATGAAGAAAAAAGCCTGAAGAAAAACAAATGAAAGGAAATCGATGAAATTTAGATATGGCTTGAAATAGCATAAACACTGTCCGACGAGTGCGTCCCCGCCACCCCGGGAAAAGTGCTTCCCCCAACCGCAAAAAAACCTGGCGGCGCTCATAGTTAAGTGGCTTGTTGCCCTGCTCCATGTGTGTAACTTGCCCCGGTGTTAGACAGGTGTTCCATTCCTTTAGCAACGTCCAGACCAAAGTTCAGCAGGTTTTTTGAAGTCAAAGGTGACACGTCATCTTTAGAGTCGGCTGATCCTTGCTGATTTGGCCGAGTTTTTCTCAAGTAATCTCGTAGGTTGCCATTTGGTAGAAATTCAAGTGCCACGTACAGAATCCCTGCCCGAATAACAAGTTCGAAAGTTTACAGACATTGTAAAAATCGTGAATGGTTGTTGGTTCGTTGTCGTTGTTTATAATTCTTTATTTGGGCCCTGCCAAAACAATCAAGAGAAAGCCAACAAACAGGTAAATCACAAACGCTTTAAAGAAACAATCATTCGCTTAAAATGAAAATAAAGCACCTCTGAAGCTTATGAATTTAAAATTACGAATCCAGTGATACGATTAATGTGACTTTGAACGAATTTCCTTCTGTCTTTATGCACCTTCATGGAGACACGCGCCCAGAAGACAAACCACATTAGGGTGTGGTTTAATCCCCGTCATTGTCTGAAGCTCCGTCTTGAAATCATCCCAAACAGTTTCTGAGGCACTCTCTGGATGTAGGCAAAACGATACATCCAATTGTAAGACAGGACTAAACATTCCAAATTCAATTGCCTTACCCAAATTTCCCAAACCTCTACTTTTTCGATCAATATTCCGAAAAAATCAACAAAACCGTGCAAGCATCACCACGTTAACTCTAATCATTTGCCAGTCATTTGCTCCAATTATTTCACAAGTCCTACCTTTAAGTGTTTTGATTGCTGCTTTAATGACATTGCCGTCCATCTTGACTCCCCCTGCACGCACCTCACCAAAGTTGCCTTTACCAAGAATCACATCTTCTACCACCAAATTCTCCCATCGTATTTCCATTTGAGCTGCCCAGCTGGGAAGAAGTCCGATGTCTTCGTAGACATCTACGTCGGGGTTCAACGTGTTGCTCTCACTCGATGAGCCTATGTTTCTGATTTTAGCTTTACTGGTTTCAGATAGAACCTTCTAAATAAACAGCAGAATAGAAGTAAAGCGTTCAGTTACATATTACTAGAAAATTAAACACCGTATCTAATTTAGCCAATGGAACATGGTGTTGTTTCACAGTTGGTTTAACAAATTAAGTAAGAAGTGTCGTCACGAAGGAAGCTACATGATAAAAAACACATACAATGAGTTCTCGTTATTGGGTCTTGCAAGAGGGGTTGGCCCGGGGAAAATGAAAAATGAAAATATACGGGGGAAAAAGACAAATAAACTGAAATAAAAGTACACACCGAAGATGAAATCAGTGAAACTTAAACAGTTCCTTAAAAATCTCGGAATTGATCGCTTTCCGTCGTTCATCTTATTTTACATGCATATACACGCCCATGCATACTTCATTACTGATGACGTAGACTTGTATGAAAAATCAGACATGGCATGACATTGTTTGGTAATGGCTTACCAGTTCAGTAGTAGCGGGTGGCGGTGAGGGAGTTCGACGTTTCTTCCAATAGATGAATGCGGCAATACCAACGACAATGAAGAGGACAATTGCCAGTACGACAGCAGCAATAACCGGCCCCACACTGGAACTGGACTGTTCAACTGAAACAATAACAACCATTCAAAATTGCTGGGACCTACCTCATCGACGAAACGTCACAATTTGCATGTTGCAAATCTTACCTTTGACTGTCAGTGGCTCTGAATATACCACATTAGCCTCCTGAAAGTGTTAAAAACACAAAAAAACGTTTAAAAGCATAAAACTAAAGTCACCGATTGTTTCATTTCTTGACAGAAATCCAAACGGGCAAATTATAGAATAAATGCACAATTTTAGGGTGGACAAGTAAAATTAATGAAATGACACAGGATTCCTGCATTCAATTTGTCACTTAGCGATCTATCCAATCAATGACATAATGAGAACAAGCCAAGGTTTCCATAGGTCCAAGTACGTACCGTCTCATTACCCCGGCTGACAGATCCAACACGAATGTTGTACACAGCGCCCCTCTGTAGCGGTGCGTTGTAGTAGCCGCCGTACAGTTTGGCGTCCCCCACAACAAATCTATCAGGCACGCCCCCCTTGAGGAGGTCAGCCGCAATGTAGTCATCTGGAGAATCCTCGAAGTGGCTGGGGATAAGAACGCCTCTCTTGGTCACTGACGAAGACCTAGTCTTCTTGACTCGGACAACGTAAGATCTGCATCAAAGATATCAGCCAATATGGTGGCTAAAATGCGAGACGAAAATTTTTACAATTTTGCACGTGCATTACCATCAAAAATCTTCATACTCACTCAGTGAAATCATCCCCGGATATAGCAAGAGTCAAACCAATAGTGACCGTAGTGTCTGTGGAATCGTCTGGGAATGATATAGGTTGCGGTGGAGCAGGAAGATCTACGGTTAAAATAAAGCGTGATTATCGAAAGATTTCGATGATGCAAACAATAACAAAGGCTGGCATTTCAAACAATAGTATTTCCGGTGCAAGTTGTAACTAGTCAGAAATTAAGGCAGCATAGTTGATTATTTCCGTCTCTAAAACTTTACTATGATTGTAATTTGGCACACAGCTAACTTCTTCATTTTTATGTCTTCTGTAGTTTGACTCTTCAATAACATTTTTTAAAAGTTGCATAAGAGCAGGGCACAAAAATGAGATTATCATTACTATACCCTTACCGGTTTTTGGTTTTGTAAAAATCTCCAAACTTGTACCAAATCCTATGAACAACTGGTTCTCCGCCGACACCTTGAAGTCATACTTTGTAGCAGGTTCCAGGTTTTCCTTTTGGTATGGCGCACTCACCACTTCATTTCTGATGTACTCATCAGATGGAGTAAAACTGGGTTGGTGAGACTTTGCCAGCGCTCTGTATTCAACCTGGTGGAGTGATGCAAAGTCCAATTACTTTTTGGAGGAGACCTTTAATATCAGCAAATAGAATCAACCTTGAGTCAAATCAGCTCGATTGATAAATATTAAAACCATGTGTATTGTACATATTTAACCATATTCTACCTCGAAAATTAAAATATTGGTGGACAAACAACAACCATTCGGCGACACGCAGTGTAAAACCTCGGTCACATCATTATAGTCACCTAGTTTGGTATATATATGGTGATAATGGTCAAATTTGTATACATCTACAGAGTGCGCAGTTCAGGGACAATAAAACCATGTACAATGTATTTTCGGATTTGTCCATTAGGGCTAATTGGTGGTTCCCAGTCCAGGGTAATTGTCGAGTCGGTTCTGTCTGTCCAATGAAGTTCCTGGACAGGACCAGGCTCTGCAAAACAAAGCAAAAATAAAAGCTTCTTTTAGCAAAAGGTTTAAACTTAACACCAGTTTCCAGTAAATTGATAATGGATAACCCCAAACCCACAACCTCTAGAATATCCTGCTCATGACGGTCTCTCAAGTACTCCTCAAGTAATCCTATCTTTAACTCATCTTAATCAGGTTATCAAAGTTCAGCATGCTTGACACAAATTACATTTGTGTCATACCTCCAATTCTCGTTGTTGTAGTCACTTCCAAACTCCAAGGTCCTACACCAACCGATGTCTCGGCCTGCACCTGCCAGAAGCAATTTGATTAATGTGAGCGTTTTCTACAACGTGTTAGATAATTCGTTTGATTTAAGATATGGGGTAAACTATAAATTTTAGATATGATGTTTAGTGATTGGAAGTTGTATCCTCTTCAGTTGTACGAAGGGGAATGCATTAAGTTATGTTTAAGGCATCGTTTTTGAGTTCCGCCTTGTGGACATCTTTGCAGTCTGGAAGATTCTGGAAGTATATTGCGCTGTATTGTAATACGAAAAACATTTTTGCAGGCCTCTGCAAGTAAAGGGCTCAGGGTTGATTGCTTCTTAAACTGAATACCTGAATTGTGTAAGTCACATTGGTTTCAAGACCTGGTATGCGATGCACTAATAGAACCACATCCTCATCAGTCTGGCTTCCTGTCTGGCCACTCTTCCAGTAACGAACGTTGTAATGAGTAATGATGCCCTGTGGAGGGTCGGGCTCTGACCATTTGACAGTGATTGAAACGTCATCCACGTTCTGAATAGCGACATTTACAGGAGCCGTTGGCACTGTTTAAAATGAAAAGCAAAACTCATCTAAATTAACATGTAACACCGAAGTAAAACCGATGGAAAACAAATCCAAAGGTTGAAATTACTCTTGAGGTCAAGTACATTTAGTTCTCAACACTAATTACCCGCTTCTAAAGTTTTTCCAGTTATGGTTTCGCTGTAAGGTCCAGCTCCAGCATTGGTTTTTGCAGCTACTTGAAACTTGTAATTTGTGAAAGGAATTAGTTGAGTTATCGTCACTGATTCAACTGCTGTGTCATCCAGGATGGTTGGACCCCTTCCACTCAGCTTGTATACGTAGCCAGTGATGATACCACCTCGGCTTCCACATGGTGGCGGGCTCCAAGAGAAACTCAATTGTCGCTTGTTCCGTACAAGGAGTGTAACGTTTGCGGGTGAGGCAGACGGTTCTGAATGCAAAGGAAAACAGGAAATGCAAATTACACGTTTTGTTGAAAATGATCCGGATTGAAAAACCTCCTTATTTACAGGCTTCATGGTTCACTTGCTCCGTTTTTTTTACCTATAGTGCTTGTCGTAACATCTTTCTCTTCTGCTGACCCGTGATTTCCATCCACAAAGGCCTTGACTCGCATCCTGTACATCGAGTTAGCCATCAGACCAGATATTACCGTCACATTAGTTCCCGAGCATATGCAATGCAGCAAGAAGTTAATTGGGCTGATGGGTTGGCATCCCTCTTTGTTAAGCAATGCATACTCCACAGAGTAATTGGCACAATTCACTTCACGCCAGCTGAGTGTTACACTGACGGAATCGTAAGAAGTTATAATCACAGGTGAAACGGACGGATCTAAAAAAATAAACAAACAGGTGGTTTACGAATGGTCGATGTTAGGTCTTTTATTGACGCTCTTAAAATTACTTGGCTTCGCCGACTTCCGGTTTCAGAAGGTTCTGCATGGGCATACTTATGTCACAACATTCTAGGTACTTAGCGTTTACTGTACATTGATGGTGGTTCCATCAATTTTTTGTTTGATCATAATTTCATGTTACGTAGTAAACAGTTTTGGGTCGATGTCATGAACTCTTGGCAGAAATCCTCTTCGCACAGTGTGAAGTCTTTTGTTGTTACTTCTGCAAATTCTCAGCGTGAAATTTGATCTGACGTCCCACGTTTGCGTTCTTGTACACTTTTGTACCTCCTGTAAACGGGCCACTGGATCATTAGCATGCTCTGTGATGAGGAAAATGTCTAATGCCTGCAAAACGTGCGGGGACTATCACCCGTTGAATTTCATGTTAGAGACTACTGAGTCATCTGCTGGTATACTTGTCATTGATATTTCATTGTGACAAAGACAACATGATCATGGAATTAGGAGGAATGCTTCGGTATACTTACTCGTTTCTAGTAACGTAGTCACTGATGTTGAAACATCGGGCCCTTGTGTACCAGTGTACGTTGGGCGAAGAGAAACCGTGTATGTTGAATGAGCCTCCAGACCAGTTATCACATGACTGGTAGTCTGATCATCAAGCAAGTCAGGGACTATCACTGGCTGCGGAGATTTGATTACTTCACATTGACCTCTGTTTGTCAATGTATACTCTAGTGAGTAGCCAGGGACACATGGATCTGGTAGCCAGGAGACATGCAGCTCATATGGATCGGTTGAAGTTACGTCGAGCCCAAGAACGCCGTTTGTGGCTGCAATCAAGTAAAAAACCAACACGTTGTTTTCATGTGAAAGTTGAAGTGGCATCCTTATGGAAAGATGGAGTGTGTTCTACTTGTGGATAGTGTTCATCCCTCCCTCATTCATAATGACACATATCACAATTCTTCTTGCTCTTACCCATGGTGCCTTAGGTCTCTTGTAAAGTCCTCTTCCTCTCCCCATTATGGTACTGTTTAAATCACTGGCCATTGCACATTGGAAACAATTTCAGAACTTACCGGTATGTCTAAAAACTGCATCCTTCCCACCTATTAATTTACATAGTAGATTTATATGTTTCTATTATTATTGTTACAGTAAAAAAGACATCGCTACCGCGTGTGTGGATCGACAAATCTTTCTACAGTACAGGCAACCGCTTCAATAAATTTAACCAATATTAAATAGATCAATGTCTTACTTGCACACTGGCAGTTTTCTCCGAAATATGGATCTACACAATCTGAAAATAAAAGCAAAGAGTACAGAATTTGTTATTAGTAGATGATCTCTCCACATCTGTCTCTGCATTAAACATCTGGATGGTGATGTACTCTCTGCCAAAGAACAAGCTGACATCAACTGCATTTTAAAATTTCTATCACACAGCCCATGGGCAACATAATTCCCTTATATTTGTCAACACTGGTAAGTTAGGGATATTATTTGTCAGTTCCTAATTATAATGAGCTCCATACAACGCATTTCAAGTTTAACTCTTAAAGTTTCATAGGTTTACAGGCTCCATGACAAGCAATGTCGTGGAGGTTTTTCTTACTTCCAGCACATTTTCCAGTATCCTCTTCGCAAACATCGCCTGATGCACAGTGACATGCCTGCTTGCAATCAGCTCCAAATATCCCACCATTACAATCTGATTAAAAAACCAAACATTTTGACTCGGTTACATCACCCGTTTCTTCCATGATCACATTATTATAAAAGAATAGATAAAATACTGTATGACTTATTCAGGGCTATACATCCTTCGGCGAAAAAAACCGTTCTGTAGTATTTTACTTCACATAAGCATTCCATTTACAATATTTTTTTCATTTATGAAAATCGTATCTTGAATTCTCTCTTTGCAAAAGAAGTCCGCATATTGGAATAACAGTGAAGCGTCACTTGTAGCACGAGGACTTTTGCCCGTTTGCGCAGCTGGCGAATCTACAAGTAAAAATGTATTCAACTGATCTGAGATCGCCGGTGCACTCTCTGGTTTTATTCGTTGCAGAGTGGAGTGTTCCACTACAGACAATGCCTAGACTGGTTTACCTTGCATGCAGTCTATTCCAGTAAACCCAGCAGCACAGGAACACCCGTACGGATCAGGAAGACAAAACAAACGACCCTGGCAAGCATCGTGGTGTGGATCAGGGCTGTCAGAGCAGGTGTGACTGGCATTCTGACCGAACACGTGACGACCGTGAACTACATGGAAACGTTCATCACACAACTTGTAAAAATTCACTGCTCTATCGGCAAATACTGCGACTCAAGCGTTTCTTATCATCCAGTTTCATAGAAACTATGTATTTTTCAACATTTTTTGACACGTGATCATTGTGATGAAGCACAAAGTTTGCTTTAAAGTTCAACAAAGTGTATACAATTTTTTTCCTTCTTCCTCTATCTATACTAGAAAAATGTTTTATCTAGAATATGGAGGAGAAATTACCTTGCTCGCAGTATACTCCACTAAATCCCGGAGCACAAACGCACCTTCCCGTTATGTCGTCGCAGACACCTCCATTGTAACATCGACGACAGACAGATTCACATGACGGTGGGCCCCACGTTCCATAGGCACATTCTGTAAAATGTTAACGAACAATTTATGTGATTAAAAATGTAGAATATGTAAGATGACTATCGAGGAATTGAAAACATCACCAGCTCAGCAAAGCCTCAGGAAATTATTTACTCTTCCGAACGATACGCGTCATACTGCTTCTCTTGTATTTCGTAATAAGTGACCCAACGAATACAGATCCATGAAGCAGTCCATGGCTTAATGTTCCACGGCTTGGGTTTTGAAGAATTTTCTACAGTGACGATATTGATGTTGGAAAGAGGATTTAATGACAAATTGAAAATGGCATTAAAAGTGACGATTACCTCTCACGATGAGTCTCATGAATCCATGTCGTTGTTGATTCTCTTGACCATCAATGAAGCAGCTGTATATTCCCTCGTTGGTCTTAGTTACATTCACAATGGACACACTCAGTATGTCGTTCCAAATCGGCACGTCATTTCCATTATGCTTCCATCTGTAGTTGGTGTTGGGTGAGTTTACCTCTTCCATCTGCAGGGTGATTGACTCGCCAATACTTGCTGTCTGCGTTCGCTGAAGTGGACGTGTATAAACAATATCTAAATCGGGAAAAACACAGTAAATTATCTTTGACATTTGACTTCCACAACCTAACGCGCCAGACCTCTCTTTCCTTCCGAAATCATTTTCCATAATTGTGTTCTTGTCCGTCCCATGAATTTCTTTGTTTTTCTTTAAGGGGCAGGTGGTATTTCCCAAAATTTAACGCATGATTGCTTATCGATTGGATTGAAAAGTTCGATTTTTATTCACAAAAATTGATAGCCAGAATAAATCTTATAAAGAAGCGTTCCGAGAAGGGCTCAAAAGCAACGAAATATTGGCTAAAATGTCCAGTGCTGAAGCAATAATATCATATATGCTTGCTGGAGTTTCTGAAGCGTCAGCATAATACAGTTTGCTAACAGCTCGTCTGCACAGCGCCCTCCGTCGGATGACCCTTTGCGTTAAAAGATCATAGTCAGTTGATTGTGGAGCAGCTGTCTAAGGTAGACACATAGTTTTGATCACACTGTGAATTTCAGACGTATGTGCCGAACGACGAGTTGAGATTGATGGGGTCAGTAACTGGGGACTAACTGGGGATCTGCTGAATATTTCTTGGTGGAGGTGGGGGGGTCTATGTCTGGCTTTGGATCCTGGGAGTGCCACCGTTGACAACCTGGGCTTGTCCGAAAATAGCGTTGCAGGCCAAATCGTTTAGCTGGGGGGCGAAGGTTTTGTCCATTGATTAGTATCACTTTTTATCTAGTATTAAATCAGGGGTAAACCAGAAATTGAAAGGTTGTACTTCTTCTCATTTCAACCCAATAAAAGGTGCCCGTTTGTTTCCCGTCTGTCTGTCTTGTCAATCCCTGAATTGTTAGCCCCTGCAGTCAATCCTTTTAAGTGTTGGTCCGGAAGGAAGACAAGGGGTAGCGTGTGTTAACGGCATACGGCACTTCAAACGAATTCACTACCCAGGTTACCAGGAGAGCCGCTCATCTGGGCTCATTGAAGGGTACCGGTAGGTCTGGAGGCCAGGATGATACATGTATAGTACTTTTGCAATGTGTAATTGCTACTCATGCTTGCATAATTTCAACTTCACTACTAATACGGTGTAATGCCTCGTAATTGCATATCGTAAACGTTACCATCTGTGGGTAGAATGATGCTTCGTATCTTGGTCATCACGCCATTTCTAGTTGCAATGCTGTAGAAGACGCCTGTTCTATCAATCCCGCCTGCTTCTGGTAAGCTAAGCAACCTGGCTTTACACCCCAAACTGGCATCGTAAAATCCAACAGCTCCTGTAGGTAGATGGTCATTGCTTCCTCCTGTTGTCAGTTGACGGCCAAAGGAGACTGCAGCTGCGATATCAGTGGGACTTTTGTACGCTGCTAAGGTAGAACCATTGTTGCCGGTGGGGCCAAGAACAGCAGGACTGGCAACCAGAGTAACATCCACTCTTCCTGATGGAGAAATAGGTATGAAAATTATTGTTCTGTCTTGTATATTCGGGTTAGGTGGTTAAAGGTTGTCTGCATCTTTTAAAGAAGCTGTCAGAGATTTTTTATGAAAACCTCACGTTGAATTTTGTCGCGACCGTGTTTGCATCTAAAATAAGTGAAAGCGCACCTACAATGTGAAATTACTTTTTCAAGGAGAAGTGCAACTTTCTTTACAAGGGTACAATGACTTCCAAATACCAACTACACATTTTAGTCACTGTTAAGCCAGAGTGTCGTTGTAAAAACGCCAGGAAGGGTTGAAAGTCGAATCTTTATTCAAATTTAGGTTTCATTTTGGCAGTTGTAACCTCTCAAAGTGAAGCCCAACCTCTGATTTGCCTCATAATTAAAAAAATTATTTAGGACTAAGTCCTTAAGTATAACTTGAAGTTTTCCTCATTTCACTGGAATATAGCTCTTAATAGGGTTAAAGATTTTTTTAGTGTGTATTTCGACAGCATAAAAGAATCGAGCTAGTACAAACGCCTTCAAACAAATTTTGTCCTAAACCAAGATGCATTTCTCAATGAAGAACAATCAAAATGAACTAACTGCTACCGAATGCTAGAGTTATGAGGTAAAAATGTCAATACATGCAATTCAGTGTTTCATTGTGAAGCGTTAAAAATCTTCATTCGGGAGAATGATTATATAACAGTTTGGATTAGATGAAAAGACGACAGGCTTGAAGCTGACTTTTGAATCTACTATAATCATTAAGATAAAAGGACACAGAAAGTAATCACATCGAAGCAGTAACATTGAAAATCAAAGGAAGTTTAGTATAAAAAGTGACTGTGAACAGATTTAAAAGGGGTTGACTGGGCTTGGTGTTTACTGTTCTACCTGCAGCACTTGAGGTATCCTCGTTGTCTTGGATTTCTTCAACTCTGACTTCAGCCATATGAAGGCACTTTCTATAGCCACCATCCCCATTCAGTTGCACACTGACATACTGAGCGGAGACGACTGAGCCTACCATGAAATCAATCACTGCTCCATTGGTAGCTTGATCAGAGGAGACCGAGCCTATCATTGTGTTCTGCGAGAAATCTGATGGGTCCAAACCGGCTCGTACTACCGCACCTGCCAATCTACCCCCTGCATGTGCAAATGGTGGAACAAACAAAACTGCATTAGTCCTTCCAAATAAAACGGCTCTGAGGCAGGGATTCTAATTTGACTTGTCTCGAGAACAGTCCCGCATACATTTACGTTCAGAGAAATACCTAATACAATGTTGACCTGTTTATAAACTTTGAAAACCAGAGATATATGACTAAGATAATTGTGATATGAAATCATCGTGAGGACTAACCAGCCGCCCGCACTGCTTACAACAATGTTTTCTTTTAATCTGAATGAAAAATACTAGTATCGCATCGCATAAATATCTGAGCTTATAATAAAAATGTACCATTATGACTTTTCAAAGGTACAATGATATTGAGACATGTTCTCTGTCATCCTGTAATTGTGAAAGATCTCCCAGGACTGTTTTCAAAGTTGTTCAAAAAAGGCCAAATTTGTCTTTTTGCCCAAACATGAAACTGAGGATATGAATATTGAATATTGGTCCATCGACTCCACTATTTTTAATGGCTTTGAGCTTTGTAAGTGATATAGACAACAATGAAAGTACATTTATAATAGCTCCTGTTAAAGCACAACTTTTGATCATGTCGGACAGAAACACTAGTGTGCAGCATGTAGTTAACACCTAAAGGACTTTAAAGTATTTCAAGTCATTGTCATCAAAAATTCCCGATTGTTATAGTCAACCTGGCATTGCTCCATGGACTTGGGCAAATTATTGTCCAACAAATTCCGCCTACCATTTTCTTTTTTCGGCTGGTGACAAAATTAAAGCACTCGGATTTGAATAGAAACTGTCCCCCTGTAGGTATGTTAGGCCTACTGGTTGACCCCAACGGTTGACCCTGGTATTTACATGATTATTTTCAGTCAATGTTATTGGCCATTCGCGACATGAAAATTACAGCATCCAAACATACGACGTGAGAAAAGGGTCCAAAGCTTTGTAAAGACAGTCTTACCACAGCAGTCTCGTCTGTTGACTATAGTGATTTTCGTCAAGCAGTAGATTGCTTGGAGATCTACCATCCACCACTGCTCTCCAGCGCATCCTGTCACACAGAATACATTTGACAAAGACTGCAGGCTTTGTTGTGCGATGATGGATTAGCTAATTTAACTTATTCAACGAAGAGTAGTTAACATGAAACTGATGGCAAACGAAAACAATAAAGTTTCCTATATACCCTAGGTTGTAAACGACAAACAATATTAATACACCCGAAATGCTTTTCCAGTTGCATTGATAAATATACTATATATGCAATCTTACCTTCCGTCTCTCCGTACAAAATATCGATAAACACGGACCACTTCTAGTTTACTTTCATATAAAAAGGGAACTGGGAGTGGTAGTTTGGGAGGAAAACCTTGTTATTTAAAGTAGGCTAGTTTGTCCTGCATTGTTTGCACGAACTTAAAATTCTTTAATACAGTCAATTCTCGTTACAACAAAGTTGCAGAGACCAGAGAAATTAGTTTGTCCCAACTTTGGCTTTGTTGTAAGAAGAGTGGAAAAACGATGAAAGAAATCCGTCCTTGCAACAATTTTTTTTTTGTCGTGAGAGTCGACACAAATTCTGAACATCTTTGGAAATGTTGATACAACCCACCAGACTCTTGAAAAAATAGAGTTTTAATGTAATCGTTACTACACAGTGTGGTGTAGATTTACCTAATGTGTGTTGAAACGTGCTGACATCTCCATCTATTGCTTTGTCCGGTGAATTGTTGGGATCGGTCCAGTAACTCTGACTGGCTGGCTTACCAATAAGAACTAAGGCGAGACCTGTCATAAGGAATAGGAAATGTTACTATATGAATACTGGCGAGGGTTGGTTAAGGGCTGCCAAAATTTTCAGAATCGTACATCAATTCTTTCTTTTTTATGTACTACATGTTCATCGTTAGACTCCTAACTGCAGTCGCTGGCCTATCTAGGGAGAAGGCGACCTTTTTTCTCTTAAGAAGGAAAGCACAACATTAAACATTAAAGCACCTTAGGACACTGGGTAGGAATGGCAAAAATACTTTTAGAATTCCAATTAGGCCCCGGACACGTCAGTGTTGATCATGACCAATTCTCTATGCCTAGTTATCAGTGACTATACAAATTCATTTTCATAAGAGGTTGTTCAAATAGGAAGGATGTTACTCAAGAGGATACGCGACCTCAAAGAAAACAGAAGTTGACATAATGAAATGTGAATTTAGAACAATTATCTTTGTCATAAAAAGTAATGTGCACAATAATTTAGTTCCGACAGATTTTGTATTCCTCATGGATTAAAGCCTCTTAACACTCTAATTAGTAGGGCAGCCCATCTAACCAGGTAATTAATCCCTCTTTCTGACGGGGTCTGTTTGAGAATTGATTATTGTTTATTTGGAGCCCAATAGACTACGCTCATTGTAGTCTGCGAAGTTGTCTGTGGCAATATTGAAATCCACTGTGCTAAATCTTAGCATCTCACTTTGCAAATTTCTTTGGCCTTTGACTTCATTTTTTTTTTCAATTAAAAATCCCCAAATGCCTTTCTTAACGACCTTTTTGGTCGCAAAAAACCTTCGCAGTTCGATAATTTAAAAACGATTTTCAGGAGAGAAATATCAGTTAAATCTACTACTCCATGCACATCATGAAGCAGTTTGGATGAAGTACTGCAACTTTTGTGACGGTCGAGACGGAATTAAGGCACCCACACCTAACGTAGCTTGGGGCTTATGCTTTGTTTCATGCAATGTTAACACCAACCGTCTTCAATAGCAGCTCCATGCACAGGATAAGCCCCCTAGTGCCACCCATGAGTACACTTCCTTGGAATATGAGGGCCATAAACCCTATTGGTCGGTATTTTAATTTGTACAAGTCATGGCAGAAATACTTCCAGTGTAAATACAAAGCTCATTATCTACTTCCCGGTATCCAGAACACCCTCTGAGCTAAAAATAATCAAATTTCATACCTCTTGGGAAAAGTATAAGACACAAGAGCATCGAAAGTCTTGATCTGCATGACATGACTGCTCCAACATGGACAATATCCTCTTATAAAAACACTGCCAAAGCACTTAACATCTCTCACGCACAATCCTTTCTCTGAATGTAGAAATGACGTTGCTTTCAGTTTAGAAGCTCAAGCATAATTTACTCCATAACCTTTGTACCCTATTGACAACACAGGCTAGTGCATAGCGGTACCTTTCGGCGCAGGCTGCAGCTGTGTTTAGCTGCACTTATTTCCTGGTTAATTGTACGTGAAAGGTTACGTTTAATGCGTCTTGTGTTTTCATGTACCCTCCGCCAAGTCCTACCACTATGTCCGTGTATTTGCGTCACTTATTTCCTGGTTTCGATTCGACAGAAACCTGGCCTGAGGTCTATGTTGGCGTCCACGATAAATTCCGCTGAACTTGACTGCTGCCACATAGGGGAGGATCTCTGACCAGAATGTAACTGTGTGGGGAAGCAATTCTCTCGTTTGATAGAGGACTTGTATGATGGCTTCAAACGTATCTTTTGGGGAACTATGCCCAAAATTATTAAAACGGGCGTGGATGATGAGAAATTGGGGTGGGGGACGTTGTTCGGCTGTCCAGCGCCACAGGAGAAATTTGGAGATGTAGTCCAGACACAGCTCTTTTCGACCCACCCATTGGACGTCTGCTACCCCCGCCAGAGCTGCCCGACAGTGGACGATGGCGTCACATTTACTGGGACTCTCGCAATAACAACATGGGTAACACACAAATGTTTAACATTTAAAACATATACAGCTATTTTTTTTCAAAATAATCATGTACAATTTGAAATTGCAAAGAAATCTCTACTTTATGCATGTTCCGAGTCACCTAAAATGTCTCCAATGGTTCAATGCACGGTACCTGACTTGTGAACATTAACATTTCAGTAAATTATTCCGTTAAATTACAAATATCTGGGGAGATAACACGGACCCGTTTCTATTCATGCTGTTCAGTTCCTTCAATCGACTCAATTCAATCAATGTCTTCAAGTCCAATCCATAATTCACGTCATAAACATTTGTCAGTAATAATGTTCAATTTTAGGCTTAATTTCCAATCGGTCTAAAATTTTGATTCAATCATACGCAATTCTCCAATTTAGTATTTGATCAACTGTCTCAATACTCAATCCCCAGGCGCACATTACGGCATAATAGTCACAATGACATCAAATAAAATATTCTCATTTTCAAGGCAATATTAAACCTTACATGAATTAACAAGCAATGCCAAAATTGTGTCACCATATCACTGGTAAATTATCAACAAAGGGAAACCAGTATATCAATCAGTAAATTCTACATTCAAAGACGTGCGACAATGCCAACAGGTGCACAAATATCAAAGAATCAACGAATTATCCACAATTACCACCACTCAGTGAAGTTATCAAGGAATTATCAGACATTTTATACAACAATAAATATTTTTGAAGAAGATTTTCTAATGGTGCTTGAGGGAGCCAGGGTAGTTTCCTCCCACACCCATCGTCCAAGTCACACTGGCAAATACAGTCACGGGATAGGACGACGCTGCGAAGAAAATATCGGGTTGTTGCAAACCGTCTGCAGATTGTAGAAAAGGTTTCACTCGGCAAAGGAACAGTGACTGCGGAACCCAACTCTCAGGCCTTACAAGTCAACAGGGTCTCCAGGATATCAGTGCTTCCCAGACCATGATGGTGTACATCACTGAACAAGACCATCAACCCCTGAAAATAAATTACTCCATGCCAGAAAACAGATACAGACAGTTTTCAAGAATCACCATTTTATAATATTGGCAAAATTTCCATACCATGTCAACCAAGCAATTCAATGCAAAGATCATAGAGTGCAACGTACGACTGCTGTTGTCACACCGACTTATGCTTGCCCGAGCCATGCCCAACTTGACTTCATAGAGCCGAAGTCATCTGTGCCGATAGCCAATGGACGGCACAGGCAAAACCAAAATGTCTATGTCAGCATGAACTCAAAACACCATGTTCCTTCTACCGAAACAAGTAGAAAATCTCACCCACACCAACTTCCATCCAACCTCATACACACACATCTACATTCAATAAATACTAAGGATGCACTCATGAACGCCCATGCATTCCTAAACTGGCTCAACAAAAAAGACATTTGGTGAATTTGGGTTTATTGTGGCCAACAGCATCCGTGGTCCTAACAGTGAAGAAACTAGCAGGAAAAAAATGTAGTTACTCCGATTCAGCTGTGACAACTGAAGGAAACAAAAGCAGCATTTGATACTGTAAAACAAACAATCCAACCTCCGTAAATTATAACGTAACAAGGTTGTGGGAAATTGCGGATACAGTGGTGGTAAATGCGTGACTGCCAGCGGCCCATGATGCGTTGTATGTAAGCCTCAAGAATATCTTCTATGGCTGCTGACATGGCCGCACCAATACGCGAAATGAATGCGAAGTAAAGCCCGCATCTTCAAGGCCCACAAATTGCAGGGCGCGCTTTAGAACAGTCGTGAATTGAAAACGGGTCACAGGGCAGAAAATGGGTGAACTGAGAACGATTACAGAGACAATGTTTGCGTTGCTATGGAATAATGTAAAATAAATCCTTAATTTTTAAATAAAATTAGCAAGAAGGAATAAGAAAGAAGATGGAATAAAGTGTCCACGTTTCCGTACTTCAGTTTCGTACACCCTGGCTGCATTGTTTTTGAGTGAAAGTACGTGCAGGGTTTACATTTCAAGTTATATGTGGATACTCAGCTGAAAACACTTTCGATTTTGTAAATGTAAAGTGGTCAGATTCCCTTAAACATTATGGTTGGTTTGAAACGAGTTTCGTATTAAATCGTATTTGAAATAGGTTATAATTTTTACATGGCACGTGATAACCTTTTTCAACCATATTCCACATAATTCAATTTCTTGCTTCTACAGTTTTATTCAAAAATGTTAACCTGTTTTTTTTTTTTTGCACGATGCAATGTCGCCAATCCATGAACTGTAAGATTTTTTTGTTTCTGTCCGCTCCGCACAGCGCCCCCTTCCCTTCTAAAGGGAACAATTAAAGAATCATCATACATGAGTTTCGATCTTGAGGGAGAGAGGGCGCAATTTTCTTTGCAAGGGGGTTCATTTGGTCGGAACAGAACTTCGCTGGTTCACGAAAGACTAGGAAATGCACACTTTACTGTCGCATTGCTATCAGAAAACAAATGCTCCCGACAAACATGGCTTTTCTTAGTCAATGACGGGATGCTTTTGCTCGAGGCAAATTGAAAATCACAAGAAGTCACCATGATCTGGTGATCTGGGTTCTATTATCCAAAGTATAAAGGTTGAAACGTTTTCCCGGAAATACAAGCAGTGCTCTGTTTAATACCAAATATGTTGGGATTATTGTTAACTATGGTTATGTACTCTATCGTTCGTGTTTGAAATAAGAGCTAATATGGCGTCTCTTCATGATGTCTACTCGCGACCCCTTGTCTTACCATTGCTGGTGTTTATTGGACTCACAATCAACAAAGGTAATAATTAATTACTGTTTTCACTCTTTCTAGTGCAAAGGAAGTAGGAGAATTTATTTATCTCACGTCACGGGCTGCATCCCGGGAAAAATCAGTGACAAGAGGCACTTACCGCGTTGGTACAGGTTTTTTTTAATTGTTTTGGTGAGTAAAGGAACTGAACAGTAAATGGCAAGAATCCTGAGGCCGCCCTGAAGCTGCTTTCAAGCAGGGCCGAAGGAAGCGTGTTTCTTAGTGTGTTCTTAAAATGTTTAGAAACAAAAAGTGCCACAAACTGGACTTTTGCGAAAGTTGGGAGGGCTCTGTTGTGTTTTAGTCATCTTCAACAAATGCAAATCAATGTCTGTAAGCTTAGGGTAGACTCGTAAATTGGACCTTGTCTGTTATAACCACAAGCTACTTTCTTGACATATTAAAGCTGCTACATTCAGGCACTAGCCCTGACCCCTTTTTATTTTTCCTCTAACCCGTATGCTTTATGGTAGTGCCACTCTTTACCTCGGCGTCGATACAAGCAATGTGTTGTTCAATCAAACCTCAGTTCAGCTGATGATGATTTAAAATTAGTTTTGTTTGTTTCAACTGAGGTGCCAGTTCGGCACCTTCCACAAAAGGGATAGTGATTCAAGTGGATGTGCCACATTGAAACGCACGGTGAACGCATCCCTAATTTTCGGGGGAACATTTCCTTCACAGGCATCACATTTCATTAGATTTAATTCCAACCACGCATTATCTGTAAGAATGACTTTAGGAAAATGAAAATACTACATTCAAGAAATCAACAGAAAAACCCGAAATAAATTACGAAGAGCTGGATGTATTGCTTGATATTTGAAATAACAAAACACAAATCCATTTTTCAACTTTTGAAGGTCTACTCCTTGATCTTCGTGGGAAACCAGCTCGTCAGAGCTCTAGTTTGGATTCTAGTACAACAGCAAACAAGGCAGTGGATGGAGATCGCGACACCTTTATGCATACAGGTACATTCAGAGATTTATTCTGTGCTTCCCCTGTAGGAGTGTTGATAGACGGGAATGTTACTAGTCAGTCGATACTCTTTATTTGATTTTTTTTAGATTTGAAGGCACTTAGGCCTATGGTACCTAACCTTGTGAGCTTGTAGCCTGAATTTTACTGAGACGAACCTTAATAAGCCATATTGTATTTCTCCTTGTTTGATCACATTAAGTTTACAGTAAAATTAATGTTAGTTCTCATATTTTGGGGAAGTTCAGACAAACCGAAATTCCCATACGACAAAATTACGAAAATCAGGATATAAATTCTCAAATTTGCCTTTGTGTTTTGTCCTTGAATCATTTCAGGCTCCACTGGAGACCACTGGTGGAAAGTTGATCTAGAGGCGATCTATAGCTTGGCAAATATAACTATTATCAACAGGAGAGGTTTTGGTGAGAATGGCCAATTAAAAAAAGATAAATGAAAATGTTATTTTCTAGCAATCCTGTTAAAAATTAACTGAACACTTCTGCCATTGTGGTATGCTCAAAATTTAAGGCTCCTTCTTCCCTTAACAGCTCAAGAAAAACGTGTACCTCTTGTTTTTCATAGTGTCTTATCCGAAACCCCCAGGCCACAGACTCGCAGGTGCTGTAATACGAGCCGGTTTAGACCCATCAGACTTCTCACTGAACAGAATGATAGGATCGGTCTCCTCCAGTCAAGCTACCAATGGAGCAGTGATTGATTTCATGATGGGCCCGAACGTCTCTGCTCGATACGTCAGTGTGGAATTGGCTGGACCTTCGCGTATCCTTCATATGGCTGAGGTCATGGTTGATGAAGAGATTACTCCTACAGAAGGTTAATTGGAACACTGGAAATGCTGAGCCTTCAAAAATGAATTTCCATCGAAAGGCTATCAACGAGAATGCCTACTAAATCTCGAGCCTCGATTGCATTATATTTCAAGCTTTGCTGAATATAGCTTAGGATCGCATCCATGACTAACAATTTATCCTGAGCAGAAGGGAGGGGGCATGACCTACTTGAAATAGTGTGGGATGTGATGATAAAACAACTGTGGCTCTAACAGACTGGATTTTTCGTCAACATTTTTATTGCAGAGACCATGTAAATCGCACACAGTTTGATTGTTCAAAGTATCGACACATTAACAGACCTTTCGACTGTAAAATGCTTGGCACAACACTGGCGACCCTCTTAAAGGCAATATTTATTATGCCTACGGTCTGTGATTTTTCTGTCGTTGGTCAGCAGAAACAAATTCAACAGTGACTCCAGTTTCAACTTCAGGCTCAACTACAACCGGTCAACAGGACACACTGACTGAAGGTTTGACTTTTTTCACTTGCAATGTCTTCAATGATTTTGAATGTCTGATGATTTTTTTTCAGAAACATTCCCATCAGATATGAACTTTCTACAGATTGATTTGTCGTCAGCGTTTCGAACGAAAATAGTAATATAGCAGCAAATGAAGCAGCTCATTCTTTCCGAGAAACAAAAATGTTAAACCCTTTTATTATTTGCAAGTAAACAGAGTAATTTTTTGAACTTGTTTGCAGGCAATCCTTCAATTACGGAGCAGGGATCAACTATTACTTCAACAACAACGTCCATAACATCTACTGCAAGTCGAACTTTGGTATCGACCAAACCACAACCATCCATAGAAACGATCACAAAAGGTTACGTTTTGGGAAACGTTTTGATTATTTATTTGATAGTAAGCCCCACAGCTCATCATTTTGAGGAAACAAAGCCATAAGAATACTTCACAGACAAATAGCCTGTGAAAGAGGTAGACTTACTGGGGGAAAGAAAGCAGGTTTTTAACAGTAAATGATTAAAAATACATAGAGAATTTGTCTTAAGATAATATTACTATGATTATCTTTGATATGTAAACGGACATTCTCTCCGCTACCGAGCAAGGTTCAACTGCCACTTAAACAGCAATTCCCGAAACCCATACTGCGGATTTACCATTGCTGTCAACAGCAGCAAACCCATCCACAGGAAAGGTCACAAAAGGTCAAGTTATGGGTTCCAGATAGACAAATTTAGATTGAGATAGAATATCGAGGATCTTTGTGATTATATGTCTCGTCATACAAACCCAACAGTAACGCTCATTAATGTCCGTTGCTGGCATCTTCTAAAGAAAACCTCCACCAATCGTCTCGATTTTCACCGCTCCATCAACATTAACCTACTGATAGGAAACATTAACTTAAGGTCTTTTCAATTCACCAACCAAAACACTACTTACTGGCGGTATGTTCGACATCTTATTATTTAAGGAAGCAAAGACACGCATGGCAGATCCAGTTAAAAATTATAGAGCGTATGGACTGTTCGAAGCACACCATCTGAGAAGAAACATTTGATTTTGTCACGAAGATCTTTTATATGAACAAAGGCATTTCCTACGATACCGAGATATAAGATATACCTCAGATATCAAATCAACTGTCAATACAGTGACAACTCCTGAAATGTCTTCGGAGTTTTTAACCATTGTGTCAACGACCTCAAGCACATCCACGTAAACGGCAACAAAAGGTAGGGTTATGTTTTGGGGTTGTCACTAACCTAGTACTTGGTAACTAAGTAACTATTAAAAGTGAGCAATGGAAGCTTTGGATTATTTTTCATGAGCAGAGTATTTGTAACGCCCTTGACAATCAAACTATAGACTACTCTGTGCTCCGTGTTTTATTTTGGTCAAAAGCTAACAATTTCGTTCAATATCATCTGTTATCTGTGTTCTCCACTGATACAACCTCATCGATAGATCCCATATCCTTTGCAGTGCAAAAACAAATAGGCTAAAAACCAATGCCGATTCAATCAGGTCAGGTCTACACCTTGACTTGTTTTGTTCATTCGACCAAATAAAAAATGCTAAACCAGTAAAGGTAATAGCTCATTTTTTCTAGAAACAGCAGTTTTACATGCTTCACAGAAAGAGATCCTGCGGAAGTAGCAGATTGAGTTTATAAAAGAATGTATAAAAGCGTGCAGGATGTAGATGAAGCGACAAACATGTAAATGGCAACCCCTATAATTATTTTTCAAGGGTTTAATAAAATGTGTCATTGAATTGTTTGCAGTCATTCCTTCCGATTACCGAGCAGGGAGTAACTGTTTCTTCAACGACTTCTAAAACGTCAACTACAGCTTTAACATTGGTACCGACCAGACCACGTCCTGTCACAGAAACGATCAAGAAAGGTTACGTTATGGGTTTCAGATCCGGAGTGAAAAGAAAGCAACTTCTAAATTATTAACGTGAAAATAAGTTTAAATTTAGAGCAATGAAGCCATGGGAAACTTTACAGAAAAATAGCTGTGAAAGAAGCAGATTCATAAAAACGTGTGAGGTGTCCATCGTACATTGATTCAAAATGAATAGGGGATCCATTTATGTCATGAATCGATAATAATTTTTTAATTGTATGCAGACTTTCCACCGATTACCTCAACTTCTGAAACGGTTACTGCCGGTTTAACGTGGGTAACAACGACATTAAGCCCGTCCTCAGAGACGGCCATAAAAGGTGAGCAAGTAGTTTCAGGTAGTTAAGTACCTATGGTACAACTATTGCAAGTGAAGTAAGGAACTGACTGCAATACAAGATACAAACAGCATCATGTGATGATTTAGCGTCTTAATTCTGACAAATAACAAACTATAACACGACGATTAGGAAACCTCCAATGTGCTTCTGGATAGCTAAGGGGGCATAGACCGCATGCTTAGTACGGTGCGGAGTACGCCTTTCAATGAAACGTTCAAGCTCCCAATATATATATTCAATTACTTCTGTTTTGTGTTTCAGTGCCTGGTCCGGTCCAGAATCTTCATTGGACAGACAGAACCAACTCGACAGTCACTCTGGACTGGGAACCACCAATAAACGCAAATGGACAAATCCAAAAATATATCGTACGTCATTGCCACAGACTTAAAGAGTGTGATAGAAAAAAAAGAAGTAGTGACGGAATAGAAGCTTTAACCTATGACTTCAAATATTCGGTCTGCTCAAGTACCGATACAAAAGTACAAAATACGTATCAACACTTTTTGATACAGTACTTTAACTTTAAAAATATGTAGTTGAACTTTAAAAATATGTAGTCTCCTGAAGACGGACAGAGTACACTGTTCGAAACGTCGAGTTATTCCCCGGTTCTTCTCAGAACCACACACACTCAAAGAAGAGATAAATACATGGTGTTACCGCAATCTTTACTATAGATCTAGTTTCTTTCACCATGAAAACCTTTAAGTCTTATATGAAGAAATCTTGTTCGTGTCTCTAACCTGATGTCCTGATGTACGTTTAATTTGTCGATGATAATTTCTAAGCGTGTATATGTATACCAATTACCAAGTCCTTTTTCTCTACATTGAAATGTACCATGGAACTTCTGAAAATTGGCTTCACTAATTTACAATAATGCAATCAATGTTTAAACTGCCAGGTTGAGTACATAGCTCGAGAGAAGCCTCACCAACCAGATTTTACTCCAGCTGTTGATTATGACAGAAATGAAAGTGAGAGTTCACCCTTCCTAACAGAAAACCTCGAGCCTGGTACGAAGTACGAGTTCAAGATGTCAGCCGAGAATCAGTTGAATATTGGACCTGGAACAATCTTGGAAGTTTACACCAAACCCCAGTCTGGTAGGATAAGTTTCGGGTTTGAATTTCAGTCTTGATATGACACACTCACTTGATCTTCAAAAGTCATGCGACATTCTAAGATACTTCAGTAAAGAATGATTAAAATTGAGCTGAACTACACTCTATGTTATCGCTAGAATCTGCTTAAATTATCCAGGTAAAGAATGCATGCCTAAAGGGCACACTGTGATGCCTGTTATCTGTGAAACTACTTATCACAACAAAGCATCATAAATAGCTGTACGAGGTATCACAATTAACGACTTGGGTGCATATTCTAAAAGATGGGAGGCTAAACCTTTTTGACAGAATCCTACTGAATTACAGTAATTACCTAAGAGACAGAAACACTTTGCATATACTTCATTGAATTTCAATGAACTCGTCAAATGAAAACAGCAAACTCTACGGCAAAACCAGCAGCTTTCAATGCAATAACAAGACACATATTTCTGAAACAGGTTTTTCTGCTCCTCCGAAACCTATACCATTCCCAGACGATTCCACAGACACCACAGTCACTATTGGTTTGTCTCCCGCTCTACCTGATGATTACTTCATTGAGTGAGTACCTAAATAAACTTAAATTCTAATACAACATGCTTCTTATGTAAGCAGTTCTGATACTGGACGCAGAATTTGAGGCATGAAACTATTCTACTCGGCTGTTACAAAAAACAGATCGTACGTTGTCCAAGTCAAAAAGGAAAGGTCTTCTTCCAGGACTAAGAAGGAGATTCTTATTCTCAGCGATTTCGAGGTTGCTCCAAAGGACTATATTGCGGCTGAGCTTCCCAAATGGGGCGTGCCTGATAGATTTGTAGTGGGGGACGCCAAGGTCTACGGCGGCTACTACAATGCACCGCTCCAGAGGGGCGCCGTGTATAACATTCGTGTTGGATCAGTCAGTAGGGGCAACGAGACGCTACGTAAAATGGAATTATGATTTATTCTATCAGTCAGACTCAGAATATTTAGCCAGAAAACCACAAGAGTGTTTTACATGTGCTAATTTTATTTCAAAAGTGTATACACGTACATTTTACAACCACTGAAAGAGTTACTTGCAGCAAACGCTTTCCTCTTCCTGTTTGCTTCTAGGACGCAAACGTGCAATATTCGGATCCAGTGACAATCAGAGGTAAGATTTTTTGAACTGATGGTGTAATTTAGGCTATTTTTTTGCAAACACTGACATTTGAATTATGATGAGCTGTTGTTTAACACTGTTTCAGTCCACCAACCAACAGCCAGCTCAGGACCAAATGTTGCCGCCATTGCTGTGGGGGTTATCGTTCCTGTCGTGGTCGTGATAAGCATTGTCGCATTTCTCCTGTGGAAGAAACATAAACTGGCTCACTCTAAAGTAGCAGGTACCGTCGAAACGGTGAGTTTCTCAAAACGACTGACTCAGCATCGCTTCTTCAAAGTACGTTTTAGCACTTGCAGCGTATCCAGTTTGAAATCGGTCATTTCCTAAAGATGATTCCATATAAGAGAACTTTCACATTTCCTCAAGAAAAACTTTTGTTTGTTTTTGTTTTTGTTTTGTTGTTTGTTTTTTTGTAGAACGTAATCACTCCCAACTCCAAGCCAAATAGTTACACATCTCCACAGGCCCACTTGCACGCTATATGTAGATGAAAATTTTACATTTTCTAATACAAAGATACTTAATATGGGCCATTTGTTAAATTTCTTTCATTAAGGCACAAGGTGATACTGAGGTGACGGCAGAAGCAACCATGCAAGAAGCCGCCCAATCGTTGGAAAGTTTGTCAAACTCTGGAGGACGGGAATATTGAATTAGGTGGACATTTTCGTTTTCAGGCATTGCTACCACTGGAATAATATTCCATTGCTGTCGTTGCCGGTTTAGTTTGAGTCTTTAGTGATAAATGCGCAAATCATTTTTGTATGTTTTCTGGTTTATTAAATATCAGTATTGATCTTGATAACTATAAATGTTTCAAATATGAAGAACATGCGTGCATTTCTCTTTTCATCTTATATACAACTTAAGTTTTGAAGCTTTTTTGTGTATTACATGCGGGTGTTTTGCAATATTTTGCAATAGTATAATTGGTAATTTCGGTTTGATTTAACAGATAATCACTTATCGTCATCCGTGTGTCAAGTGTCAAACTCCTTTCTTGAAGGGTGAAAACCAATGAACTCACTTTATCTAAGTAATCATGTAAGTTGGCGATAGGAAATGGGGACTTATTATATCAAATTTCAAATTGCTACTTGGTACCCCATAAAAACTTGCATTCTGCTCTCTTAAATAAGATAAACTATACGACTGCTCTTTAGAGTATTTTTTCTACATGTTTGCTATTACCCCGGCTGAGGTTAATGAACCAACGCTCCTCAGAGGTTCAAACATCAACAGCTTTTACCCTGAGTTTCCAACCTCACCAATTCCAGAAAAAAATATCCATCTCAACAATTTTATAAATGAATTATTGATGGCGTCTTCATCAGGTTTAAGCACCACTTTTCCCGTCCCACCTTTCTGCCCTCGCCAGTTTCGCTGCAGCTCATCACTTTCTTGTTAAAGAAAAAAAAACTAATAAAGCACCGTTTTTTTTAGAAAGAAAAAAAATCCATCACTATTAAGCCCTCTCGTTCTAATATTTCAGGAAGTTGACACTATTTGTCCATGTCATGTCTGGTCAACGCGATTGAAAAATAAATGGAAATGCAAAACGAAGCGAAACTGATGTGCCTACAGGCAACGAACTCGAGAAAATAAAAACCTGTACTTCCTTATTACTGCCGATCAAGGCCAGCGATCAAATGCGCAGCACCAGAAACCCTAAGAAACTTCTAAGAGAAAGCATAACGATTTCTCCCATAGTTCCCATCTCCTCGACAGCAAACAGAAACAGATGTGCCGATAGTCCTTTCCAGAGACGATTAACCATGACAAATTGTCTTCCTATGGGTTTATCTACATGGGGAAGGCGTACAGTGTGTTTGGGATTTGTACTCTGTAGTAACCAAGTGTAAGCACTCAGCCTATTTTCAACTACACGTAGATCATTATGACATTTACCACATATAGGCTACTGTCAGTAGGTTAAAACATGTCTTTCCTACGGAAAACTCATGCATTGCAGGTACAAGAAAGTGCCTATTCCTGTCTGCGGTCAAAGGGCATTTGACAACGAACTAACACTATGAATTTCAGCACCATGAATTTGCAGTTAATTTGCAGTTTCACTGTGAAATTGTTTTTTCACTGCAACTTCATGGCAGTTCACATGGTGATAACACCGTGAAAATAATCCTGGTTGTGACCCCTTGCCGACACCTTGAGGTCAAGTGAAAACACCGTGAAAATGCAGTGAGCCCATCTAAGGGGCCTTCTTCATTAACTTTGCGGTGGGCTAATCCTTTAAATGCTTTACGGACCTATTATCTGAATCCCTCATAAAAAGTACCATTACCTGTCTTCTTACTGTGGTGGTGACAGGTGTAAATGTACACTGAACACCCCAATCACAATGTTCGCATCCTTGCAATATACTTGTAATCCTGGCCAGGTTGTTCGTACTCTACATCATGGCCTGTAGCTGAATGAGAACATTGTAAGGACTTCAGAAAAACGACTCCCCACGAATTATGTCACCTCACAGAAACATTTATTTCAATTTTCTGGCATATCTGTGATTTATATTTAATTTGCTTGAGTAGAGTTATACTCATGAACATTCTGGAAATGTTATGCATGATGTTGGAGCAGAAAACACTATGCCAAAAAGAATGTTGAAATTTGGGGAAGACGCGGACTAGTGAAAATTCTGCTTAAGGACTAGTAAAAAGCCATCACTGCTGGTCCGGCTGGCAAGTGAGAAAAACGTTACGGGCAAACCCTGTCCATGCACGATGTCATATGTACACAGCGCTTGCTAGATTGGACAATGATGTGCACGCCGTTGCTATCCTCGCTCGCTCTGATGCTACAATGTCGCCTTTGTTATTCCACCACTTTGCATACATAGTACAGTTTCACAGTCTTTTGGCAATTCCATAACACGGTGTGGTAACTTCACCACTCAATGTGCATTTTGCCCACAAAAGTTGGAACTATTCATATGTTTTCTGGTATGTGGTCAAGGGGGGGTGTTGTGACATCTAACACCAAGTTTCGTGGAATTTTATGAATCGTGTCACGTTTTAGGGCTGAAAAAATACTTTTGTCCTTCCTCCATGATTCTACATAAGCAAAATGTGCTTATCAACTGTTCAGCTGCATCCGGCAAATTTGAGCCATCGTACGTGTATCCATCTCTTCTCACAGCTCAAAAAAGGAAAAACCGATTCTCTCTTTCCTAGGAAAGACAGGATCCTGTCTTCAGAAAACACCTGCTTTACATTCACAACATGTGGAAAGAAAGTTTTGTGGTTTTCACGAGTTCCCTTCGCATTTCTCTATCATGGTTTCAAAAACACGAATGCAATATTGCTTCATGATGCAAGGTTTCCGCTGGTTCCCGCTGCGCCGTGCTACTGCCAAAAAAGGTGTGATGGCAACGCGGCAAACAGTCCATGCATTAAAATAGCGTTGTGCAATTCACTGTACCCACACACAAAACTCTACATGGCTGCATGTAGAAAAATGATGTCGCAGGAAGTACAAGTTACGTGTACTTCCCAGAACTTGATTAGGTGGATATATAAAATGTACGTATTTTTTGTGTTCACAAATTTAATTTGAGGTTACATATATGTTGCTTGATCGGCTTGAGGTGCAACACGACACGACCTCACTAAAGGTTTCATTGGTGTCCGTGGGAGAGGACGTTAAACTGGCATTGGATGACATTTCAGACTAGGCCTATTCATCGTGAGAAAGACAGCAATAGGTGGAAAGGCTTGCGGTAGCACCATGCGAAGGAATGCCCCCTAACATAATTCACGTCTAGTATTTCTGGATTTCAAGGTGAAATTGAGAGGACAAGATGGAATATCTGTATCGGTTGGCAGATTTCTTCCTGGAATTTGATGAAAACAAGTCGGCACATTTTTATAGTATGCAAATTAGAATAACACTGTGGATAAGTTGGCCGGAACATTTTTGCTGAAAATGTTTTTCCCCCAAAACACTTGGTTGAATTCTCAGAGAGGCGATATTTTCTGGTCAAGGGGCAGGGGTAGTCTAGCATTATTGGAATTAATTATGTGACTAGTATATGCTTTGCAGGTGGGATTTGTACTTGCCTTATTCGGAAAAGATCTTTAGAAGTGAATGGAATCATCACATTGTCATTTGTTAAACCCTGGCTTTTGCAGGTCCTATGCAACCCATTTGATGGGCGATGCACGACGCACGACTGACGACGCACGACGCGCGACGCACGACGGGCGACGCACGACGGGCGACGCACGATGGGCGACGAATGACGGAAAATGGCACGTTTGGAACTGGTAAATGGCAGAATTGGGACACAACAAAAAGCAAAATGCGACGGACGACGGGCGACGGCAGATACGGAATTCCATACAAGAGCCATATCAAGTGGCCTAGCGTATAGGCCGACAGTGAAACAGACAGGACATAAATCAAATTGAAAAAGAACGGGCAGACAGTTTAAATGTACGATACCGTATTAGACAACTAGAAACTACTAAGTGAATTTCAGCATTGTTTTTGTTAGTTAAAGAAAGCGCTTATTGCTGCATGATTGATTAGGGATCAGATGAGCCCAGAAGTCTCATCCTCTCGTAAAGTTATGTTCTCTTTAGAACAAAAGTAAAACACTATCTTCGGAGTATAAATCTTAGATCGTAATACTTTCCATTTCATTTGAAGAAAACAAATAGACTTGAAACGAAGTCAGGTTCTAGAATATTACCGGTATTATTTATATGCATAGTTGGGACAATTGTCTTTTATATGAGTTGAATTTAAAACAGATATATCCAAATATTGCTGAAAAATTAGGTCTTCTATACATTATCTTGAAAGGGCGCTGTAGCTGCAAGAAATCACTTTCCTAGATCTTTTGTTGGAAGTCCAATTCCCTCGATTTTTTGCGTAAAACGCCAAATTAATGACTAGGACATTAATGTCAGCTTACAGCTTCAATCTCTGTGACCAAAAACCTTGCTGGTTGGTGATTTTTTCATTCCGAGATCTGTATTCTTTACTACCAACATGATTAAGATTCTTTGAAACCACTGAGGCCTTTCACAGAACAGACTGCCCTGAAGTAAGAAGTTACAAAGAGATATTTCTATGACTTGTGCATCACTCGTGGGGCGTAAATCCTGGGGGATGGGGGTATAATCATATCCCCACTTCTTGAGGGGGGGCATGGGTTATTAAATCATCCCCAATTACTACATGTTCGTAACATCACTAAAAAGGGGAAACAATTTTATAAAGCCATTAATATCCATCATTCTGATGTAAGAGTCTGCATGAATTTGTTACAGATTATGTACATGTGTATCATGAACATCGTCCCCTATATAATGGTACAGTTCACCCCTCCGCTTTTCAAATGTCCATGGCCAGACGAATCACCTCCCTCCCCATCGCACCAATTTCAAGCACATATTTTACACCACTGCCATCCCTGTGGTATTCGCTATGGAAGACTTGATTTTGCTGTCATCACTGACTGCTGCATGACACTGCTTTTAATTGGTTATTTGTTTATATATTGTACACAAGCAAAAATGGTTCTTTTTGGGGGTGAGGTTTGCGCAAACCATTAGTAAAGATGCCTGTAAACTGAAGGGTGCAGGAGTTAAACTGGAAAGGTACATAACTGCTACATTAATTTAGCTTGAAAAAGTTCTCAAATGGCAAAGGTATAATTTTATACATGCTGACATTATCATGAGTAACATAGTTTCAAGAAGGTCATATGCCCTGCGTACAATTACGGTAAAAATGTAAGAAGTTAGGCTTTATATTCCAAAACACAAATCGTCAAAATGTGTGTAAATTCGTCTTGTACACTGGTGGGACAACAAACTTTTATCTTCCTTTTATAAAGGAAGGAATTTTTTGAAAATGCAGTTATATCATTATATCACCTACGTAGAAGACAAAAATGCATGGGATGGATGCACAGATTGAGAACCAATTAAAAATGCATGCACGAGAACTAACCATTATGCGTACGTCATAGTTACCGCGTACCGCAATAGCAGAGTGCACGCACATTTTGTCAACAGGATATAGCACATCCCTTAAGCTTTCGTGGAACACATGAAATGACCTTTTGTATCAACATTCATACTTTTAAAATGCTGCTGTCATCAGGCATTCACGCGTCTTGTGGCTGGCATGTACAGACAAGGAAGTTGACTTCAAGCCCGGTCGATATTCAACGATACCAGCAACTCTTTGAAGGGGACTGGTATCCACGTTTCTGCCAGGAAATTATTACATGTACGGAACATAGCGACTTGGAGAGAACCCTTCGGGATCCAATAACGACTTTGTCGATACTATCAACCTTACTGTAGACCAAAAGACGTCATGGAACCCTCACTGAGTTATCGTCCAAGCACTTCAGTGTTTCTGTTGGTTTTCATCATTCTGCCTGGAGGTAAAAACTAGAGCACCGAAATGAAAAACCCCTGAAATAGGATCATTTCTGTTTGTTCTAAGCAAACTTGTCAGTTTTCCTGAAAAATTTCCTGCTCATATTCTTATTAGTTATACACGGCTGACTTCTATAATCCACTTTTTGTCACATTGTAACACCGAAATTTGCAAGTTACCTCCACTGTGAAATAAATAACTTTTAGTCTGAAATTATTATGGGAGATCAAATGGTTCTTTTGGTCCTCGATGACAAATCATTTGTTGATCAACGAAAAACGAACTGAAGTAAAGGATCCCATTACGTCGTCACAAAACCTTATAAGTGCTGCATCATTTTTCTTGGATCATGTAAGCTTGATAATAACCATAATTCAGACTTTACAAAAATGTGTTTGAACTGAATGCTCTGGTGAATTGCCTGTGTGGCAATTATTATAGACTTTATGAACAAGAACAGACAGTTTCAAGGTGCATTGCAGAGGGTCGTTTTGGAATGAAATTTGTTCCAGCTAAACTGAAAGTTTAAATGTTCAACACTGATTTGGGGTGTGGATACACTAGCTGAATTGTGGTGGGTTTTTTTTATTTGTTTGTTTGTTTGTTCGTTGTTGTGTTTTTCTTTCTTTCTTTTCAACCGTGCTTCAATTATGACTAGACAGTAATTGGTTAATTGGTACATAGATTATTTGGTATAGCCGAGGTATTTTGGATAAATGTGTGTGTACTTTTTAGATAGAAAAAGATTGAAATGGAAAGAAGCAATTGTTTGACGTATAAAAGCTGTTCATAATTGAATAACTCTTCCAGAGTGAATTCGTGACTTTATTGACTCCTCTGAAGTTTGCTTTCTGATCAGACCTTAGAACAAATGAAGATTACATGAATATTGTGCGATGCCAAATAATTACGTCAAATATCATGTTAGGACTGGCCCTCAATATCGTTGGCAAGCCAGCAAGTCAGAGCACAAGCTATATGAACTCTTATGAAGCTGGTAGGGCAGTAGACGGAGATCGAAAGACGTTTTCACACACAGGTAAGCGTTTCTGCATCTGTTCCTGCAGCCAGTGTCATGCCTAATGGTCGACAAGTCCTTTCTAACTTATTCACATAATTCTCCTTTGAAACCACTACCATCTTCAATGGTATATCCCACAAAAATCATTCATCTATCATCTTTCTTAATTTCAAGTCGTATCCAATATAAAAACTGCTTTCAATAAATATGGATGCTAAATATGACGTGACTCTGGCAGTCACCAAAGCTGACGCCGTATACAAGGGATCTTAGGACAAATGTAGATATAGACCTGAACACATTTATGACCTAACAGTACCCGAAACGTCATTTTCATCAGGGTGTTTGAGAGACCATTGGTGGAAGGTAGACCTCGAGGCAATCTACTGCTTAACAAAAATCACTATAGTCAACAGACGAGACTACGGTGGTAAGATTTTCAGAAATCTTCTTTCTTCATTGTTTTGTGACCAGTGTGCTTTCTGTTTAGCAAGAATTACAGAAATGTATTGGTGTTTATGGTGGCTTAGAAAAGTACCACTTATTTTAATTAGTTTGTAACCTAGCTAAAAACAATGGACCCTCTTTGGGTCATTTCGAGGTGAACACCACAACCATAGTGAAGTTTCCATTCATTCCTCTCTGTTCATTGACGGAAATCTTGAAATGCTACCCCGGCCTTTTCATTTACCTCAGTCCGAATATTTAAATAGACTATAAAGTGGTTTTCGTTACTTCTTAGAATTGTTAGTGGCTTCTTAGAACTGTTGGCACATAATATAACGATTTGATTAAGAGATCATGACCAAAAAAAAACCTCGCGTTGTTTTCATTTAAAAACAAGCATCATGGTCGTAAGGATGAATTGGCAAACTGTTTGACTTTCTCAAAAGGTTCCAAAATAAGCTGTTTCTAAATGCGTTTCTAAAACGAAATGTTTTTCCCTTTTTTTCTGTCAAGTCCCTTCCCTGAATCTATGACTTCGTACTCCACTTACACAATGTCATGTTTTGGGAAAATATTCAGCCATTCGTACACTCAGAAACCTGAGGAGGCATGACATTATGAGACAGCAACAGTAAAATGTGTCAGGCAATTAGGCCTACGTCTGCGAATTACTGACGTAAGTCGTGAAATTTAGGAAGCGTTTTTTGAAAAACTTTTTTTTTATTTCAAACGTTTACTCCTTCAAAATGAAATTATTCTGTCGATACCTTGTTCCAATATCTTCCAATATTTCAACTTAACGTTATGTTTATTATATTACACTCCTTTTTTTACTTTTTTTGCTTTGGTCTCCATAAATAACCCTTGCAATAAGGATGTAAAGTTCACTTTTGGAACTTCTTTTTCTTATTGCTAATGCAGGGCTTAGATTGGCAGGTGCTGTAGTACGAGCCGGTTTGAACGCATCAGATTTCTCACAGAACACAAGGATAGGATCAGTCCCCTCGAGTCAAGCTACCAAAGGAGCAGTCATTGATTTCATTGTAGATCCGGTAGTCTCCGCTCAATACGTCAGTGTGCAATTGTCTGCAGGCCAAGATAAATGTCTTCACCTGGCCGAAGTTGAGGTGCAGGGGGCGTCTATTTCAAGTACGTTTGCTTATAATAGTCTTCAGTATAAGCGTAAAGAGAACTGTCGTTGATATGCTCTCCTTAAAGATTAAAAATTAGCTCACACATTTCATAAAAAGACTGTGCCCAATTACTTCACTCTTGCTGTAATAAACATTAAATCTTCATGTACAAATGTCCTATTTACAGTAAGCTGTTTTATTCAAAGTTTCTGGCTAAATGAACCGTTGAAGTTGATCTATCTGTTGTTTTTCATTTAACAATAGTTCCTTCAGTGACGACAACAGCAACTCCCAGTAGAGTCACAGTCGGCTGGTCTCAAGTGTCCTGTGCAGTTAGTTACAACGTTGACTATGCACTTAGTAATAGAGATGGCTGCGAACCCATCACCCCGATGATGTACAATCATCACTGCATTTGTCAGGAGAACCAGACTACCATATCTGCACTGATACCAAACTCAGAGTACAGTGTACAAATCCAGGCTCGTGTCAACGCTGGTTATCAACTTATGACAAGAGCACGCATCAAAACTGACTCAGTGGGTATGACAACTGATTTTAGACGGGATCAACAGATTAACCCAGATATCTTCAATCAAATTACCATCTTTCAGTGATTCTTATGGCCCAATTAACAATCACAACTGGCTTAAACACTTGTTAGTAAGACTGAGTGTGTTTAAGATGTTCTGCGTAAAATATTTCCTTTCGCAGATAAAACTTTCTTTGGAATTTATTTTATTTTGAAGCACCGACTGGACCACCCACCATGGTGAAAGTCGCTTCCGCTTGCCCACGCAGCCTCACTTTCACCTGGAGCCCTCCATCGTGTGGAGACCGAGGTGGTACCATCCTAGGATACGATTACCAGCTGAATAATCGATCGGGTACTGCTGACCAAGGAACAGCTCAAGTCACAGTAAATGAACTCCTCCCCTTCACCAGTTACAGTTTCCGAGTTGCTGCAAGAAACAATGTTGGGCCTGGACCCTACAGTCAGACTGTAACCACAATGACACTGGAAGCAGGTACTTTGTTTTTCCGCTTGATGTAAGCAAAGATATTTATACCCCAATTGTGCATTTAACAAGAGGATTACCAGCAGAGATGCACTTGTACAAAGAATAAAATAGCATGTAGCAAAAAGATGATGAATGAGGTATTGTATAAGAAAGTGTTTTGACTATTTTCATTTCAACAGGTCAATCTGCATTCCATCAAGGCGAAACCACAAATACGACAGTAACGATTACTTTTATAGCCCGGCAGTCTGAAGAGTTCATTGAGTAAGGAACAGAAAGACACTGAAATATGCGATAGTTAACAATTATATCTTTTCAAATAGTCTTTATTAAAGACAGAACATATAGTTTTAAGAATGAAGTTTGCCAAGATATGGGCTATTGTGTAACTGTATGGCCAACAAATAGAGATCATTGCTTTATCCCTTGCAGCAAATAAAAGCACGAGTGTTTGATTTGAATACTGCTTTTTACAACTCAAAAATAACATTTTGAGAAAAGGCTATCGAAGCTTTTGCTTTATGCACCACAGATTACACTCCACTTTTTAAATTGTCCTATGTCACATTGTATTCAGATCGCATGTTATTCACGTAAAGAGGCTTGGTGTTCTGTCTGTCAACAAGACGGAATTCCTCGTTCCAGGAAGTTACGAGGACCCAGCTAGCGGGTACATTACGGCCAAATTTCTCAAGAATAAGCTCCCAGAGATGTTTGTAGTCGGAGATTCTAAGTTGTACGGTGGCTACTGGAATGCACCTCTAGAGAGAGGTGCTGTCTACAACATCAGGTTAGGATCAGTAGGCAAAGGCAGCGAAACGGTGAGTTGCTTCATGACAATATAAATGTTACTATCGTTTGGCCTCGTGCACGAACTGGGAGTGTATGTTTGTACGCAGTATGTTTGAACACAAGGTCCTAGATCAACTGTAAAGTGACATCTTCAAACGAATAAATTCAAACAAATTGATTTATTGGTCAATTTAAGGCACTTTCTTGGTTAATTTTTTCTGCAGGAAGTCTGTGTCGCGTACTCAGAGCCACTGACAGTTACTGGTAGGTGATATTTGGAAAAGGTTTGTATTGTTAAAACTAGAGAGATTGAGATTCTAAATGCAATTTGAAAGCAATGGCGTTTGTTTTATTCAGTAAAACCTCCAGAGGCCATCCTCCAAACACCAAGTTGCAATAAAGCAAGAATAGCAGCTGGTGTGCTGGGTGCGATTGTGCTCGTCTTAGGATTGACTATCGTTATCACGTGTGTGATGTGGAGAAAACGAAGTAGGGAAAATACCTTGAATAGTTCCCTGGTGACTGGAACCATGGAATTGGTGAGTGACCGTTATAATTCATGCTGGGGCAATGCCTAATGCAAAGATATATTCCCCCGATAAATCAAACCATAGGCCTAATGCCTAAGAAAACTTACACATCTGGCAATCGTATTGTCAAATTCTTTTCGAACTTAGCTCACTGTGAGACTCAGACCAAACGTCATACGATGGAATCTTCAACGATTCTCGCACTGGCATGCTTAGTGATTTCTGAAATGATGAAATTTAGGATAATCTGTCAGACTGATAAGGCGGCGTATTTATCCTTACCAATGTACGTTATGCAATTACTCCTTTGCAAAGACTGCATTTATTCGAATCCTTTCTGCCAAAGACCACCAAACCTGCAGGAATTAATGTAGAAAACAGGGTCAGTGTTATTTACGAGGAAACGGACCTCTCTTCGTGGATGCCAAAAATGGATATCAAATGGAAGAATTTGGTCATTGAGGACGTAGTTCTTGGCAAGGGCAACTTTGGTGAAGTACGGGCAGGAGGCGTTCGGGTCAAAGGCGAAGTCACCAAGGCAGCTATCAAAACACTAAAAGGTAACACCAGTTGTATAGTACAAAGACTGTGGTGTTAAATTATCCTTAAAAGGATAAAATTAATACTGTAGAAAAACTGTGTAATAAGATATGCTTTCATATGTTGATTGTTAAAAGGGCCAATAGTTTTTAATAAAAATAACTGTCTGTGATGATCTCATTGTTTTTTGTGATATGGTCTTTTAAGATGGCGCCTCTGATTCTGCTGTGAAGGATTTCAAGGAGGAAATGCAGACAATGGCAAACATCAAGCCTCATCCTAACATTGTTTCTCTCTTGGGGGCGTGCTATCATGAAGGTATATCGTCAGCAACTCTTTGTAACAAGACAACTAAATAGTGGTTTGCAGTCCGCGATAACAGAAAAACAGTATAGGCCTATCCTTTACGAGATCAAAACTGGTTGCATTCCCCCTTTTTAACGTACATTTAATATCAATTTCTATAAAAAACGTGACCTCAGGCGATTACTGATATTGAGACAACCACACATCTTGATCTTTACTTCAAATGCTTTCTCTTCGATGCTTTAGTTTCAAATGCTGTGATTCTACCGTGTCGGTTTTTAATTTAAGCAAAACCTATATCAGCTTCACACACCTTGAGGGGCAAAGCCCAGTATTTAGACACAGATATTACAGAAAACCTAGCATGCATGCCGCGCCTCTCAGTTCAGCCAGCTATTGTGATCATTACAATTTTGGAGTGTATTGTTTTGCATCAAGCATTACCAGGGGTGTCCTGGCAGGTCATAAAAACTCGTGCATGAACTGAATTAACACTGTTGTGTGTTTTAAAGGGATTTTGCACGTCGCACTTGAATATCTTCCTAATGGCAACCTCCGAGATTACTTGAGGGGCAACCGCCCAAAGCAGGAACAAGGAAAGGAGAAGAGCACCGGAACATCTCCTTTGACTTCTTTAAACTTATTGACATTTGGTGCAGATGTAGCAAAAGGAATGGACCATCTTTCTAAGACAGGGGTTTGTTAAGAGCTTATATTTTCGGTTAATCTAATGTAGCAGTTCCATCATTAGGTAAACAATTTATTTCATTTCCTTATTCGATATATATGTTTATGTTTATGTTTGGGAAAACCACAATGATGCATTCTGTCTGAGGTTAACGCTCCCAAGTCAACGACTGCCATTTGATACACCTGATAAATGTGGGAATAATTGTCAGTTACATTTCCCTTCAGATCATCCACCGTGACTTGGCTGCAAGGAACATTCTTCTTGCTGAAGACTTAACCGCCAAAGTCTCTGACTTTGGCCTTTCCAGAGGGGAGGATATCTATGTTCAGAAATCATCGGTAAAACTAAAACAAACGAATAAAAAAATCAGTAAATGTGATTTGTCACCGAAAAACAGATCCGAAAAATTGTACATTGGTTTCTTATTTGATTTCTCATTCATAAAATGTGACACCACTTCGATGTGTCACTTCATTCTTAAAGTAAGTACTTCATGTATTAAGGATTTTGAAATTGACAGTTCAATTACAATTCATTTTGGCCAATAAATACTTACAGTTCGACAAAAAATGAGCATAAACTTTACTAACAGGCAATCACATTTCTGATAAGAAATTAGTAATTGTTTCTGTCGTTCATTTCACTACTGCGGATTTCATTGCTTGCAACTGTTTGGACGTGCCAGTGCGAAAACGTGTAACGGTCCCACCACTACGCAGCTCCGCCTAATCAGCCCCGTGACAATACGTCGGTTGATTCAGCGTCGAGTTTGTATTGGAAAAGAGAAAACTTAGATCTTTATTGGTTGGAGGTATTACTCAAGATTTGTGTCCTGACGAAAAATTGCAAAGTGTGGGTGAAAAGCGTTTCTACAAATAAACATTGTAAAAATTGTGTCACGGCCGTTAACTACAAAGTGACTCTGCAGACTTCCTTCCTTTTTTCCCTGAGAATGTCACGATTGGTTTGCAACTAGTGGCCGAATTTTAACGCAAAGATGTTTTCCCTTGTTTTCAGACACGGATTCCAGTCCGCTGGTTGGCCATTGAATCTCTGACTCGTCGTATCTACAAGTCCAAGAGTGACGTGTAAGGATGAAAACCTGATTCTCGGGAAAGAATTTGTCCTTTATCAAAGACTGATGCCAATGCTTCCACTGTGAATTGATGTTACCGTCCAATAAGTGTATTGTCTATTTGAATTAGATTAAGAGAGCCAAAGTATGTACCAAGTGATAACAAACTTTCGATAATTTCTTTTTATTTCACGCTACATTGGAAGAACTTAATAGGGAGTAGGCCTAGTGAGAACTGTCCTGATAACATTTAACAAAGAATAATGTATTGTTCATTTTTCGATTCTCAGATGGTCGTTTGGAATCCTGCTGTGGGAGATAGCAACATACGGTGGGTTGTAGCGTTTAAAACGTTTCAATCAGTGTTGAACAAGAACCTACGACTAATTTTTGATTTACAAAATGCTGTTTATCGCTTTTGCCAGGATCCACCCCATACCCTGGGATTGAGAGCAAGTCACTGGCTCAAAGATTGTTAGATGGATACCGCATGCCTAAGCCGGAAAACTGCACCGATGACATGTAAGAACTGTTGAGAAAGTGCAAGTTTTCGATACTTCAGAAACGACTGGAATCGACTCTATTGGAATCGATTCCACTGTCAAACAGTCCAAAACGATTTATTTTGTGTTCCGCTATAAACCATTTCTTGGCTAATAAACCAGAAAAAATACTAAAAACGTTGAAATTCCATAATAAAAGAACAGCGGTTTGCATTTCTCACACGAAGAGTAAGTGTCTTTCTTGCATTGTTTATAAAGCTATAATCTGATGCTGGAGTGTTGGCAGGAAATTCCAAGCAAACGTCCGACCTTCAAAGAAATCAACGAAGTTCTCGAGGACATGAGCGCCCATTCGGATGAACAAGTAAATATGGCTCTGCAGTTGAAAGCCTACTATTTGTATTTATTTATCAACTTTTACACTGATTCACCATATATCCAAAAATACCATACTTGCAATGATTTGTTCAATATGCTCTTCTAAACTTTCTTGCTCGTTGAACATCTTTTAACTGAAGGGTAAGTAAAACAGTTAATTCGACTCTCCATAAAAGTTCTAAATACAATATTCCCGTTATTTTGCAGATTTACATGTCACCCACCATCTACGAAAACTTCATCATCAAGAAAGAATTTGACGATAACTAGGTCAATACAATGGTCCATATCATATAAAGACTCATTGTGGAAATCATTCTGAGTGATTATTTGATTCCTTTCAAGGTTTTGAGTTGGAAACATATTGATACAGCATTTTAAGAGCAAAAGATCAATAGGCATATATTCGTACATACACGGAAATACTCATGAACAGCAATAAATAAGTATAGTTACTGTAATTCAATTGCATAATGATTAGATTAGGTATTCTTATATTTCATAGCAATGGCTTGCACCAAGTTTTGTGATTAGTTTCAAATAAATAGCTATCGCTATAATATCGCATGTAACCTTTGATTCAAACTTAACACATAGTGTTATACATGCTAACAGCTATGGGGAGGACTGGGGTTAGGAAGACGTTGTCCCTTGGCTTTTTGGTCCCCCGGAAAATAAGTAAAAATACAAGAAGATGAATGTGTATGGCTCAAGGTATATTGAAATTCCGAAGAATCATTTTCAAATTACTTGTCACCGATGTTATTTTTTCAGTTCAGGGATCTGAAATTAAATGGTCAACGTTTGAATGTTCAATTTGTAAAGAATGGGTAATTCATTAACAAAAGTCGATAGGTAATGAAGAAAGCATTCCTTTTAGCGATCAATACGATTAAAAAATTGGCTTAAAGAAAGTGAATTTGTTGTATTTACTCAGATACCTACGCACGAACTGATGGACAAAATATTTGTCATTATTTGCTGTGTTAATAGCAGTGGCAACTTCTCGCAAACCTGTCTCTTATTGTCCATTTCTTAAAGCTGTTTATATTACAACTTAATACTCACTAGTAAAAAGGTTAATCATTTCCAATAATAAATATATTATTGGTTCGTATTTTGCTAGAATTAGTTTTATTTTGCAGGCATTGCTGATTTGCTGGCAATTTACCTTCCACGTATTAATAGTATTTAGTGCAGTTAAAGGCTTTTTTCTGTTATTTTGTATCCCGTTTTGTTCGTCTTTGCAAGTTCAGATAGGCTGATGATTTGTAATTTGATTGATGTGATCTGCATGCAGTGAATCTACTCTTTCGGTACCCTTTCGGAAGAGTTCCGATCATCATTATTCTGTCTACTTCATTTTGTCGTTTAAATTTGAACTGCATGCATTGCTTGGTAAAAACGTATAAAGTGTGAACAAATCTTAGATTGAATTTCTTTTCCATTGAAACATTTCTTTTGGCTTTGAGTTAATTTTGAGAATTTTACGCTTTACTTTCAAATTGTCGATTTGAATTTGAGTCAGGTGATTGAAGTTATTTTTCACCTTGCTTTGTTTTAATAAAGATTTCAATTTAAGTTACTTTTAAATTTGACTTTCGTTTGCCATCAGAATTAGTTTGCTCTTCCCTTGTGCGTTACTTCATAGCCTGGTTTGAAAGTTCTCTCTTAAACTGCTCGATGTTATTAGTTGTACTATTCTAAGAGGTTATTAATGAAATAAACGTGATTGCAAATTACGAATAGCAGCAGGAACACGGTACAAATTTGTCTGCATCGTAGACTTTGTTCAAGCCTTACAGTGTTGATAACACAATTAAATACCATGAGTAAAGGAAGGCAAAGCAAACTTTATAGACAGTATTGTTTTACGACACAGGAGAAAAATACCGTTGGGCATTCTTTACGTCATCAGCTGCAAATTTTCGACAACACTAGCCTTGGATCCGAAAAGCCATACACTGTATTTAAAAGTGGAGTTTTCCCAGTGTTTCTGCTTCTCATTTGCAAAGACCCTTCAAAATTAATATTAATCACACACTCATCGTGTTGAAACATAAGTGAACCTGTAGACAGTCTCTTTCACGTATTGTTTACAAAGGTACCCATACCTCTACGTAAAGGGACTAAAGCTTGCAGGTACAGCCTCTCTCTTGGCTCCATCTTACAAATGGACCATTAACACAATGATTGAACTCAAGGTGCCCTGATCATTCGATTCGTATAGAAACGAACCCCGGTAACGTATGGAGACAATTACACTTTATATGCGTTATTGAACTTAGCCAGTGAACTTCAGTTTCTTATAAGATCGTTTTGGAGGAACTGAAAGCATAATAATAAAGCTACACGTGTCTCAGAGATTTTTCTCAAGACGTTTCAGATCTCATCTGTCAATTATGAAATATGCTTTAAAGTCAACCTCAGAAGATGCACTGCCATTTCAAGAGACCCAAAGGAAAAAAAGGGACCTTGAACATACTTAACATTTGAAATATAGGGAAATCTACTTTACAATAATGCAGCCCTCCTCCCCGTTCCAGAATATGCCACACCTCAAATAAATAGCGCCCTCTTCTAACAGAAAACTATGCCTTCAATTTACATGGAGAAGATGTAAGTATAGTGACTTTGACAATTACAGTGTCCTTGTGAACCACCTTGGTCTTTCAAACAACTGATAATATCGGTAGAAACCATGTTGATCATACAAGTCGAGCAGGAGACACATTAGTCTTGGTTTCAAGACGTTAGTTCTTTATAGCAGACACCGTGCATAGTGCGCCCCAACGACTCATAAGTAGCCGTGCGTTAGTGAAGGTAAGTACAACCTAGTTGTGCGAGGGCGCTCTTCAAAAGAAATAAAACAACTATCGATCACTGACGTCTTGGGCCAAGATTAGGGACACATCCACTTCATTCCACTGGGTATCCGGTCGAAACAGTGGTGTGCATGGCAACCAGTCTATCTCGTGTGCACAAATGCAGTAGTTTTTGTATTGATTACAACAGTGCTCTTTGATGTGTTTCTCTAGTGGATTGTAAGCGCATATAAGTCACCGTGGTATTATTAACAGTTTTTTTTTATATGAAATTCAAGGAAATGGTTCGCGATAAGACTGTAGGCGCACTAACAATTAGTCTAAATTCCAGTCATAATAAACTCAGTGTTGAATAAGATGTATTAGAACACGGGAGCAGAGCCTCGAACAAATTTGACACGGAAATGGCATGCTAGTTGTGATTACTTCTGTTGTCCGGTAATAAAAGTTGGAGATGACAGAATTGCTCACTAGCTAACTAAAACGATTAAAGGAGGGCAGAAAAGTGAGATTTGCATGAAGTGGATAATGAAGCCAGGAGTTACCTTTGTTGGCAATGTCGTCCGTAAAGCCAAGTCTGTGACATGAACAGAGGCGATGTAAGTCAATCCGTGTCAACGCCAAATTTAATCGTCAAATTTAATGCATGTCCCTCAATTTCAACCAGCATGGGTGTGTAGGACTGTTTCGGGTACATCCTGACCGGGACAACTCTCCGGACAGCCTTCCATCTTCCTGTCCAACAGCCGGCAGGGGGGGGGGCTTTGAGAGTTTGAAGCAAGCTCGTCTATCAGTCTTGGTTCCGCAGCAGAGAATGTCAGAAGCACTGTATTTAAAGTTGATGCAGAGGTCGGACATAGGGCTTACGGCTTCTGGACACAAAATCGTCTGAACGGGCATCGGAAAGGCGTCATCTCTGTCACTTTCTAGCACGTCTTGTACATTTACAAATATTGAATGTTCCAGCACTTCTCGGTACGTCCCCCTGTGTTAATAAACCTACAACATAATGACGTAATGCAGTGTTTACCGCAGTGCATTGTGGGTGAAAGGTGGTGATGTTGCAGGAACACGTTGACGAGACACGTTATGTGTAACGTATACTGTATGGCGTGTGTATCGACCTGTCACGAAGAAAATAAAAAAAATAAAAATGGTCCATGTGAAAATAAATAAAGGGCCCTATTTCTCACGGAAATAAGGCCAAATCAAATCAAACGTTGGACTTTCGAGGCACCTTTTTTTTAGGCGTTGGATCTATGCTATGGGCCGAAAAAAACCGTTGGAACTTCGCATTTTTGGACTTATGAGCCGTCGGACCTATATGAGGCGTCGGATTTAATATGAGACGTCGGTCTTATGAGGCGTCTGACCTATAAGGCGTCGGACTTATGGACATTTTAAGCGCTTTTTCGGACTTACGAGGCGTCGGACTTACGAGCTGACCCCTTCAAGTTATTATGTAAACATGTCATACCAGGAGCAATATGTTGGAAATGGAGCACGCCAACACCGCCCATTTCTTTAGCAACGCCAAGCCATTTCTTCATTAATCGCTGCTTTCTGGAAACAAAAACCGGACGTATTCTTTGTTTTAACTGCATTTTGATCACTAAGTATTAATGTTAAGATTCCGTCCATTTTGCACAGCTTAATTCGTTTTTCGACTATAGTTGCAGACTTCAGTATCAAACATTTCTTTCAGACCACATATTGTTTTCTTTATGTCATCAATTAATTAATCACTGATCCAATTTCTGCACGAGACAAAAGGTGCACACGTTACAGCTGAACATAAATATTCCAATACGGAAGTAGGCCTACAGCACAAGGGTCCCATGGAGTTCAGATCGACAGACGAACTGACCTTAGTTTCAAGGCCTTTGATTCCCTTTTTAGTTTCGGCATTCAGGTGTTTATCCACGTCTAGTTCAACACAACGGCTTTACCTCAAACACAAAGTAGCCGAAAGGACTGAAACGATTCGATCACTCTATGCCACAACTGCTAGCAGGTTAGCAAGGCAACGTTAGTATACCCATGGCTGATGACGATTTCAATTTAGTAAGCCAACGCTAGCGTGTTTGATAGACCCCAAAAAATTCACTGTAGAGCACAAGACGTTATGGTGTCAACAATAAGATTTCATCCCCGTCTGCCGATGATTTTGCTGGTTTTCGTCATTTTGCATGAAGGTAACGTTCAATATCTATTTAAATACGGGAATTCAACCCGGAAATTAAAAAAAATCTCAACGATAACATTAGGGAACCGGTCATTTCTTTCATTCTATATTTTTTAAATTATTTCATGTAAAAGAAGCATGAAAAGGGTCTTGAATCATCGTTTACAGTAGTAAAAAGCTTGATGACATCTGGGTTACTGACCACATACATTTGCTCCATTCTGAATAAACCAAAGTCGGTAAAAGTGTATTTGATTCCCTTTTGTCTTCTCTTGACCCCATCATTTAATGTTTTAGCATAAATACCGGTAGTTCATAAGAAAAATATTAAAGTCTGAAACCATCACTTAGATCGGTTGCACACTAAGAAATATCAAACTTCTGGTTGTTTGTTCCGTCTTCTTGTCATTTTGCCTTTGAGAAATATTCTGCTAGAATCGAAACACATCTTGCGTACATTCAGTGGAATGGAGACTTACAGATTTAGTTCTCGACAACAGATTCCGATGTAGCCTTAATCAACTGAATTAAAACGGTTACCAAACATTCCAGCAAAGTACATGTACCGCACATGATTGCTTACAGTACATTTAGTGATCCCAATGCTGGTTTGTGCTGTCGATTCAGTGAACCAATGTTGGATCACTGCCCTCGATCAGAATCCAAGTGAATCGAACAGGCCTTCTGACTGTCTGGGAGTTCGTCAAGTGGTCGGTTTTTATCTTATTATAGCCAGCCAGGCCCCAAGTTCAAAACTCCGCAATTACACCCAACCACGTAATGTGCAGATTCATACTGAAAAAACTCTACAAAGCTTCCTTTTCAACAATTCAACCTTTAAACACATCTTTATTGTAATTTTGAAAGCAATAATAACTTCTTAATAAAACTTTGATCTCCAGGCCTTCCGCTTGATATTATTGGCAAACCAGCCAGTCAGAGCAGTACTTACGAAGACTGGACAGCAGACAGAGCAGTTGATGGAAATACTGCCACCACTGCCCATACAAGAGGTAAAGTTCTCGACACCATTCAGATCACACTGCATTCAATGTGCTGAGAAGGAATGTGCGATGATTAAGACCACAAAGGATCTGGGAATACTTAAGAATGCTTCAAATTTTTAATATCGTCCAGTAAATGTTTTCAGTTTAACAATTTAGATGCGTTAATAGCAAGCTAGCTCGTAATATCCTGGGAACTCAGAAAAAGGGCAGATCTAAACCCTTACTTTCCAGATAAGTTACTTTTCAGTGACTAAGGAAACACATTTGCCTGTAATGGATTCCCATTTTCTCTCTTCGTTTTTGTGGTCAAATGCTTCAAAGCTTAAATCTTCTGAATTTTAAAAACATTTCATCATAGACTCCAAGAACTGTATTTTAAAAAAATTATGTTCGGTTTATGATCTTTGTTGGTGTTGGTTTTTATGTGCTTCATTTTGATTAAGTTTTTGATCTCCACTCCAGCAACACGTGGGCAACAGTATTGCTAATGATAATATTACACTTCGGATATTAAATGTTTTCAGTGTGTTCTGGATATGAGTGGTGGATGGTGGATCTCGAAGGGATCTATTGCCTGACACAAATCACCATAGTCAACAGGGGAGACTGCTGTGGTAAGACTTCCAAAATCAATCTATTTGTTTTGTCCTAAGATTTCCATTCTAAATTGTAGAATTTCAGATGTCTGACAAAATGCCCGAAATTAATGATGAGTGCATTCATTTTAGTCAGGTGCGTGTTAATCAAGTGAGACCAGATCAGATTTCCTTAAGTAACTCGGCTCCAATTACATCAGTTAACATTTCTAATACCGTTATTTTCCTTTGAACGGTTCATCTTGGAAAAGGGGCTTTGGAAAATATTTGCTAGTATAAGTATATATCAATTTATAGAAACTGAAAAACCACCTGACCTAAAAGAGAAATATCCTGCTAAAAATTGACCCACCACTTCCGAAAATCTAAACTACATGAAGGACACTGCATTGAGGCAGTCTCGTACGCAGATGAACATTTACGGTCTGAAATTTTATGGTAGTCTGTCGGTAAAAGCCGAAATGAAAACAGATCAAAATATTTTACACAGTCTTATAATTTATAAGCAATAAACTTAAAGCAATATTCTACTTCAACTACGAAAGATTCTAATCTTTTATTATAACCTTTGCTGACAACAACTGCGTGATGTCAATTCAATGGAATCTGGAACCCATGGACTGCAAGTAGGTATAATATCTTTTCAAGGTTGTACAACCTCGTTTTCACGTAAGCACGGGCATCGAAAATAAACGTGCATGAACATGGAGACAGGGTACGATATCGCCGGACGTGAAAGGTCGTTGAGGAAATTCGTTTTTCACCTATCTCCAGGTGACTTTTCCTAACTATTACTTGAGGAAGACAAAGGTAAAATTCCAACATAAGTGTTTCATGGGGTTGTTTCAGTTAGAAATTATTCTTCCAGAAATTATCGAATGTGATAGGACGGCCCAACGTAAAATCCCCGTAGGCGGATCGCGCGAGAGTTCCGGAAGCTCGCTTTACTTTCCGGCTCTATTAACTGTGGGAATTCAGTGCCAAATCAGGGACTTGAGTAAGTCTACAATTTGTTAGGCCACACAACTTGCGTCACGAGATAGCAATTCGCCCTTGTCGAAGCAATCGACCGCAAGCTCCTATCAGGAACTACACTGCACCACCAATTAGCCCCTCAACCTACCGAGCCCCTCAACGCCACACGCACTACTCGGGACTTAGGCAAAGTCACGCTAGGCAAGGTGACTTTAACCCTTGCAAAGGATTCTTGACCCTCTCCTCAGGATCAGCCCTTGAGCAGGACTCAAGACAACCGAACATCGCTTGCGCGCCCTTTACACAGCCGTGCAAGCCGGTGGGTATGCGCGCGCTACATGTGACTAAGCAGTGCCTAAGTACTGCACTCGAAACACACCCATGCGCGCCTAACATGTGCCCCTGTTACTGGGCAGAGGTCATCTGTAAGTTTGTACCGCGCCTAGTGACTAGTGCCTTACGTCACGTCACTTTATGTAGCAGTGGGAAGCCTTGGTTGCGGGAAGGTGTTATTTGTGGTGCTACCCGGGAGTGGTTTCGCCAAACAGAGAAAGAGCGCTGCTGTGATCGGGTGTATGAGGATAAAACGGAACAGCTATCATGAAGGAATTAAATCAGGCCAGACCAGATCGGGGTAGAGAGTAGATCAGTGTTTGAGTATTGTGATTTTGCCTAACGTATATGGCAATGGAATTTCGGCTTCATTACCAAGGCCACAGTGAGCATTTTTGTCTGAGAACGCGCTGAAGAGATTTTTCGTCTCTCAGGATACCACACAATGGGAGTTTGACAGTGACAGGACCAGATATAGTGCCAACAAGGGTCGTTTGAACTGAATCAGTTAAGACAACCAAAATATTTACAAGAATACCTGGCCACAGACGATATCACAGGCCACATAATATCCTCAGTGCAACAGCATCTCCCAGATTGCCTCCTCGTATTATTAAATTACGGACAACAGAAAATGTAAAATGCCCGCTCTCCAGGTAAATATGGTACCGTTCCCATTGAGATCAAACCACGGCAAAAAGCTGGAATCCATCTGCTGACTTACTGAAGTTCGTATAAGAAGGAACTGAACAAAATAAAGATTACAAATTCTAAATTTTTGCACTTTGGGTTGACCCAATTCAATTTTGGTGTCAGACAGACGAACTTAATACATGCACTTACACTGGGTCTGGCCGATGAAAAGAGCGATGTCTGATGAAACCAAGTCGCTTTGGTGTCGTTCCGAGCGCCTTATTAGTGTCTATCGTTCGCCTACGAGCAGGCCTGGTCACTCTTTATTGTTTCAGTCATCTAAACTCTGCCCTATTTAATTTAAAAGTTGCTTTTTCAACCGGGTGTAATTCATTGTAATAGGTGTCAGAAATTGACGTCTTCGATGATGCAGTTGGAACTGTGGGGCATATTCTACAGATTATAGAGTCTACAATTCAAAGCAGGAGGGATCCTAGGAATTATCACCGGTACGGCATCTGTTTGATGGAATTTAAGACAGCAGAAATCCAAAACATATGATAAATTCACAAATTTAAAGGACACAATTTGTTTGGTAAGATATCTGTTGAGGGGTTTTAATTGGTTCGAGGACGCATATCAATCGTTCATTAATCTCTCAGTGAATATGATGCGTTTGAACGCTTCTATAATAAAACTTTACTTTCACTTTCCCGAACACCCCCGTCCACTTCATGGTATATTCCTTGTGCAAGTTGTCCAGAAAGCATCCATATGGACTTAGCGCGCCCGGCGCGCTCTGCGTGCCGCGTCGTACGCAGACTCTTGACCTATTCGGTTTAGAAGTGATTCCGTCATACACTCGGACGCACCACTGACTGCTGGCTCAATTGGACGAACACTACAGTTGCCCGTTATTAACACCCGGTTCCATGTGACTCTATGCGCAATGGGGCCGCAGGGGCGTGGTTTAAAGTGAAGAAGCGACGTAACCATTCGAATCGGTTAGGGACGATTAGACTATGAAAACACATTCTTGAACACATAATTAAACGAGTGTATCCAGTTGCCAGAGTGGTTTTTTTTACGCAGCGAGCATTATCAAATCTCAGTGGGGATTATCAAATGATAATGCACGGTCACGTGTTGCTTTGTTGAACAGGAAAACTGTCTGAGGTATTTATGAATAAATGATCTAATTGTGAATATACTTCAGTCTTCCAACATATCAAAACTTGTAAACAACCTCATGCAATTGCCATGTAGCTAATACATGAACAGCTTGTACGATACTTGTGAATAATTCTTCGCACTCCGTGTTAAGGTTCGTACTTAACAGCAGTCATACATGCAAGTTCCAGGGCGCACGTAACTTAACACGTTAAAAAATACGTGCCTTAATGAATACGAATCCACACGTATTTATTTTCAGTGTGACCCGTCTTTAATCCCGATGCATGATAACCCGTATGTTACACACACACATGTTCTACATAATTTATGGCTTAAACACGACATACAGCCCGTAAGTTTTTCTGTGAATTTTGCTCCCGACTTACTGTTGTAACTTAAGACACTTTTTATTTGTGGTATCATGCTGAAATTTCACACATGCAGGGGAAAGACTGACAGGTGCCATAGTGCGGGCTGGTGTGAACTCGGATCAGTCACAAAACACACAGATAGGAGATCCTGTTACATCGACTCAAGCTACCGATGGAGCAGTGATTGATTTCATGGCCAACCTGACTGTGTCTGCTCGATATGTTAGTGTGGAATCGTATGGGAATGAATGCCTTCAGCTAGCTGAAGTAATGGTTACAACTGAGACGACGAGTGAGTTTTGTTTCACTTCCTCTTGTGATCTTTAACAAATCTTATAAAATGGAGGCCAAAGTTGGTTTCCAGTAAGTTTCAGTCCAAGAACAAAGGATTGTGCACCTTTTCATTAAAAAATGAAACCTTGGCACTGAAGTTTAAATTAACGTAAAAAAGCAGGAACTTCGATGTGGAGCTAACTTACGCCTTTTGAAAGGAGTGGCAGCCATTTTTATACGACCTCATCATGCCCACCGTGCTATTGGATAATTTTCATGGTAACCACGTTTTTCTAAACCACGGAATTTCTAACAGGCATAGAGGGTAAAACCTTCAAATGTGAAACATTCCTAAACTCATCCGTTTGTAGCTATTTTTCGAACGGGTGAAACTTCGAAACCATACAATTTACTTTCTGAACTTAGCCTTGTAGGGACGTGGCAGCCATTTAAACAATGATAGCTTGTCAAACCCACTATGACACCTTACTGAGGCATGAAACGTTCACAAACATGTACATATGCATTGAGCCAATTTTTTAGGGGGGCTAAGGAACTATCATAAACTCTTTCTTTTGGGGGTTTGACAGAAAATGTTTTTAAAAGGAGAACTCTGTTGGAACAAACACTGTCAATTTAGGCTCATGACGAAGCTAAATATGAAATGACTGCTAAATTGAAAAAATATTCACATCATCACAAATTGGTGGTGATACAAAAATATAAAATTGTCCGTTTTATTCTGGTTTGCTGCTTGTTTGTGGTTCACCTATGGGAACATCACACAGGTGCGGAGATTCATTAACAGCAGTAATTTACTGCAATGGAATTGCTACAACAATTGGAACCATAGGACGGCTCAAATTATCTCCTCCCAACGGTCCCAGATTGCAGTGATGTTACATAATTCTCAACCTGACTGATTTCAGGACATTTCAAGGCACTTGAAAACTATTTACTTCGGGCCTTATATGGAAGTCCACAGCTGTAATTTGATATAGGAACTTTCAAACACTTTGTTGATATTTTCGAAGATACGTTTCAAGAAACCAGAAAAGAATTTATCAGCACCAACAAAAACACTTTGTAATACTTGTGCAGAACATGAGAATAAAGTGGTTTGTTTGTTACACACCACGCAACAACACTTATCAAAAACAAAATTATTGTCATTCCCGTCATTCAAGGTCGGTGTCATTTGACATTGTGAACACGTACTGGTCATTATTTTCCACAAAGTAATATTTAATTATAACTTTGATTTTAGGCAGTATCATCGACATTACTGGAAAACCAACCAGTCAGAGCAGTACTTACCTTGATTGGTCAGCGAACAGAGCAGTTGATGGAGATCCCGACACAATTTCTCACACAGGTGAAGTTTCTATGTGTTTCAGTGTGCGTCATTTGTGGTACTAAGGGTTTATTTTGAGTATCAGTTTGTATTACGACTCAAGCTACCATTTGCAATTTATTACCTGGTAAGTAAATGCGTGTTTTAGTATGAAATGATCTTGCGAATGTGAATTTGCAAGCTCAATGTCAGGTGCAATCGTTACATAATGTTCTTTCTTCACACGCAACTTTTCACAGAATGCCCCAGTGTTCAGTGGTGGAAGATTGACCTGCAGGAGATCTACTCCTTGACGAAAATCACTCTTGTCAACAGGAGGGATTGCTGTGGTAAGACTTCCATCATAATGATCATGTTATTTATCACTGCACAAGATATCTTTCAATGCAGTAGACGTTTGGGCTCCATTTGTTGATGAAAAGTCAAAATTCTTATGATAATGAAAATGTAATATGAATCTATGAATAATAATGAGTCAAAATGGCATTGCGATCCTTACTGTGCACTGAGCATTAATGCAAAGAATCTAATGGAATCAAATCAGGTGGAGGACTAGTATGTGAATACAGGCTGCAATGAGTTAGCTAGTTAGGGTCGAAAATTATGAACCTTGTTTTATTTAGAGCGCAGTAAGTAACATTACAATTTTAATCTTCCCACATCTTATCACTCGTAAAAACAAATTGTATGTCATAAACATTCGAATTACAACCCATTTGCGGTGTTGGATCCAGCAATTACATCATGAGAGATTCGTATTACAATTAAACCCGTAAATATTCACTTTGCCTTAAGAATGTCAGATTTCTAAATATTTTAATGCTACAAATGCTAGGGAGACTAATAGGGGCTGGACTTTAGACTCCTTTCATTTGACGAAGTGAAAATGTATACGAAATATGTAATACAATATGAATCTATAAATAACAATAAACGAGTCTACGAGGAATTGCGCTCCTTTCTTTGTACTGATTATTTTAACCACGCAATCTATACAAAGAAATTAAACGGAATCAAATCGATTATCAAAGATTTGCATTATACTGAAAACCTTCAAATTCACTTTACATCAAGAATGTCGGATTTCTAAATTTCTAAATACTAGGGGAAAGACTGGAAGGTGCCATAGTGCGGGCTGGTATGAACTCAGATCAGTCACAAAACACACAGATAGGAGATCCTGTTACATCGACTCAAGCTACCAATGGAGCAGTGATTGATTTCCTGGCCAACCTGAATGTGTCTGCTCGATATGTTAGCGTGGAATCGTCTAGGGATTGTCTTCAACTGGCTGAAGTAATGGTTGCTACGGACACAACAGGTGACTTTTTTGTCCTTAGTAATCCTGACAAAATTCTTACAAAGCAGGAGTAATAGTTATTTTGGAGGCTCCTCCAGTACGAAACATATGGCAAGAATTAAACATTTCTCCGGAAACCCTGCACCGGTGTTTTTATGATCTCATTTTTGCACGTGGAGACATCACAAACTAACCTTTGAAGGGGCTTGACATCTTTTTGCGAACCCCTCCGTGGCACATGCATGGTGACCATCTTTCAATAAAGCATGGAATATTGAACAGGCATAATTGTATACGCGATGCCGGTAGAAGATGTATTTTATTGCCCCTTTGACTTGTTAAATGTTACGGCCTTGACTTCATGACTTTTGGCATATGCACCGAAACGTCATAACGTTTGCATTTATCATCAAACGTTAATAAAGCTTGTACCATTTTTGAAACAATCTTTGGTCATCATAGACATTAACAAACGTCACAAAATGCTTTAATGACTTTAATATATTAAATTTAAATGGCTACCACAAATGGAACTAAAAGTACCTTCTGCTTGCTGGTCCTGGACAATGCTGTGACTTTATGCAATTTTCAACCAGATCAATTTCAAGACATCTCAAAGTTCTTTAGATGGTTCATAAGTTATTGTGTAACGACGCTAAAAAGCACACCGTGCAACATTATACATTCAAATAACTCAATTTCCCCCCTTAATCTAGGTCAATTTTATTTATTTTGACCTTCTATAGTTTTACTGATCGTTATTTCCCGCACTAAGAAAACAAACAAATAACAACTACTTTGATCTTCAGGGAGTACCATCAACCTTAATGGCAAGCCAGTTAGTCAGAGCAGTACGTATGTGGATTCTAGTATGGAGTGGTCAGCTGACAGAGCAATTGATGGAGATCCCGACACAGCTTCCCACACAGGTGACTTAGTTTCTATTATTTCAGTGTACTTAACTTAATTGTGATACTGTGAGTTTATTTTGAATTCAATCAATAATATCAATTTGTCTTTCCACTCAATCTGCCATTCTCAATTTTATTACCTAAAGAGAAAATGCACGTTTCGAGAGTGAAATTACGTTGCAAATTTGAATTTGCAAGCTCAACGACCAGTGCAATCGGAAGATGAAGTGCACGTTCTTTTAATGCAACTTTTCACAGAATGCCCCAGTGTTCAGTGGTGGAAGGTTGACCTCCAGGCGATATACTGTTTCACGAAAATCACTATTGTCAACAGGAGGGATTGCTGTGGTAAGATTTCCGGAGTAATGGCTATGTTACTTATCTTATCAATGCAGTGTTCTTGAAACTCTATTCATTTGATGAAAAGTTAACATTTATATTTACGACATACGTAGTATAATATGAATATATAAATAACAATAAATAAGTCAACGAGGAACTGTGTTCCTTACTGTCTACTGAGCATTTTTTAATCGTGCATTTTATTCATTCAATACATACCAATGAACTAAACGGAATCAAATCGATCATCAAAGATTCGTTTTATACTGAAAACCTTCAAATTCACTTTACATCAAGAATGTCAGATTTCTAAATGTTTAAATACTAGGGGAAAGATTCGAAGGTGCCATAGTGCGGGCTGGTGTGAACTCAGATCAGTCACAAAACACACAGATAGGAGATCCTGTTACATCGACTCAAGCTACCGATGGAGCAGTGATTGATTTCATGGCCAACCTGACAGTGTCTGCTCGATACGTTAGCGTGGAATCGTCTAGGGATTGTCTTCAACTGGCTGAAGTAATGGTTTCTACTAAAGCAAACAGTGAGTATATTGTACTTGATCTCTGTTATTCAAGCTTGGACCACGTGATGCCCTTCAGAAAGCGATAATTTACATTTCAATGGTAAAAAACTCAAAATGAAGACCATGCTCACACACGTTTCTGTGAATTAACGTAATTCAAAGAAACGTGTAACTTACTACAAACAGCACTCGAATCCGCCATTTTTCGGAGTCAGAATTTTGACCCTCATCATCCTTTTCTCGATGTGCAAAAACACACTTGATGAGGGTACAGTTAAGTGAGCAATTTCATGCTTCTTTTGAATGATCCTTTGAACTATTACCAGTTTTCAGCGGAGCACCTAGAATTTGTCTTTTTGACCGGAAGTGACCCCCTAAACATTCAATGCGTTATGTGTATTTCCTTCAATGTTAGTTTGCTCACCCACGCAAAGAGCAGTGGACTCCACAAATGTAACAGTCACCTGGTCTCCACTACCTTGTGCGGATCATTACGATGTGGAATATGCACTGAGCCATAAAGATGGTTGCGAACAGATCAACTCACTGATGTATGTCCAACACTGCACATGTCGGGAAAGTCAAACTACTATAAATGGTTTGATGCCAAACTCCCAGTACGTTGTACAAATCAAGGCCTATGTCAACGGCGCATATGGACCACCGGCAACGACACAGATCACTACCACCTCAGCAGGTAAGTCAATATAAAGCCTTGACCTAGTTTCAATTACATTAATTTCGAATGTTGTGGTGGTGTTTAAGGACCAGTAACGACAAAAACAATCACAAATATTAACTGATTGCCTTTGTAGCTGGTTTTACCCTCATTCAGATTGGGATTTGACCAGCATGTTCATGCAATCTCTCCTGGAATTTGCCATATTGCAGCACCGACTGGCCCACCCACACAGGTGACGACTGAATCTATTGGCCAACGCAACCTCACTTTCACCTGGAGTCCTCCATCGTGTGGAGACCGAGGCGGTACCATCACGGAATACGTTTATGAGCTGAGTAATCCAAATACTGGATGGAACACTTCTGCACCTATATCTGCTGAGGAAGTCACAATAAATGAACTTCTCCCCTTCACAAATTATACTTTCCGAGTAATCGCAAAGAACAGCGTCGGGAATGGCCCGTTCAGTGAAGCAGTAACTGCGAGGACTTTGGAAGCAGGTGAAGTTAATAGTTTTTTAACAGCTTGGTTTCCTGAAAATCTTTCATCTTGAACCATTTCTTTTACTCATCAATCAATCAATCCGACATTATTTTTTTATACATGAACAGAACTTGAAAGCATGTCAGCTTGGAAAAGCTTAAGTTTTCTATCGGCAGGGTTACGTCTTTTTTGACAATTAAACCTTTTCAACGATATGCTGTCATGGAGATGTAGCTTTGATTTACTTTCTGTCCAATTGATTAGACCCTGATTTTCTAATTGCACTCCAAAGAATTGCAAAGTGGTAGAATTCCATCGTGCAAAACATGCTGCTTCATAACTTTGGATCATATCTAACTTTTATTTGATTATGCATTCTACAGAGCCAACAGTTCCGTTGAATCTTCACATCCAGTCGGTGGACAACGTTTCTGTCATTCTTCAATGGTCAGACCCAGACCCTCCAAGGGGAGTTATCACACACTACAATGTTCGCTACTGGAAGAGTGCCCAAACAGATACTATGGAGACTACAGCGGATGTGATGGGATTGATGCATCGTGTGGCAGGGCTGGAAGCGAGTTCAACCTACCTATTTCAGGTTATTGTTACTTTGGGGATTTCATTTCACAGGTGGATGTCAACATAGCCAACCCTATTTTCAGGGAAATAGGGCTTAGAATAATTGCATCAAAATAGTTTCACGAAAACGGTTTCGAAACAACCTAAACTTTGTTAAACTTGAGTTACGTCATGACTGATGAACACTCGACAGACTGTGAAATAAAGAACAATAATATGTCATTCCTTTCTTGTTTAGAAGTCCGCGTCAATTTCTGCTGTATTGGATAACCGTAAAAAATCAAATAGGAGTAACAACTGAAATTGACGTAATATTAAATTAATAACAAACTTGTTCTTTCAGGTGCAAGCCTCGACATCAGCTGGTGCTGGCCCTTGGAGTGAGGCTATCAACGCAATGACAGCAATTGGAGGTGAAAACGAAAACTGATCAGTAATTCATTATTTGATTTATTCGCAGCGATAGTAATGTGGATGGATATTCGATCCATGTTTTCTTTAATACTCACTGTTTTCGAACATCCTCGATTTCTTTTTCTTTTCAGTTCCCGGGCCAATAAGAAACCTTACTTATACGGAGAGGACAGAAACGTCGATCACTTTGTCGTGGAACCCCCCTCTGGAACCTAGAGGGCCCATCCTAGGTTACATAGTACGCATACCTGCATATGTAAACAGTTGTCCTACTTTTTGTCTTTTATCTAATTAGTTTCATCGGATTTCTTTGTAGATTCTTCAGTATTCTTCTAATGTCATTTGTGTTACCAATAATTTTTGTAAAGCCAACAGGTATTTCTCTGCAGATGTGAAGCCCCAATACCCTTGGTATTATTGGTTATTGTTACCATATAAGTTGAACACGTAACTCAGGCAAAAAGCAAATGAACAAATCGTCGCGTGCCCGGCAGAAGGGCGTAAGCGCTTAGGCCCTTCTGCCGGGCACCCGACGAAATGCCTGTACTAGCAAAAAGAGAAAGTCTATACTTTGCAGTACTATCTGAGATCTTAATGGACACATTTATATGCCCATGTCCTCATCAATGGTTGCTTTCCTCAACAGATCATCACTTGAAAAGGAAGTAAGTTCACACTTTCAATTTTGACTTCTGGCAGGTGGAGTACAGGATTTTAGAGAGTCCTCAACCACACCTACCAGCAGAGAACGCATATCACAGCAGCGAAGTTCAGGGATCACCTTTTCTTCAGAACAACCTCAATCCCGGCACAAAATATGAGTTCAGGGTCGTGGCGAGGAATGGGATGTTCCAGGGGACTCACGATGAAGTCTTGGTGGTGTATACGAAGCCGCCAGGTGGTGAACAGCTGCTTTCAGACCATTTAATGATGAATGAAAATCTCAATTATCAAATGACACGAAGACGATGAAGAAGTTATTGTTTACAAATGGTCCTTGATTATTTCAATTTCATCAGATCCGCGTACACCGCCTCGACCAAATCTAAATCGAGACGAAACAACAGATACGACAGTAACAATTAGTTTCGTTGCCCTGGGGTCTGAAAAGCGCATCGAGTAAGTAAAAACAAAAACAGCAGAAATGCACTTACACGCGATTTTTCATGTCGGTTTTATTTCAAATTATATATTATAAATAAAACTGATGTGTATTTGATTAAGACTTAGGCCTTCCAAAATATGGGCAAGCGCGTTATTGTATCGTCCAGAAGTCCACTTTTTCAATTTCCCTTGGTCCAACAGAGGAAATAAACATTGGCCTATGTCTGTATGTTTACACCATTTCACACTTTAAATGTAACGTTTCAAGTTGCGGTTTTTACGTGAATTTCCAAACTTCACTTTTCAAACCGTGTTCTATCACACGGTACACAGATCACATGTTATCCATGTAAAGAGGCTTGGTGTTTTGTCAGTCAACAAGAGGGATGTCCTCGTACCAGGAAGCTACGAGGACCCAGCTAGCGGGTACATTACGGCCAAATTTCTCAAGAATAACCTCCCAGAGATATTTGTAGTCGGAGATTCTAAGATGTATGATGGCTACTGGAATGCACCTCTACAGAGAGATGCTGTCTACAACATCAGGGTGGGGTCTCTTACTCAAGTCAACGAAACGGTGAGTTACATGTTAATTTTCATGACAAAACGCTAAGGTTGCGTTTGTGAATAGAGTCTATGAAAAGTAGGCCGTGGGAGATTCTGTACAGTAACAACACGCTTGAGTTAAGATTTTATTCGTGTAAAAAGTCAATGGTCACAAGGCCATAAGATCATTTTTAAACAACACGTTTATTTAATTTTCAAGGAAGGAATAATCATTTGGATTTTTTGCACTTTTCTGGTAAAATTGTTCTACAGGAAGTCAATGTAACATACTCAGAGCCACTGACAGTTATTGGTAAGTGATATTTTAGTAAGGTGTGGAAATTAGTCATAGATGTGTACATTGTTGGAACGGTTGGTGTCGCAAGGATTTTTCCAGGGAGAATAAGAACATCTCTCCCAAGAAGAAACAAATTCACGGTGGCAACGAACATATGCCGGATTAACACTTGAAGGGATCCAATATGAGGGTTTTCAACCAAACTGGTGATTTTTTAATCTTTCTTTTTTGTATTTTTTTCTCTTTAATTGGATTTTTCTAAGGGGCAACCCCCACGAAATTCCCACGATTGGAATGAAAAGATCGAAAAGAATTTCAGAACAGTTTGATTTGGCTTGTTTTTGTAGTGCAACCTTCAGAACCTGCAGAAAACCAAAATGCAGCAATTATAACAGCTGCCGTGCTTGGTCCAATTTCGCTCGTTCTTACATTGACTGTCGTCATTACATGTGTGATATGGAGAAGACGAAGTCTGAAAAGTACCTCCAATGATTCCCTGCTGCCAGGAACTGTGGAAATGGTGAGTTACAGTGGCATTTGAATAGTCGTAGGAGTTCACTTGTGAGCTTAGTTTAAAAGAAAAAATTGATCCCAAAACGTTTTTAAAAGTCCACTTTCAATCGGCCTGTTACACTGTTTCAAATATGAGGCTCAGGCCAGGTACCATTGCATAATCGGTTAAACAAAGGCTTCTAATTCTGACAAGTTTGCGGGTGTCTTAATTGATGAGATTTCACTGGTCTTTCTGGCAAGGCACTTTGCTTTGATAAGATGGCTCATTTTTTAAAACTATGATTCATGCCTGCAAGCCCAATGTAAAAAGTGATGCAATTCTCGTTATCAGTTGTGTTTCTAAGTAACGTTCCGGCTGCTTTTAAAAAGACCGCATTTATTTTTTCGTTTCTTTCCAAGTTGGTCAAACCTTCAGCTCACTCCCCTGAGTCTGCTGGTGCAGACAACAGGGACAGTGTCATTTACGAGGACACGGTTCTTCCTTCCGGGACACAAAAAATGGATATCAAATGGAAGAATTTGATCGTTGAGGACGTAGTTCTTGGCAAGGGCAACTTTGGTGAAGTACGGGCAGGAGGCGTTCGGGTCAAAGGCGAAGTCACCAAGGCAGCTATCAAAACACTAAAAGGTAACACCAGTTGTGTAGTATAAAGACTGTGGTGTTAAATTAAATTGAAATAAGATGGTACCTTAAAAGGATAAGATTAATACTGTAGCAAAACTGTGTAATAAGATATGCTTTCATATGTTGATTGTAAAACAGGCCAATAGTTTTTCACAAAAATAATTGTCTATGCTGATCTCATTCTTTTTTCTGATATGGTCTTTTAAGATGGCGCTTCTGATTCTGCTGTGAAGGATTTCAAGGAGGAAATGCAGACAATGGCAAACATCAAGCCTCATCGTAACATCGTTTCTCTCTTGGGGGCGTGCTATCATGAAGGTATATCGTCAGCAAATCTGTGTAATCTTATCAAATAGTGGTTTGCGGTCTGCGACAACACGAAACAGTATAGGCCTAATCTTTACAAGAACAAAACTGGATTCATGACAATTCCCCTTTTTAACGCACATTTAATATCAATTTCTATCAAAAACGTGACCTCGACCTCAGGCAGTTACATATACTAAGACAACCACATTATCTTGATCTTTACTTCAAACGTTTTCTTTTCGATGCTTTATTTTTAAATGCTGTGATTCTACATGGTCGGTTTTCAAGCAAAAGCTTTACCAGCCTCACATACTTTGGGGTCAAAGCGGCGCAGATAGTACAGACAACCTACTATGCATGCCTCACAGTGCAGCCAGCTATTGTGGAAATTGCAAGTTTGAAGTACGTCGTTCATTGTGTCCAGCACTACCAGGGATTCCTGGAGACAATAAAAACTTGTCCATGAACTGAACTAATACTACTGTTTCTTTCAAAGGGATTTTGCACGTCGCACTTGAATATCTTCCTAATGGCAACCTCCGAGATTATCTGAGGAGAAACCGCCCAAAGCAGGAACAAGGAAAGGAGCAAAACACCGAAACATCTCATTTGACTTCTTTAAACTTATTGACATTTGGTGCAGATGTAGCAACAGGAATGGACCATCTTTCTAAGACAGGGGTTTGTTAAGAGCTTATATTTTCGGTTAATGTCGCAGTTCCATCATTAGGTAAACAATTTATTTCATTTCCTTATTCGATGTGCATGTTTATGTTAGGGAAAACCACAATGATGCATTATGACTGAGGTAAACGCTCTCAAGTCAATGACTACCATTTGATACACCTGATAAATGTGGGAATAATTGTCAGTTACATTTCCCTTCAGATCATCCACCGTGATTTGGCTGCAAGGAATATTCTTCTTGCTGAAGACTTAACCGCCAAAGTCTCTGACTTTGGCCTTTCCAGAGGGGAGGATATCTATGTTCAGAAATCATCGGTAAACTAAAACAAACAAAATCAAAAGCCAGTAAATGCGATTTGCTACCGAAACAATAACTCGAAAAATTGTCATAGGTTTCTTATTTGGTTTCTCATTCGTAAAATGTGATAACTCTTCAATGTGTCACTTCATTTTAAAGTAATAACTACATCTATGAAGGATTTTAAAATTAACAATTCACTTACAATTCATTTTGGCCAATAAATACTAGTAGTTTGATAAGAAATAAGTATAAACATTACCATTGAGTAATCGCATTTCTGATCAGGAACGATTAACAAGTAGCTAAACGCTTTCAGCAATAGGTGTCAGTGGTGAGCATTTTTTTTAATGGGTTTATCGTTCATTTCAATACGTCGGATTTGATCGCTTGTGACTGATTGTTTGGATGTGCGTGTGCGCAAAAACGTATAAGGGCCCCACCACTACTCAGCTCTGCCTAATCGGCCCTGTGACAATACGTCAGCTGATTAATCGAAAAGAGAAAACTTAGCTTTTTATTGGTTTAAGGTATTACTCCAGATTTGTGTCCTGACGAAAAATCACATAGTGTGGGTGAAAATGTTTAGCGTTTCTACAAATAAACATTGTAAAAATTGTGTCAGGGCCGTTCACTACAAAGTGATTCTGCAGGCCTCCTTCCTTTTACGCTGAGAATGTCACGATTGCTTTGCAACTAGTGGCCCAATTTTAACGCAAAGATGTTTTTCCTTGTTTTCAGACACGGATTCCAGTCCGCTGGTTGGCCATTGAATCTCTGACTCTTCGTATCTACAAGTCCAAGAGTGACGTGTAAGGATGAAAAAGTGATTCTCGGCAAAGACTTTGTCCTTTATCAAAGACTGATGCCAATGCTTCCACTGTGAATTGGTTTTACTGTCCAATAAGTGTATTGTCTATTTGAATTAGATTAAGAGAGCCAAACTATGTACTAATTGATAACAAACTTTCGTGATTTCTTTTTATTTCACGCTACATTGGAAGAACTTAATAGGGAGTAGGCCTAGTGAGAACTGTCCTGATAACATTTAACAAAGAATAATGTATTGTTCATTTTTCGATTCTCAGATGGTCGTTTGGAATCCTGCTGTGGGAGATAGCAACATACGGTGGGTTGTAGCGTTTAAAACGTTTCATTCAGTGTTGAACAAGAACCTACGACTAATTTTTGATTTACAAAATGCTGTTTATCGCTTTTACTAGGATCCACCCCATACCCTGGGATTGAGAGCAAGTCACTGGCTCAAAGATTGTTAGATGGATACCGCATGCCTAAGCCGGAAAACTGCACCGATGACATGTAAGAACTGTTTTCGATACTTCAGAAACGACTGGAATCGACTCTATTGGAATCGATTCCACTGTCAAACAGTCCAAAACGATTTATTTTGTGTTCCGCTATAAACCATTTCTTGGCTAATAAACCAGAAAAAATTCCCAAAACGTTGAAATTCCATAAAAAAAACAGCGGTTGGCATTTCTCACACGAAGAGTAAGTGTCTTGCTTGCATTGTTTATAAAGCTATAATCTGATGCTGGAGTGTTGGCAGGAAATTCCAAGCAAACGTCCGACCTTCAAAGAAATCAACGAAGTTCTCGAGGACATGAGCGCCCATTCGGATGAACAAGTAAATATGGCTCTGCAGTTCAAAGTATACTATTTGGGTTTATTTATCAACTTTTACACTGATTCACCATATATCCAAAAACTACCATACTTGCAGTGAATTGTTCAGTATGCTTTTCTTAACTTTCTTGCTCGTTGAACATCTTTTAACTGAAAGGGTAAGTAAAAAAAATCAAATCAAATCTTCATAAAAGTTTTAAATACCATATTCCCATTATTTTGCAGATTTACATGTCACCCACCATCTACGAAAACTTCATCATCAAGAAAGAATTCGACGATAACTAGGTCAATGCGATGGTCTATATCATATAAAGACTCATTGTGGAAATCATTCTGAGTGACTATTTGATTCCTTTCAATGTTTTGAGTTGGAAACATACTGATACAGAATTTTAAGAGCAAGCGATCAATAGGCATATATTCGTACATACACGGAAATACTCATACAGTAATAAATAAGTGTAGTTATTTTAATTCAATTGCATAATGATTAGATTAGGTATTTTTGTATTTCATTTCATAGCAAAGGGCTCAAACCGCGTTTTGTGGATATTTTCTAATAAATAGCTATAGCTTCGATATCGTATGTAACCTTAGTATTTGAAATACCTGCTGGTAATTTACCTTCCACATATTTATAGTATTTAGTGCAGTTAAAGGCTTTTTTCTGTTATTTTATATCCCGTTTTGTTCGTCTTTGCAAGTTCAGATACCCTGATGATTTGTAATTTGATTGATGTGATTTGCATGCAGTGAATCTACTCTTTCGGTCCCCTTTCGGAAGAGTTCTGATCATCATTATTCTGTCTACTTCATTTTGTCGTTTAAATTTGAACTGCATGCATTGCTTGGTAAAAACGTGTAAAGTGTGAAAAAATCTTAGATTGAATTTCTTTTCCATTGAAACATTTCTTTTGGCTTTGAGTTAATTTTGAGAATTTTACACTTTACTTTCAAATTGTTGATTTGAATTTGAGTCAGGTGATTGACCTTATTTTTCACCTTGCTTTGTTATAATAAAGATTTCAATTTAAGTTACTTTAACTTGACTTTCGTTTGCCTTCAGAATTAGTTTGCTCTTCCCTTGTGCGTTACTTCATAGCCTGGTTTGAAAGTTCTCTCTTAAACTGCTCGATGGATTTGTACTTCAGGGTGTTATTGAATACTTATTCGTAAAACGGTTTAATAGTCAGTAACTCGTTTTCAAAAACCAAGCAACTGTTGTTGCACTACTATACACTAGCAACGTTATTATTATTTTTCGTTTGAAATTGTCTACAGTAAATTCTCGATAACATTGATTTCTAGAAAGTAAACTTTGATGTATATACTCAGATTTATAGGTCAAGCTGTGATTTTCGATATAAATAACTTTTTGTTATTATTTGTACTATTCTAAGAGGTTATTAATGAAATAAACCTGATGCAAATTACGAATAGCAGCAGGAACACGGTACAAATTTGTCTGCATCGTAGACTTTGGTCAAGCCTTACAGTGTTGATAACACAATTAAATACCATGCGTAAAGGAAGGCAAAGCAGGTTTATAGACAGTATTGTTTATTCACACTAACAAATTTACTTTCTTTATGTCATCAGCTGCAAAGTTTCGACAACACTAGCTTGGGGTCAGAAAAGCCACATTTAAAATGACGTTTTCCCGGTGTTTCTTCTTCTCATTTCCAAAGACCCTTCAAACTCGTTACTCACTTTATTAATCACACACTCATCGTGTTGAAACATAAGTGAACCTACAGACAGTGTCTTTCATGTATTGTCTATACAGGTACCTATACCTCTACATAAAGGGAATGGAGCTTGCAAGTACAGCCTCTCTCTTAGCTCCATCTTACAAATAGACCCTTAAACAATGGTTGAACTCCAGGTGCACAGATCTTTTGAGTCGAATAGAAACGCAGCCTGGTAACCTTGGGAAAATTACACTTTATATGCGTTATTAAACTTATAGCCAGGGAACTTCAGTTTCTTATAAGAACGTTTTGGAGGAACTAAATGTATCAATAGTAAAGCTAAACGCATCTCAGAGTTTCCGGGGAATAACTTAGCCCAATATTAGTGTGTTTCATCGTAACAGAGCCCTGCATTTTGTGTTGATGCCAAGCTGGAGTAGACGTAAGCTACAAATTTAATGTATGTCCCCAATTTCAACCAGCATGGGTGTGTAGGACTGTTTCAGGTACAGCCTTGATAGACTCTAAAATATCTTCCTGTCCCACAGCCGGCGGGGGGGCTTTGAGAGTTGGATACAAATTTCACTTGTTGAGTGGCAAGCTCGTCTATCAGTCTGGGTTCCACGGTCGAGAATGCCTTATGTCACTCCTAAGCACTGCATTTAAAGTTGATGCCACAGTCAGACAGTATCTTGAAGGGTTTACGGCCTCTGCATGGACGCAAAATTGTCTGAAGGGGCATTAGGAAGGCGTCATCTCTGCAACTTCCTAGCACGTCTTGTACATTTACAGATATTGTATGTTCCAGCGCTCCTTAGTGCCTCTCCCTGTTTATTATCATGGGCCCAAAACAGCCAACTCCACGTAGTGAAGAATGATGGCTTCCGTAGTCGCAAGTGTGCTGAGCGCAAATCAACCATCTTTACAATGTCAGGATTGGTTCACCATCGTAGAAACCAGAAGCACCTGTACTGATGCTTATACGAGTTGCCTCTCATCTTCTCGGAACTTACTTACATCTATCTCTCCAAGCACACACTCTGGTCTGTACGTAGTGAAGTTGTTTCCTGCTAACATTTTGGATCAGAAGCTGGGTGATATGAACTGGATCCATGACAAACAGTGGACAATAATCACGCCAATTTATGAGATTTCTATCATATACATAGGTCCCTGTGGTTAAAATTAAATAAAATGTGGCGAGTAGGAGACTCCGTATAAAATATTATTTCCACTGCTCTCATCGCCTTTAACCTTCAAAGTATACTACGTCACAGGAATCGGGTGAGCACACGTTTCCTGTCGAGGATCACGCTGAGGACCTGCGTTACGGCTAATCAGGTTGGTGTGCATTGCACTGTGCGACGTCTGCATTTGGAACGGTCTAACAATAGAGTGCTTTCCAGGTCATTTATTCTTTAGAAATCAGAACATACCAAACCAAGTGGCTGCCGTGCACTCCTTGCTGCTGCATGATTCCTATTGGTCGATCACTCAGTCATGACCCTACTAATGCAAATAGGCCTACGTCCTCACCAGAAACTAGTTTGCAAACCACAGCCGTGCTTAATTCCGTGTTGGAATTATTATAATTTTGGTTAGGATTGCATAAATGGGTTGAAAATTGTGACGTCCATTCATGTCGACTACCTGTTCACAAAAAGTGATTTTGAAATAAGACATCAGAGGCTGAGGAAAACTGTGCAAAAGCTAAAAAAAACAGAAAGGGGAAAAAACTAGCACAGTGATGATCTCGAATGAAAGGCAGGCAGGACGGAAGAGTACTATCCGGGATTACCGAGGTCGCAAAAGATCAACAAGTGCACTCCATTCATTACGTTTGAAATGCATGAGTCACCCAAGCCGAGAATTAAGTATGACAGATGATGTCCCCTTAATATCTCGCTTGTGAAATAGCAACCAGAGAATTGGTAACTTAGATTATACTGGAAAGAGCCAGCGTTTACAGTGGGAGACAGCATCAGTAAATGGGCACCAGAAAAACCCAGTATCCTACCTCTACCTCTCCCAAGTCATAAACATGCCGAGGAAAGTGTAGATTTTGGCCTTGGAATAACATCATTCTTGATTTTGTCCATTATTATGAATGGAGATATGTCGGGGCCGAACAAGCCAGGAAGACGATAAGAATATCTGTAGGGCTTATCCTAAACTCTGTCGCAGTAAAAATTGTGACCACAGTTTTCCCTTAGCTAATGAAGTACTCTTGGTCCTTTCATGCATGTTTGTGCTATGCAGAGAATGACTACAGTCAACCTGTACAAGGGAAAAGGATTGTTATCCGATCAACCTTTCAACTAGTTCCCCTCTTTGAGGGCCTTTCATTTTTGTACTACTGGCCTTGCCACCCGTATTGAATAAATCGAAAGCCGGAAATATGAAACACATACATGTAGTAAAATGCAGGTGTTTTTATAACGTGAAGTGTAGAACCCGGTTGAAATGTGAGTGAATTTACATGTGGCGCAGATTCTGAGCCATGGGTAGAAAAAATGAAGCTTTCGTGAAATGACTGCCTATTTTTTATCCGTAAATGAATTCTCATCACCTCCGAGATCAAGGGAGGTGTATCGTTTCCGAAGTGCTCCTGACAAAATGGCAATATGTAGCGACTTAACGCAAGTGCCCTCCCCCGTCCACTGAAAACGACACTGAATAAAATTCGTAACCGATGACCATATTCAGCAGCGACACAGACAAGTTTTGGCTGAAGCGGGTCATCCATGTCTCAATCAGTCTTTTTTTATTTTATCCTTTTCATTATTTTCTATGCTACCTTGTGGAAATGATGAGGACATTTTCACATTTTGGTGTAAACAAGTCATACCAGGATTAATATGTTCGAAATGGAGCACGTCAATACCACACATTCCTTTAGCAACGCCAAGCCACTTCTTCATTAATCGCTACTTTCTGGAAACAAAACCCGGACGTATTCTTTGTTTTAACTGCATTTTGATCACTAAGAATTAATGTTAAAGTTCCGTCCATTTTGCACAGCTTAATTCGTTTTTCGACTATAGTTGCAGACTTCAGTATCAAACATTTCTTTCAGACCACATATTGTTTTCTTTATGTCATCAATTAATTAATCACTGATCCAATTTCTGCACGAGACAAAAAGGAGCACACGTTACAGCTGAACATAAATATTCCAATACGGAAGTAGGCCTACAACACAAGGGTCCCATGGAGTTCAGATCAACAGACGAACTGACCTTAGTTTCAAGGCCTTTGATTCCCTTTTTAGTTTCGGCATTCAGGTGTTTATCCACGTCTAGTTCAACACAACGGCTTTACCTCAAACACAAAGTAGCCTATAGGACTGAAACGATTTGATCACTCTATGCCACAACTGCTAGTAGGTTAGCAAAGCAACGTTAGTATACCCATGGCTGATGACGATTTCAATTTAGTAAGCCAACGCTAGCGTGTTTGATAGACCCCAAAAATTTCACTGGCGAGCACAAGACGTTATGGTGTCAACAACGAAATTTCATCCCCGTCTGTCGATGATTTTGCTGGTTTTCGTCATTTTGCATGAAGGTAACGTTCAATATCTATTTAAATACGGGAATTCAACCCGGAAATAAAGAAAAACAAAATCTCAACGATAACATTAGGGAACCGGTCATTTCTTTCATTCTATATTTTTTAAATTATTCCATGTAAAAGAAGCATGAAAAGGGTCTTGAATTATCGTTTACAGTAGCAAAAAGCTTGATGACTTCTGGGTTACTGACCACATACATTTGCTCCATTCTGAATAAACCAAAGTCGGTAAAAGTGTATTTGATTCCCTTTTGTCTTCTCTTGACCCCATCATTTAATGTTTTAGCATAAATACCGGTAGTTCATAAGAAAAATATTAAAGTCTGAAACCATCACTTAGATCGCTTGCACACTAAGAAATATCAAACTTCTGGTTGTTTGTCCCGTCTTCTTGTCATTTTGCCTTTGAGAAAGATTCTGCTAGAATCGACACACATCTCGCGTACATTCAGTGGAATGGAGACTTACAGATTTAGTTCTCGACAACAGATTCCAATGCAGCCTTAATCAACTGAATTAAAACGGTTACCAAAAACATTCCAGCAAAGGACATCTTAATTTCACTTCTTCCCTGATATATCAAGACACTACGGCAGACTATACATTCCATTTAAAAGGTTTAAAAGTTGACAGAAATAGAAAACATTTAGTTTACGTGTAGTATATCAAAATAACCATAAATACGTATAACCATTTCAAAAACATCATAAATTCAATTGTTTTACCCATTAATCGTGACCCCAAAATGGATAAAAAGATCTTGCGTTTCCACGCCTACAAAAAAATCTCCTTTTGCCGTTTCCGCTCCCACGCTGATTTGATGACGTCATCGGCAGAACGCCTACATGTACAGTGCACATGTACCATGCATGATTACACACAGTACATCTATTTTCGATTCGTGATCCAAAGCTGGTTCGTGCTGTCGACTCAGTCAACCAATGTTGGATCACTGCACTCGATCAGAATCCAATTGAATCGAACAGGCCTTCTGACTGTCTGGGAGTTCGTCAAGTGGTCGGTTTTTATCTTATTATTTATCTTATCCAAAACTCCGTTAGAGTTACTCCCTATCACATAATGTGCAGATTCTGTTACTAAAAACACTATAAAGCTTCCTTTTCAACAATTCAACTTCTAGACACATCTTCATTGCTATTTCGAAAGCAAAAATTACTTCACAATAAAACTTTGATCTTCAGGCCATACGCTTGATATTATTGGCAAACCAGCCAGTCAGAGCAGTACTTACGAAGACTGGAGAGCAGACAGAGCAGTTGATGGAGATACTGCCACCACGGCCCATACAGGTAAAGTTCTCGACACCATTCAGATCACACTGCATTCAATGTGCTGAGAAGGAATGTGCGATGATTAAGACCACAAAGGATCTGGGAATACTTAAGAATGCTTCAAATTTTTAATATCGTCCAGTAAATGTTTTCAGTTTTAAAACGATTCAGATGCGTTAGCGAGTTAGCTCCTAATGTCCTGAAAACTCAGAAAGAAAGGGAAGATCTAAACCCTTATTTGTCAGATATAAAAGAACGGATAACTTCAGTTACTTTTCAGTGACTAAGGAAACACATTTGCCTGTAATGGATTCCCATTTTCTCTCTTCGTTTTTGTGGTCAAATGCTTCAAAGCTTAAATCTTCTGAATTTTAAAAACATTTCAACACACGTGGACGACAGTATTGCTAATGATAATATTACACTTCGGATATTAAATTTTCAGGTTGCTCTGGATATGAGTGGTGGATGGTGGATCTCGAGGGGATCTATTGCCTGACGCAAATCACCATAGTCAACAGGGGAGACTGCTGTGGTAAGACTTCCAAAATCAATCTATTTGTTTTGTCCTAAGATTTCCATTCTAAATTGTAGAATTTCAGATGTCTGACAAAATGCCCTAAATTAATTTCGCTTTAATAATTCCATCAGATTCATAATAAAGGTAAAGATCTGTAAACCTCTGTGATATAGTGGGAAATTGAAGGCTGAAAATGAGTGCATTCATTTTAGTTAAGCACGTGTTAATCAAGTGAGACCAGATCAGATTTCCTTAAGTAACTTGGTTTTAAATACAGCAGTTAACATTTCTAATACCGTTATTTTCCTTTAAACGAATTTCATTAACTCAGCAGATGGATTCCAGGTTTTTCCTGTGGTTCGATCTCAATGGGGACGGTACCATATTTACCTGGGAGAGCGGGCATTTTACATTTTCTGTTGTTCGCAATTTAATAATACGAGGAGGCAATTTGGGAGATAAAGGCGCATTGAGGATGTTATGTGGCCGGTGTTATCATCTGTGGCCAGGTATTCTTGGAAATGCCCCTTTTGGTTGTCTTAACTGATTCAGTTCAAACGCCCCTTGTTGGCACTCTATCAGGTCCTGTCACTGTCAAACTCCCATTGCGGCACTTAGGCACTTCTTGGTCACGTGTAAAGCGCGCACACACCGGCTTACAAGGCTGTTTAAAGAGCAACTCTAAGGAAAACATGTTTTCTCTGATTTTTATCTGTTAAAATAAATTGGAAACATCCAAATCGAGCGCACTGTGGTTTGTTTTCACAGCTCAACTATAACAAGCTAAAAGGGCTTTTTTTCCTGTTCATGCTAAGATGCAAATTCTGAACATGCTGAATGTAGATTGTGTAATTCTGAGAAAACAGAGAAAACGAGCGGAACCCTCACCTTGTAATGGGAGTGGATAATTCTCTTGGGCTTGCCAAACAATGGCCAAGGGTTTATCCACTATGAACACAAGCCCTTTTTAGCTTGTTATAGTTGAGCTGTGAAGACAAATGACACTGCGTTTGAATCGGATGCTTCCCTATTTATTTGAACATATAAATTCAGAGAAAACATCTTTTCCTTTGAGTTGCTCTTTAAAGGGCGCGCAAGCGATGTTCAGTTGTCTTGAGTCCTGCTCAAGGGCTGATCCTGAGGAGAGGGTCAAGAATCCTTTGCAGGGGTTAAAGTCACTTTGCCTAGCGTGGCTTTGCCTAATTCCTGTGTAGTGCGTGTGTGGTGAGGGGCTCGGTAGGTTGAGGGGCTAATTGGTGGTGCAGTATAGTTCCTGACAAGACCTTGTGGTCGATATAAGGGCAGATTGCTATCTCGTGACGCGAGTTGTGTGTAGTGCAGCCCTGACAATAGCAAACTTGCTCAAATACCTGATTCGACATTGAAGTCCAGTCAAATAATTAAACAGTCTGCCGGTCAATGGCGCCCTCTACTGGTGTATTGGTTTGTATGAGACTGAGCGTCGACGATTCACTATAATGCGCCGCCAAGAGTTTGCAACACGTTGGACAATCACAACGCGCAAATTTTGTCGACCCTTTCCCAACGCGCATTGGGTCGACAAATTTTGCGCTTTGTGATTGGCCAACGCGTTGCAAACTCTTGGTGGCGCACTATTGCGAAACGGCCGTATTGGAGGAACACTAAAGTTGCGCGTTAACTTCCGGTTCCATGTAACTGTATGCGGAGTGGGGCCGCAAGGGCGTGGTTTAAAGTGAAGCGAAATAACACTTAGAACCGGTTAGGGACGATTTAACTATGAAAACATATAATTGAACACATGATTAAACTATCTTGTACCCAGTTGCCAGAGCTTTTTTTTAACGCAGCGGGCATTATCAAATCTCAGTGGGATTATCAAATGATAATACCCGGTCACATGTTGCGTTGTTGAACAGGAAAACTGTCTGAGGTATTTATGAATAAATGGTGTAATTGTGAATATATTTCAGTCCTCCAACATATCAAAACTTGCAAACAACTTCATGCAATTGTTTAATAAAAAGTTGGATGACATAACCTCTACATATGCGGGTTAGTTGATAGTACAGGGTGACATGTAGCTAATACATAAACGGCTTGTAATTCTTCATAGTCCGTATTAAAGTTCATACTTAACAGCATATGCAAGTTCCAGGGCGTACGTAACTTAAGACGTAAATGAGTACGCGCCTTATAAATAAAATTCCACACGTACTTATTTTCAGTGTGACCCGTCTTTAATCCCGACGCATGATAACCCGTATGTTACACACACACACACATGTTCTACATAATTTATGGCTTAAACACGACATACAGCCAGTAACTTTTTCTTTGAATTTTCTCCCGACTTACTGTTGTAACTTAAGACACTTTTTTTTTAAATGACATCATGCTGAAATTTTACAAATGCAGGGGACAGACTGACAGGTGCCATTGTACGGGCTGGTGTGAACTCAGATCAGTCACAAAACACACAGATAGGAGATCCTGTTACATCGACTCAAGCTACCGATAGAGCAGTGATTGATTTCCTGGCCAACCCAACAGTGTCTGCTCGATATGTTAGTGTGGAATCGTATGGGGATTGCCTTCAGCTAGCTGAAGTAATGGTTACAACTGAGACGACGAGTGAGTTTTTTTAATTCCTCACCTGATCTTTGATAAATCTTACAAAGGGGAAGCCAGAGTTGGTTTCTTATAACCTTCAGTCCAAGAACAAAGAATTGCGCACCTTTTCATTAGAAAATGAAACCTTGGCACTGGTGTTTAAATTTATGTAAAAAAGCAGGAACTTCGATGTGGAGCCAGCCTACGCCTTTTGAAGGGAGTGGCAGCCATTTTTATACGACCTCATCATGCCCACCGTGCCATTGGATAATTTTCATCATGGTAACCTCTTTTTTTCATGGTGACCTCTTTTTTTCTAAACCACGGAATTTTTAACAGGCATAGAGGGTAAAACCTTCAAATGTGAAACATTTTTAAATTCATCAGTTTGTAGCCATTTTTCTAACAGGTGAAACTTCCAAAATTTACAGTATCCTTTGTTAACTTAGCCTTGTAGGGGTATGGCAGCCATTTAAACAATGATAGCTTGTCGAGCCCGCTATGACGCCTGAGGCATGAAACTATCACAAACTTATACATATGCATTGGGCCGATTATGGAGGGGGGTAAGGAACCATCATAAACTCTTTCTGAGGTTGGACTGAAAACTCTTTAAAAAAGGAGAACTATGTTGGAACAAACACTCCGTCAATTTAGGCTCACGCCAAACCTTTAAGCCTTAAAACTTGGGCAATGGCTCTATATGAAATGACTGCTAAATTGAAAATATTCACATCATCACAAAGTGGTGGTGATGCAAAAATATAAAATTTTCCGTTTAATTCTGGTTTGCTGCTCGTTTGTGGTTCACCTATAAGAACATCACATAGGTTCGGAGATGCATTATCAGCAATAATTTACTGCAATTGAATTGCCACAACAATTGGAACCATAGGACGGCTCAAATTATCTCCTCCCAACGGTCCAAGACTGCAGTGATTTTACATACTTCTCAACCAGACTGATTTCAAGACATTTCAAAGCACTTGAAAACTATTTACTTCGGGTTTCTAGTACTTATAAGGAAGTCATCAACAACTTAAATTCGATATTTAGGAACTTTCAAACACTTCATTGATATTTTCAAAGATTCGTTTCAAGAGACCAGAAAAGAATTTATCAATACCAACAAAAACACTTTGTAATACTTGTGCAGAATATGAGAATACAGTGGTTTGTTCGTTACACACCATGCAACGTCATTGATCAAACCAAAATTATTGTCATTCCCGTTATTCAAGGTCAATGTCATTTGACATTGTGAACACGTCTTGTCATTTGTTCCTGCAACAGGAAAAGTAATAAATAATTACAACTTTGATTTTAGGCAGTACCATCGACATTACTGGCAAACCAGTTAGTCAGAGCAGTACTTACCTTGATTGGTCAGCGAACAGAGCAGTTGATGGAAATCCCGACACAGCTTCCCACACAGGTGATAAAGTTTCTAAATGTTTCAGTGTGCTTCATTTGTGATACTAAGGGTTTATTTTGAGTACACTTAATAATATCAGTTTGTATTCTAGCTACCATTTCCACTTTATTAGCTTAAAATAAAATTCGAGTTTTGAGTATGAAATTACGTTGCAAATGTGAATTTGCAAGCTCAATGTCAGGTGCAATCGTTACATAACGTGTACTTTCTTCACTTTTCTTTTCTTCAACTTTTCACAGAATGCCCCAGTGTTCAGTGGTGGAAGATTGACCTGCAGGAGATCTACTCCTTGACGAAAATCACTCTTGTCAACAGGAGGGATTGCTGTTGTAAGACTTCCATAAGAATGGTTATGTTATTTATCTTATCACTACACAACATATCTTTCTATGCAGTAGACGTTTGGTCTCCAACGGTTTGTTGATGGAAAGTCAAAATTCTCATGATAATGAAAATGTAATGTAATACGAATTTATGAGTAATAATAAATAGGTCAAAGTGGCATTGCATAACTTACTGAATCAAATCAAGCGGAGGACTAGTATGTGAATACAGGTTGCAAGGAGTTAGCTAGTTAGGGTCGAAAATTATGAACCTTGTTTTAATCTAGAGTGCAACAAGTAACATTATAATTTTAATCTTCCCACATCTTATCACTTGTAATAACAAATTGTAATTCATAAACATTGGAGTTACAACCCATGTGGGGTGTTGAATCCAGCAATTAAAAGAAAGGAGACGTGAAACGCGATCGTCATAGATTCGTATAATGTCAGATTTCTAAATATTTTAAATCGACAAATGCTGGGGGGAGACTAATAGGTGCTGCAGTGCGAGCTGGATTGGACTAGACTTTAGACTCCATTCATTTGATGAAGTTAAAATTTATATGAAATGTGTAATATCATATGAATCTATAAATAACAATCAACGAGTCTACGAGGAATTGCGCTCCTTTCTGTGTACTGATTATTTTAACCATGCAAAATATACGAAGAAATTAAACGGAATCAAATCGATTATAAAAGATTCATGTTATACTGAAACCTGCAAATTCATTTTACATCAAGAATTATTTATTATTATTTCTAAATACTAGGGGAAAGACTGGAAGGTGCCATTGTACGGGCTGGTATGAACTCAGATCAGTCACAAAACACACAGATAGGAGATCCTGTTACATCGACTCAAGCTACCAATGGAGCAGTGATTGATTTCATGGCCAACCCGACAGTGTCTGCTCGATATGTTAGTGTAGAGATGCATGGGTCTAAGTGCCTTCAACTGGCTGAAGTAATGGTTGCTACGGACACAACGGGTGAGTTTTTTCTGTCCTTCGTAATCCTGACAAAAATCTTACAAAGCGGGAGTAATAGTTGTTCTAGAGGCACCTCCGTACCAGCAAGAATTGAACATTTTTCCAGAAACCCTGCACCGGTGTTTTTATTATCGCTTTTTTTACACGTGGAGTCGTCACCATCTCACCCGATCCGACTACCCATCGCTACTTACATAAGTGAGGCCTGTGCAGCTAAATAGCCTGCAAGAACTGTGATGCTAATATTTTATCGTATGATGCAATACCGTAGGCAAACTTATAAGTGAAGCTTATTCGAGCTTTCTGCTTCCAATTTTTTGACGCTGACTAGCCTCAGTTATAAGCGTGCCACTGTATTGCATCATACGATAATATATTAGCATCACAGTTGTTGCAGGCTATTTTGCTGGGTCGGGTGACAAACTAACCTTTGATGGGGCTTGGTACCTTTTTGCAAACGGATTTCATAATACCCTCCGTGGCATATGCATATCCACAGTGACCACCTTTCAATAAAGCATGGAATATTGAACAGGTATAATTGTATACGCGATGCCGGTAGAAGATGTATTTTATTGCCCCTTTCACTTGTTAAATGTTATGGCCTTGACTTCATGACTTTTGGCATATGCACCTGAATTTGGAATGAAAAATCTTTCATAACGTTTGCATTTATCATCAAACGTTAATAAAGCTTGTACCATTTTTGGAACAATCTTTTGTCGTTATAGACATTAACAAACGTCACAAAATGCTTTAAGGACTTTAATATATTGAATTTAAATGGCTACCACAAATGAAACCAGAAGACAGCTCAAAGTATCTTCCGCTTATTAGTCCTGGACAATGCTGTGACTTCATGCAATTGTCAACCAGATTAATTTCAAGACATCTCAAAGTTCTTTGGATAGCACAAAAAGCACACCGTACAACATTATATATTTAAAGAACTCAGTTTTCGCCCTTAATCTAGGTCAGTTTCATTTATTTTGACCTTCTGTAGTTTTACTGATCGTTATATAAGAAAACAAACAAATAACAACTACTTTGATCTTCAGGGAGTACCATCAACCTTAATGGCAAGCCAGTTAGTCAAAGCAGTACGTATGTGGATTCTAGTATGGAGTGGTCAGCTGACAGAGCAATTGATGGAGATCTCGACACAGTTTCCCACACAGGTGACTTAGTTTCTATTATTTCAGTGTACTTAACTTAATTGTGATACTGTGAGTTTATTTTTAATTCAATAAATAATATCAATTTGTATTTGGACTCAAGATACCATTTCCAATTTATTACCTAAAGAGAAAATGCACGTTTCGAGAGTGAATTTATGTTGCGAATTTGAATTTGCAAGCTCAACGACCAGTGCAATCGGAAGATGAAGTGCACTTTCTTCCAAATGCAACTTTTCACAGAATGCCCCAGTGTTCAGTGGTGGAAGGTTGACCTCCAGGCGATGTACTGTTTAACGAAAATCACTCTTGTCAACAGGAGGGATTGCTGTGGTAAGATTTCTAGAGTAATGGTTATGTTACTTATCTTATCGATGCAGTGGACTTTAGACTCATTTCATTTGATGAAAAGCTAAAATTTATATGTATGAAATATGTAATATAATATGAATCTAAAAATAATAATAAACGAGTCAACGAGGCATTGTGTTCCTTGCTGTGTACTGATTATTTTAATCATGCAATTAATGTATACGAGGAAACTAAACAGAATCAAATCGATTATCAAAGATTCGAGTTATACTGAAACCTGCAAATTCACTTTACATCAAGAATGTCTGATTTCTAAATGTTTAAATACTAGGGGAAAGACTGGAAGGTGCCATAGTGCGGGCTGGTATGAACTCAGATCAGTCACAAAACACACAGATAGGAGATCCTGTTACATCGACTCAAGCTACCAATGGATCAGTGATTGATTTCATGGCCAACCTGACTGTGTCTGCTCGATATATTAGTGTAGAGTTGTATGGATCTAAGTGCCTTCAACTGGCTGAAGTAATGGTTGCTACTAAAGCAAACAGTGAGTAGACTGTACTTGATCTCTGTTACCTTAGAATATACTACTCTGGAAGTCAGGCCTTAGCTTTTTGAGTGCCTTGTGAATCTCAAAGTGTAAAAAATCCAATGCTCTATGCTACTTACCTGGCACATTTCAAATGTCTGAGTAAGAAACACGATTTTGCTTTTTCATCTGACCCTGACGCCATTTTGAGGCTTGTTTCATTGAATGCAAGTCTTAGCACTGTTGCCCTCACCACTGACCCAGACCAATTACAATTCGCCCTATCGCCTTCTCTTTTTTTTCAGCTAGCAATTTTATTCTTTTCAACTGAACACTGCTGCGATATTCTTCTTTTATGCATTATTTGTCTTGAAATTGGTGGACATGTACTCTGAAGGAGCTGCTTATAAGCTTCCATGGTGTAGAGTAACTCCAGAGATGTGTTTCGAATGCGCCACGAATACTGGATACAAGACCAGTGTCTTTCATCAGAAGCTTTATGTGTAAAACTCCTAGGTCAGAGGCGGACATGCCGCGGGCTTCATGTGGCCCAGTGGCGGATGTATAGGCTGCACCACGGTGGGCATGTTTTCATTAGCCAGCTTGTAAACACAGTGGACGACAGTCAAAGCAATGCTTCACGATTTCAATTCTATTTCAATGGTAAAAAACTCAAAATGAAGACCATGCCCACACACGTTTCTGAGTACGTGTAACCTACTACTTTTCGAAGTCAAAATTTTAACCCCAGCCTTTTCTCGATGTGCCAAAACACACTTGATGAGGGTACAATTAAGTGAGCAATTTCATTCTTCTTTTGAATGATCATTTGAAGTATTGCCAGTTTTCAGCGGAGCACCCAGAATTTGTCATTGTGGGTTTTGACCGGAAGTGACCCCCTAAACATTCAATGCGTTATGTGTTTTTCCTTCAATGTTAGTTTGCTCACCCACGCAAAGAGCAGTGGACTCCACAAATGTAACAGTCACCTGGTCTCCACTACCTTGTGCGGATCATTACGATGTGGACTATGCACTGAGCCATAAAGATGGTTGCGAACAGATCAACTCACTGATGTACATGTATGACCAACACTGCACATGTCGGGAAAGTCAAACCACTATAAATGGTTTGATGCCAAACTCTCAGTACGTTGTACAAATCAAGGCCTATGTCAACGGCGCTTATGGACCACCGGCAACGACACAGATCACTACCACCTCCGTAGGTAAGTCATATAAAGCCTTGACCTAGTTTCAATTACATTAATTTAGAATGTTTAACTGCTTAAGCTGTTGTGGTGGTGTTTAAGGACCAGTGCCAACAAAAACAATCACAAATATTAACTGATTGCCTTTGTAACCGGTTTTTACCCTCATTAAGATTGGGGTTTTTATATAACAGTGAAGGTAAATTGTAAATTAGATATGCCCTAGGGTGCATTCAGGAAGCGGGTTTGTTTGATAATCATTCAATTTCCATGCAATCTCTTCGGGAATTTATGTCATCTTGCAGCACCGACTGGCCCACCCACAATGGTGACGACTGAAACTATTGGCCAACGCAACCTCACTTTCACCTGGAGTCTTCCATCGTGTGGAGACCGAGGCGGTACCATCACAGGATACATTTATGAGCTGAGTAACCCAAATACTGGATGGAACACTTCTGCACCTATATCTGTTGAGGAAGTTACAATAAATGAACTTCTCCCATTCACAAATTATACTTTCCGAGTAACCGCAAATAACAGCGTCGGGAATGGCCCGTTCAGTGAAGCAGTAACTGCGAAGACTTTGGAAGCAGGTGAAGTTTAATAGTTCGTTTTACAGCTTATCTTTCCTGAAAAAAACTTTCCTTTACTCATTTTAGGCACAATCAATCCAAAATTCATTTTTTATATCAATAGAGCCCACAGTTCCCTTGAACGTTCATATCCAGTCAACGGACAACGTGTCTGTGATCCTACGGTGGTCTGTACCAGACCCACCACAGGGAATCATTACGCATTATAATGTTCGCTACTGGAGGAACAGAGAAATGAAGCCAATGGAGATTAACGCCAATATGACGCAGTTGATGCTTCGTGTAACAAACCTGGATGCCTCAACAATGTATTTTTTTCAGGTGACGTAATTTCTCACGTTTGGCAAAGGTTTCTTAACCAAATTAAAGTTAGTTCTAAGAATGGTTGGTCGAAATTGTCGTTACGGTACCAGTGCTGATGACAAACAGCAAACAAAATTACCCTTCTTTGTATTTTATTCTAATTAACATATTTTATGAAGCTTTAGATTTAGCTTTCAATGTGATTGAACAGAGCATAAAATTTCATGCTTGGTTTTAGCAACCAAGCATCGTTGCATTTTTCAAATTGCAGGTTCAAGCCGTCACGTCGGCAGGTCAAGGCCCTTGGAGTGAAGCTATCAATGCAACCACAAAAATAGGAGGTAGGTCGATTAAATACATGTACATCCAAATAACTACATGGTGACTGAGGGTAGGATTCAATTTCAAAAGATTTCTTAACACAATGATATCACACTGATATCCTTGGTCTGTTTGAGTGTATTATATTTTTATTTTTTTTCAGTTCCTGGTCCTGTTTGGAATCTGAACTTCACAGAAAGGACAAACACTTCAGTCACCCTAGTCTGGGACCCACCACTAAAACCTGGAGGGCTTATCACTGGTTACACCGTACGTGTTCAATATGCGCACTTTTACAACCTGTGCATTTAGTTTAAAATCTAAACGGAGCCATAGAGAGGGCATCTTGTTGTTGAAATCCTCAACACTCCACGTCTGGAATGAAAGAAAAGATGATATCACCAGTCTGATACAATTTGGTGTGAAAAGAATGGTATTGCTGTCCCAAATGATTCCACGAGATTCCAACATTTGTGAACATATTCAATGTTTTCAGTCAGGTTTTTATGAAAAAGGCTCCCAACACAACAGTAAACAAGGTGTACAATCCAAATGTATCCATCCTGATGCTCATTCAAGTTGATTTCAGAAGACGCCCGTAGATGGTTTCCATACAAGCCATGTTAAAGGCAATGGAAGTCAATCGTGCAGGATGTAATATGCATTTCAAGAATCAACAAAAAGCTTTGTGCCTCAAGCAGTGTCATTGTGTACGAGCTTGGCCATATTTCACCTTGGTCATATGAGAAGCCTTTTGGGGAATCCTGCAGTGCTTTCCATTGACAATTCCAGAAAATGTCCTCTCACCTTTTATTGTCAGCGGTAAGAATAAAACAGCTTGTCCTGCGCTAAACCATTACCTGATATTCACGTTCAAATTCCATTTAAACAGGTTCAGCAGAGAATCCTGGAGAAACCCTATCAACCGGAACTCTCTTTACCTAATACATACGAAGAAGTCGTTGATAAAGCGACTCTCTCGAGAACCAACCTGGAACCTGGTACCAAATATGCATTTAGGGTTTGGGCGATGAATGAAATGTTCATAGGAGCGCCCAGCAACGTCTTGGCCCTGTATACGAAGCCATCGGGTAATATGCTGATCCAACGTTTTGTGATAAAGTTGGTTAGAGGACTACACACATAAAGTTTATCGAACGATTCATGAAAGTACTGTTAGTAATGTAGCAGCCCTGTGAGATGTTTTGGTCTGGAATGCTGTTAGTAAGATAGTTATGGGAACAGGACTTTAGTGGAAGAAAATGCATTTAATTCCATCCACCTATCAGCCTCTTCGTCGGTCTGATAAGCAATCGAAAAAAACTGTTTTGTGGTATTTTGTGCAGCCCCTCCTGCTCCGAGTCAACCAACAACATATCAAGAGGAAAGCACTGATTCTACTGTGACAATAAGTTTTGCACCGCTTGTCTCTAACAACATATACGTCAGGTAAGCGTGAGTTGGTATTTGCTTGTCACGCCCGCTTAAATGTTTTGTATTCAAATCATGAAAACACATGCTTGGTTGATGGCTCTTTTGCAGCTCATACGTAATACATGTCAAGAAATCAGCTTCGTCCTCCAGGCTCAAGAGAGAAGCCTTCGTTCCTATTCGTTATGAGGACTCTATCGATGACTACACCGCAGCAGAGATATCAAAGCAGAACTTAACCGACAAATTTGTAGTGGGAGACAATCAAACGTATGGATCGTACAGGAATGCACCGCTACAAAGAGGCGCCGAGTACCAAGTCCGTGTCGGTTCCGTCAGCAAAGGGAGTGACGACGTAGGTCTGCCAAATGTTCTACGGTGGCTGATCTCCACCAAGAACATTTTTTTCTCAATACAGTGTTAAAATGTATCCCTAAATTACGGCGTTATAACGCTGTCATTACGCCATATAGTGCGTTATAACGCCGTATAACGAAGTAGCTCAGGGCATTTTAAAGCCGTAATTAGACGTTATAACGGCACGATTAAGACTTTATTATGCCGTATAGCTATAAAGCCGCGATGTCCACAAACATCAGCCACCGTAGATATCACGCATGGTAATAACCCTTCATGTTTTAATTACAATGAATACAAGTTAAGTGTAATGACCTAATGACCCAGAGTATTTCAAGAGCAAAATGATCAAACAATGCTACCCAATGAATGAATTCATAATGCAAAGATGTCAATTCTTTCTTGCACTAACAGGAGATCTTCGTAACCTATTCGATGCCCATTAATGTAACAGGTAATCTTTTTATTCTTGATATGAGATCGTGTAGGATTGTATTTTCAGTTTTGGTTTCTTCGTCATGTGTTCTCCATTGTCATCTTGGGTTAAAGAGTCAAAGTGGAGCAGCAAACTTAGTTTGAAAAAAAAACCTGATGAAAATCACATCAGAATGGCATGAAAACGCACTGATATTTTATTCCAGCCGTGTTTTTATTGAAATGACCAAAACCAAAAGATCTTTGGGCTAACGACTAAAGTTCAGAACATACTACATTATGTCTTACAAGACTGGGTTTTGTTCATTTAAGTGATGCAGTACCAGCCACCGCCGACAACAACACCCCACTCCGACGTGGTTCCAGCAGTCGTGTCGGTCCTTGTCATTGTTGTTTTAGGCCTCCTGATCGGACTAGTGATTTACAAACGGTAAAAGCACATCTTTTCACACTGGTGCTTTTGGATAAATTCTAGATTAAATAACAGATTTCTCATCCAAACGTCAAGGAAAATTGTCAAATAGATAACATTTTTAGTTGAAGTGGAAGTCTGCGGCCTAGCTTTTCTATCAGAACCAAAGAAACCTCCTGCACGAGATTGGACTGAGCCTGGAATCTCTTGAAACTTTAGTCTATCAGTAATGTCAGGCATTTCTGTGTTAACATCAACCGGCTTTTTCGGTGGCCTTGAAGAACATATGAGTTCTCTTCAGTTAAATGTAAGGAGAAACTTGCTGCACTTTAAGCAGATACAAACAACTCCTGATCTCATGATCTCATACCTAAGCATGAGATCTAAATTTTCACAACACTTCTTTCAAAACAACGTCTCGTAGAATATTAAAATTTTTCTTTATTTGAAGGAGACGATTTCTTCAAGCCAAAGAGCACTCAGACGTTGGTGTGAAAGAACAGGAGACATGCATTCATCTAGAAAAAAAAGGCAAGCAAAATTTTCTTTTATCTATTTTAGAAAGGGATGTCCTAAATTAGTTGACATTTTTTTCCGATTTCCGTTCATCCTGCATAAACTATAGAAAAGGTGAAGAAATACTAAAACATTAAATTGCAGTGTCTGCCGAGGTCTCAGAACAACCTGAAGAATATTCTAATGATCACATCAATGTCAAGGCCGTGGATCACAGTTGTGACGGAACGTCCGAAAAACAGCCTAAACCCTCGCCCAAGCCACGACAAGAAGCCAGCTCACCTCAAGCAACTCCTTCCCCAGAGGAACCCAAGCCGTTCACTCCAGTGCCATCTGTTCGCATCGAGGACCTGGCGGACTACATTGACATGAAAAAGTTGGCAGGTGAAAATGGATTTAAGGCTGATTACAAGGTAAGCAAAAGTAAAATATGTCGGTAATTTCAACGATGTCCAGAAAAGAATTATCGTTAATCTGACAAAATGCTATTTTTAGCGGATGGAGAACCATGGATATACTTCAAAACAAAACAACGTTTTAGACGATATCTCTTTCAGACTCTACCAAATCTACAGCTGAATCCATGGACAGTTGCTTCCAAGCCAGAGAACAAACAAAAGAATCGCTATCTCAACATCTTTGCTTGTGAGTACACGTTATCAGGCACCATACAAGGTTTCATTCATAACAATAACGTAACTGAAACATTTCAGTTATCTTGCTTTTACGTGAAATTTTTAAGAACGAATCGTGAGTTGCATAATTGACGTGGGTTTATAACACCTTCACTACTTCAGACTATACACTACACAAGACAAAAAAGACAAAAACCAATGAAGTCTACAGCGTTCATTCAGCCTTATAAATCATCTTCATGAGATGAATACTCTTGCTTATTGTATTCTTCGTTGTATTCACAGATGACCACTCTCGTATTGTGTTACAACCCTTGGAGGACGATCCTCACTCAGATTATATCAATGCTTGCTACATCGATGTAAGTTCAAAACGCAACCATTATATTTTTATTTTATTATTTTTTGGGATATTAGCAGAAACATCCTTCTTTTAGCTTGCAGTAAGCAAACATTAACAACAGAAAGGAGAAACATACCATACCTGTCCATTATTCCTTTACATCTGAAAGAGTTATCGGAGGAAATAACGGTGTTAATTTTGTTTCATTTTGTAGGGTTTCCAAGAGGAAAACAAGTACATAGCATGCCAAGGTAAACTCCACGTCTACGCTTTCTGATATGATAAAAAGGCACCCATGTTTTCAAATATAGCAGAACTTCTCCCTGAAAAGGCCGACTCTTTTAGGTAAATTTGAATTGTTTTCAAAGTGGTGATCACTAGTACAAACGCTACCAATTCTTGCTAATATATTTGAATGTGTAGGGCCGAATAAAGCGTCACTTCGAGACATATGGAGAATGGTGTGGCAGTTGGACGTGGATAAAATTATCATGCTGACAAATCCGGTGGAGAACGGCAAGGTAGGCAATTTTGTGGAACGTTTTTAACGCAAATATGTTGATTTTTCTGTTTTCAAGACGTTTATTGCAATCCAATCATTCGATGTTTTTTTTATCAAGACAAAGTGCATGCAGTATTGGGATGATACTGGACCTGTCACCTACGCGGACATGATTGTGACTACTGTCAAAGAGGAGGTCTTCCTGGATTACACACTTCGCGATTTCTACATCCATCAGGTAAATCCTAAATCATTAAATCTCAGAGAGACAACAATGCGTAGTAAACGTCAAACAGTGCAAGCTTGTTTAACAAAAACAATATTAGTATATGTAGGCATGCCTTGATTTTGTGGCAACTGCTTTTATAATCTCTTTTTCTCTCAGATTGGCAGTGAGGATCATAGTAGGTTAGTGAGACAGTTTCATTACACCACCTGGCCCGATATGAAGCCACCGGAATACCCAACCCCACTACTGAACTTCATGCGCGTTGTCAACGCTGAACAAACCCCTGGACGCACCGTCATACACTGCAGGTAGGAGTTATAAGGAAACAATCTCCAGTCACAAAGACGGACTCGGGTTGTTAGGAAGTGAGAACAACTTTTTAGAGTTACGTCGGAATGCAGTTCAGGAGAAACATTCAGACGGAAAACTATGGCCAAAGGACTCCACACTATGCCGTCACTAGACAATCATCGGGCCACCATAATAAACCGTTTTTTAATTCGAAACAGGATGACTTACGAATGGTTACGGCTACGAATGTTTTGCCGTAGCGCTGTCATCTTTTCTGCGTCTTGCAAACCGTAACGGGTAAGGGGTGGATATTGTTGTTCTGACACAGCGCTGGAGTTGGGCGCACAGGGACCTACATTGCACTGGATGCGATGTTGGAGCAAATGGCGCACGAGGGACAAGTGGACGTTCTTGGCTTCATCTACCAAATGAGGCAGAAACGCATCAAGATGGTGCAGACGTCGGTAGGTCTCATTTTACACAAGATCATATTTAACCGACTCTTATAAGCATGGTAGCACCGTATCATACCAAATAACTAAGTGAAGCCACACCTTTCTCATCTTGAAATGAAATCTTGACATGAGATGTTGTTGTCAATGACAAGATAGAAGATTCGATTGACGTTAACTGTAACGCCGTCTACAGGAACAATACAAGTTTATCTTCGATGCTCTTCTTGCATCATTTCTGACTGGTGACACAGTCTACAATGCCGATGTCTTCAGACAGAAGCTGTCGGCGCTAAAGAAGTCAGAGGGAGGCGCCAAGGAAACAGGAATGGCGAGACAGTTTGAGGTATGCAAACAAAATGGGGCTTTCCTCGACAAAAAAACCCATATCAATAAACAGAAATAATTTTGTGTGACAGCATTATCAGTTGGTCATCATTATGTCCACCTGGTGTCAGGGTTAGTCCGATTTATTTGCGCCACTAAATGCTACAAAACAGTTCATACAAATTTTACTGGATTCGATTTGCATTTTGTATTTACGGTTACTACTTAGGCAACGCGAGAAGCTGTACATGCCACAAGAGCACGTTTAATTTCATAGTAAAAACATACCCCCCTGCACTTACCTCTGCAATGCCTGTACATTTCTCTAGATCTTGGGTAAACTAAGTGTGTCTCCGAGCGTTGACAGCAGAAAGCCCAAAGCTGCAATAACGCCCGAGAACTTGGACAAGAACAGGTTCCAAGACTTGGTACCAAGTAAGCTGTTACCCTTCCAGATCCAAGTCCTGTTTCACTAGTTATTCTCTGCTGTTTTCTGCACAAAACGACACAGTATGAATCAATTAAAAGCCAGAAACTCTCACTTGTCTGACCAAAAAGACCAGCTTGGAAGGATTAATTACATCATAACAGATCAGAAAATATTACAAAATCGTGGATAAATAGAGTTTTTCGTTAGCCACTGTACTGTGTGCTCGGTGATTTTCGAAAGTTTTGAGGGAACAATTAATCCTCAATCCACAAATGAGACCCAAACTAATCCGAGAATTAGAAGAAAACATACATCGTCTATTATATAGCAAGCGTGATGAGAAACACATTTGGAGTTTTTGATTGTATCCTGATGTTTTCATTGCTTTTTTTCAACCCACTAGAACAAACACCAACGGCTACGTCGTGCATATTCGGAGTTCTGTTTCATTTCTTGATTTTTGCTTTTAAACTGACTTCACAGCTGACCGTGCCAGACCCTTTCTGAGGTTGAAGATGCATGGGGATGATAATGATTACATCAATGCCAACTTCCTCCCCGTAAGAACAATGCCTTCATATAATCTCATGTGATCACGACATCATATTAAAAACAGCAGTGTCATCATTCTTAGAAACCGTCTAGGGATAACAATTTCCTGAAAATGATTTGCAGACATCGCGAAATTATTTGTCATAGGAGGACTAAATTTCAAGAATAGAATTTCGACATTGTTTTTAATTTGTAACTGTCGGGTACAGTCATTGTTTGATGAATAATCACACGATTTCAATACTAACTCACAAAGATGTCGACATTTTAATGTCAAAAGGTCGTCGTCCCGTGACAGGGGGCTGTCGCCATCCTTAATCTCATGAGAGATCATCAGACCAGGATGTCGAGATCTCATAAAATATCATTTGAGAATGTCAACATCATGTAAACAAGTTTTGTTTTGCCCAAAGGTTTTAAACTGCTTGCAGAATTTTGAAGGACACCAATGCCATACAGATAGGCCCAACCCAAAACAATATGATCTATTACAGTGCACTTCAGTGCACCTGTCTGTTGCTATTATGCTCAGCGCCTGGAAAATCTGGAAAATTACTGTGGTCATTTTTATGTATTGTCTGTCCTTGTAATATGTCTTGCCTTTTTTAACTGAGAAATAATTATGAGATATTAATTCTTAAAATATACTATTTGTTGGCGTAACTCTAACCAGGTTCCTTGTTAACTTTAATTAGGGTTACCGCAAGGCAAATGTGTACATTGGAACGCAGATGCCGATGCTCAACACTGTAGCCGATTTCTGGCGCCTGGTTTACGACCACAAGGCCACCACCATAGTCATGCTAAACACCCTTGATCCAAATGACAAAGTAAGTTCACATTTCCATTGTGGTCGTTGGGGAAGTTATTATAAGGATATGGGGTCAAATATTGATGTCAGTAACAATGTGCTTCATACTGAAGCATCAATTACCAAAAACCTTCTTTTTTGTTCACTTCTCTGAAGAATTAATTACCACATCACATTGTCTGGAAACTACACCGAGTACGAATCAAAATGATGATTTCACTTATTTTTGTCTACAACCAGACAATGTCTTGCTACTGGCCACAAGAAGGACGAATTGAGTACGGACCTCTTGTCATTGAGCTGAATGAAACAACAAAGTATAAAAGCATCACAAAGCGCTCCTTTACTCTGTACAACAAAACGTCTAACCTGGAGGTAAGAGCTACACATTCATAACATAAACACGGGCCTAATGACGTAACTTTTCGTATGATTTTCAAACTGCTCCGCGTAAAAGTGTTGGTACACTCGATAGCAATTTCATGCTGCTGAGTCTTGAGCCGAAAGTGTGAATATTCATTATGTTCACAACAGGTACGTCACCTCTGTTTGGCAAAATGAATATTTTGTTATACACAGCGCTCGGTGTTTCAAGTGGTGTTTTGTGACCTTCAGGGAAGTAATGTTCAGTGGCGTATAAAGGTTTCGAGTCCCAGGGGCAATACGGGATTTTACCAATTACAACATTAACAATACGGTTGCAAAGTTGTGAGCGATTTCAATTCCTTAATAAAGAGCAAAATGACTCCAGGAAGACAATTTTCCCACCTACCGGATACACCGCAGCTTATATTTCTAACTATAGCATAATGCAAGCATTAATGGCAGGCTATCAACAGTCTTTGACAGCAAAGATTTTTTCAATGGTAAAGCGAGAGTACAGTATCCAATGCTGTACCACGTTAGCCGGCCATAATTGAGCATTATTCAAGAAATTTCCAGTGGCACAAGAGTCCTAAACTATATATTCCACAAGCATATGATCCAACAGGTTTTTATAACGCGGTCGTTTGCAGTCTGAAGACTCGTGGGTCGTCACGCAGTTCCAGTATCACGACTGGCCGTCTAACAAGGCAGTACCAAGCTCCTTCGATGGAATGCTGACCCTCTTGGAACTCAGCACCCAACCGTGTGAAAGAACAAACGCGCCAGTCATTGTCCACTGCATGTAAGTGATTATCACACTACACTCTGAACAGGTTTGTCATCCAAATTTACGTCGCACGTTTTCGTTAATGCGATCATCAAGCTCACATTCGGTCTCACTGAAGGTTTTATCGACTTTTTACCCCAAGCGACGGATATGGTGCTACGTCTGTATACTGTGCCCTGATGGCGCTGTTGGATCAGTTCAAGTTCGAGAAGGCTGTAAATGTGTTCCAAGCAGCTCATCGTCTGCGCATGGTCAGTATCAACATGATGTACTCAGAGGTAAGTATTACTGGCACTAGCACAGCCAGGATAAGATGATAATACAAGGCTATTTTTATTCAGTATTGTGTCGTTGTGAATGAAACCTCATACCGATGCAAACAAATTAATTATCACAGTCACATTTTTGCTACATGTTTATGTCCTGGAGAAAAGATATACACAATTAAAGTTGACTGACTTTGAAAGTTCTGACATGACTGAGCTTTAAATGCACTTTTGAAATACATGGCTAAAGAAACAACCAAGTATTAAGACATCATGTGCCAAATCTGATTAAAAAAAATAATAATAATATCAAATGCTACTTTGATATTTGTTTTGTCACCATGACAACAAGGTTTTGGTTGATTTCCACAGCACCACTTTGCAATGTGCTATGATGTACTGCAAGACTATTTGGACTGCTTGGCTAGCACCTATGAAAATTGCATATGGTAAATGTGGGTTGGAAAGTCGTCCACAGTCTGAAAGGAACCGTTTATTCCGTACTTAGATGCAAATCTAAGGCTGCCAATTGACAGAAGCATCAGGGATGGTATGGTCACCCTTTCAGCGAAGAAAGCAAAGAAACATTATTTGTTAAAATTCTTACTTCAAAGAGACGGGAACTTTGACAAAATTATTTTTAGGTGATGTAAATTTCAATGTTCACTTTACTCTCCACCAATGTATTACGGCTTGTGAGGAGCTTGCAGGCTCGAGTCTCAAGCAAAATTTCTGTTTTTTTTCCCTTTCTAAGAATGCTCTGACACTCAGTGCGTTTCAGATTCTCATGATTAAATGCAAATTCATTTACTGCGATAAAAAATCTGCAGACGCTAGAAATTGAAGACTTCAACACATATTGAAAATACAACTAAGTCGAGTAGGTGCAACCAGCCGAAGGGAATTGAAGAGTGGATTACTGAAATGAACTTCTCTCACAGAAGTAGTCTGTTAGAGATAAGCCAGTGAGTGGCTGCAGCTGTTTATTCTTCTACTTGTTTCATTTCTTTCTTGAAGTTTCATTCTCATCCTCGTATGTAATTCTACTTTTTTATTGCTAATAATGGTGAAACCTGAAGTTTGTTTTCCCCGCATTCAAACATTCAGACCGTAACTCAACACTTTACATCAAGAAAATTGGGAGCTTTAATGGCCTGAGGTACACCTCTATAATTATTTTCAATATTGAACTCACTTGTCTTTTAAATGATAAGTTTCTATGATGTAAGCCAGTAAATGAATCCCGAGAAACATACAGAAATATTTACTCAGTTTCTTCGTGTGTTGCTTAAATGTGGCCTTTCATTATTATAATGGTGTGATAGTATAATCAAGCCAGCTGAGTGTGTAAAGTTTAGTTACTTGGGTAAAGATGCTCCGTTGCAAAATGGGATACTCTACCTGTCCAGGTTCAGTTAAATGTAAGCGCTATATGAAGACAATGGTTGGAAGAGAGAAGATTCAGAAATGCCTCTCCAACACAGTAAACAGTCCTTCAATGGCCCATTTTTACCGTGTCGGTTTAGGGTTTATATTCAATTTGGAGACAGAATTTTGTTTCTGTGAATAACCTAACTTTAAAAAACTCGACAACCAAAAAATATCTGCTCACTGTGCAGCTGCCTGGCTACTCTACTGGCTTTTGTGAGGTTAAAGCCCCTTGCAACAACTAAAAACCTCCTCTTACACCAAACATTTAAAGTGGCTTGGTCAAGGTCATTAAAAAAACAGGACGATCTGAGGTGACATCACTACTTCGTTGGTTTTATACTCACGTGCGTGTTCCTGTACTTAAAAAGTGCTTACCAAGGCAAGTTACAATTCATTTCAAAATCTATTTTCGGCAGGACAGCCGGTCTCAACCGGATAAGCCGGTCTATATATCAGTATTAAAAACAAATCTGTGTTTTTTTCGAGGAGGGATTTCATGCGTGTAACCTGCTTACTTTCAATCCTTATTGTCGTATTAGTTTATAGAGTAAGAATTCTAGAAAACTCTACTAAAATGGCTTTATACAGATACAATTCTTACTCAGCGTGTTAACATGAAATATTCTACTCAGCGACGTGTTTAAAAGACCATACTTGAAATCTCGTATATTTCAAAACCATGCTTTTGACTAATTTCTGTTAGTATTGATATAGGATCTGCCTAAAACAGTCCAGATTGTGTTTGTTTGCAAAAGCTATATTCAAGATATCATCGCTTTATGAAAATGTCTTTTCAAAGAAATGTACTGCTTTTACTTATTTAAATCTGAAGGTGTATATTATACTTGACACAAATGTAATCGCTATCACATGTGATAAATCGAGAGGTGTTCGTTATTCATAAAGACATAATTTAAAATCCTAACTTAAGGGGCAAAAATATAAACACAACGAGGTGTTCGTTCTTAAAATAGATTTATGGTAAATAAATTACTCAGCAAAGAAAACCTGTACTGTGTTCACGCTTGTCGTCTATCTCTCAGAGTCAATAAATCTGACGTTTTTTATTTGTAATTGCATTAAGAGTGAAAAGAAATGGCTAAAACGTACGAGTCACTGGCTACTGACAAGAACCGATTTTTTTCTCTACACATAAGAGTTCACTTTAGATTTAAGCTTTGTTGCAAGTTCTTAGTGCGTTTTGCAGACCTTACAAATTACCATTTAAAACGGGAAATCGCTCTTAAATGATGTCCCCAGTGATAAGAAATTAGGCCTATGCTAAAACTTGTTAGAACTTCATCTTTCCTTTGAGTGCAAACTTCCGAACCTCAAATTGGAATCAGCTTAAAGCACTTTAAATTTGATTCATTAAAAAAAAATGGTGTTCGGAAAGCGTTTGAAGTGCTATTGTGTATTTCCTCTATGCTCAAAATCCACCAGAAAACATGTCAACGTTATTAAATAGATAGAGATCTCGTGGAGTAATAAACTTTCATTGCCGTGGTCTTTGTGTACAGTGGCTTAACTGCTTTGGCTCTGTGAAGCAGTAGTTCCGCTTTCGTAGAGGGCGCCATTTATCTGATGTATGCGTCCATTTAGGAAACATTCTGGAAGAGGGCCATCTGTATCTGCATCATTCAATATCCAAAGTTCTATGGTTTACTCATGTTCAGTCGAATAGATCTTAAACGTCAGAAACAATTCTCAATATGACGGGTGTCATTGATTTGTTCTCGACATTCGGTTCATTCAGAACTTTATTACATCAAGTAAAACTCACAGGTTTTGATCATGCTTACAAAGTTGTGAAACACATTAGTTACGCTGTTTGTTTCTGGTTTCGTCTTGAAAGAACTGTGTACCAATACCCTATGGAACATTTGTTGGCAGCGGGTTCGTTGCTCGGTCGGACCGACAGAGAGACTGTACTAGCAAGCTTAAGCCACTTTGGAAGAAGCTCACGTAAAATTTCAAATATTGTATAATATAAGTGTAGATTCGCCTATTTTTCCTTGCAGTGATCGGGTATTTTAGGGTCCTAATGTAAACTGAAAGCAATCGGAATTATAAGACTTAACACTGGAAATCTGTGCATTGTCAATAATTACTATACAATATTGATGCAACCTTTCTCAAACTAGATGATATACCTCCGAGTTCTAGGATACTAGTGGTGGAAAGTGGACCTCGACCGAGGTAACCTACTGCTTGACGGAGATCACAACAGTCAACCAGGGAGACTACACCAATAAGGTTTTCAGAGCAAACTCGTTCTTCACTTTTGATACAAATTCTGAATTTATCCTTGTTATTAAACTTCTCGAGCTCCTAATTTCGCTTTTAATCTGGCAGTTTGTAACAGTAATACCACATGAAACTGTGGTATTGTGGTGTTGAATACTATGCAGAGAAAGTTTCATTGTAAAATATTTTTATTACTAGAACATATCTCGTTTAATACCGTGTTTAGCCTTAAACCAGTTTTTTGTTAAATCCCTTTTTTTGTTATCAAGATATAGTTGGTGTGATATTCCCAACGTCAATTCTAAAATGTCTACATGAAGCAATCCTATCCCACTCTCACTCTTTAAAAATACTTATTCCGGGCAAATTATTGTGAACTAATTATTGTTAATTAGAGTGAATTACGATTTATTATAACGGGATAAACAGAAACTAAGAAGGTGCTTGGAGAGAATTCGCTGCATTTTAATACACGTATTTGTCATTTAAAGTTTCTGGTAATAAAATAAAATGGACTGCAAAGTACTGACAGCAGTAGAAACAACTCACACACTTGTCTCCTTGGTAGAATCTTTCAATCTGTATAGTTTGAATAATACAATGAAATACGCACTAGATGTACAACGGAATACTAAATCTTAAACTTAGCTCATAAGTAATTAATTTACTTAATATTGAACTAAAATACTTTAACGGCTGCGCGTTCCCACTTGTTATAGTCTTGAAACTATTCAATAACAATGACGTTGCTTTACGAAACTGCAGGTATTGACAATGAAAACGAACTTTTGAGCCATTTTCAATCCTACAGATGACTGTATTAATTCCTCTCCGACTGTTTCTGCTTACCATTTACGCAAGCCTATCGAAAACAGAAATGCAATTCAAATTTAAACACACTCAGGGTACTGGGACACAAGTGAATCTGCAGGTTGCAGTGCTTTTTATATAATGTGTATTGTCTACGCAGATACCCAAACCCTTTCGTAAAGGGGCCGGGACATGCCAGTACATCCATCCTCTCTGTAAACCAACTATAAATTATATGAGCAATAACAGAATAGGCCAGTGAACTTCTGTTCAGGTGATGACGTTTTAGAAGGACCGAGTACTAAAGTGAGACTGTTTGCAACAGTCCAAGTTGAAGATTTTTCTTGCAATTTTTCCGAAATTCTTAAACTTAACGCTAACCTTAGGTAGTGACACTGAAATTTCAATAGAACCAAAACGAATACTTTAACATTATTTTGTAATCACAACTTTGCATGTATTACGTTTGCAAAGTTATTATATATCCGTCTTCCAGAATGTTTCATACGTGAAATAACTAGCGCCCCCATGTTGTAGGAAACGTTTATGTCAATATTTTGTACAGTCGCGAACAATCAAGTATTTTATAGTACGTCCGTTTACATGTCAAGAATGGGACTCCGTACGATATAATTTCCATTGATGTGTGCCTACTGCGTATTCACCATCGTCAATATGTTTTTTTCATAATGGCACAGGTCAAAATATTTTGCCAGACAATGGTTCTACACACGCATGCAGATCACTTCATCCAGTCTGCATATGTACACGGAAGTGGATTTTTTTAAAAAATTTGATATTGCATTCATTACAATTATATTCAAGGTGACATGGCGAATAACATCAATGAAGTCAAATCAGTATTTCGATTGTTTAGTCTGCTACAAAATTCGCACCGTCGATATACAGAAACAAGATCAGTCATTCGGAGAATCTGCGCGATCTCGGACACCCTGCCAAAATTCCCTAGACCTTCACACATAACAACAAGCAACACTGACCTTCAGAATGTGTGTTTGGGACTTGCAATTTATGTTCAAATCCTGGCACCAGTACCGTTATAGAAGTACGTGACATGAAGGGCATTCTCAGTTAATGCGCGTGGGGTAGCTTGATTTCAACCTCAGTATATAAGCCCTGAGCCATAAATACTTCAACTACGAACAACACAGGCCTGCAACATGTCTGTTTGGATTCGCACTTCAGTTAATTAACCGATACCCAGTAGTGGGCGGAACTCTGCAAAATGGGGGACTGAATAAATTCACAACTCATGACGTGTCGTATGACATTCAATTTTGTCACGTAAGAAAGTAGTGCGTAAATGATTCGTAGGGGATGATTGTCTTGGCCTAGCTAACACGCCCAGCAGAAGGTGGAAGACAAAGCTCCCCATTGCAGAAAGGAGTGTCGACCGAGACACTGATGAAAGACAGGAGGCAGGAGTCCAACTGGATTACAGGTATCATCCGGTGGAAGATTACTTCAAGGCATCCAACAACCAATTCCTGAGATCATGGTTAAAAGCTAAGCTAATGCCATGAAGAGATATACATGCATGGCAGACGATGTCTCCCAAATGAAAACATCAATTCACATAGTATGATCATTATGCACATTTGTAATGAAGAATTTGAAGCAGAGCAAGGAGCAAGCAAGAAGTGGCTCAGGATTGCTACGGTGTTAAAACTAATTTCTTCGAACACTTATCTCCTGACATTGATGTCCTGTATTCTAACTCAAGTTTAGAGCCCTCTTGAATATGTGGTATTACCGTTAGGAATAAACACAAGGCCTTGAACAAACTGGATGAGGAAATGATCGCTTATCGCAGTTATTTCTCTTGTCCGATAATGAAAGTCGAAAATGAAAGGATGACTCACTTGCCAACACAAACGATCAAGATAGGACAAAGCAAAACATACGGATTGGCAAGGAGGAGACAATGCAGCTTATATGAAGAATAAGATCATGAGTGTTGCCAACTGCTATATTTCTGAATCCACTGATACGTATAATGCGCTTCAGGTGCTAATAAATCTAATAAGCAATGAGAGATTGGCTGAATGGGATGAAGAGGGAAATCCCCTCGCTCAGCTTGACATTGTTGGGTCATTTTTGGAGTGGACCATTCTCTCAGTCTGAACTTCCTCATTAGGAATTGTACTCGACGTTACATATTTCCTTATCCCTATAAAACCTGTTTTGTCCTATTTTAGGAAACGTATCGTGGCTCAGACGTCTGAAGTCAATGAAGCCTAGTCTCATAAAATGTAAAATTTAGGCGTCAGACAGGGCCAGAATTGCTTCGTGGGCCCTGCCTGATCTAGTCAGTTTCATAGTCTGCTTCTTTGCACTGCAGGGCCTTGTATTTTGTGTTGATGCAAAGTTGGACCGAGTTATGAAATACGTGTGGTGAGTTTTTCCCAAAATTCAACAATTATGACGACCCTGACTCTCTGTCGGACGTACCATGAGGAGTTCTTTCTTTACTTTAAAAATTGGCCGTTGTCAAATAAAGAAACGGAGGCGCTTATATCGTTCATATTCAACCTCTTTTTAAACTGATGAATTCTTGAAGCCAGGTATGTTTCGTCTCTCGAGTTCCTTTTCAGCAGCCAAAAGATCCATTTCATTACGTGAATGTCTTATCACTCACCCATTTCCATATAGAAATAAATACGTAAAATGACGACATGAACAAAATACCCTGAGGCGGAAAAACAACAGAAAAAACAGGTTATTTCAATAATGATGCTTCTGAGCCCTTGCTTGTAAGCAACTCATGCGTGCACCATTTGTTCAGGCAGCACAAGTGCATTACTTCACAGAAAGTGGCCTTGGGCTTGGCAGACGCCATTTACTGTGATCATCGCGTTATTCTTAAACGGTGACAGGCGAGTCTCCCATGGAACGTACTGCGTGTGGAACAACACGTCGAATAGCGAAGTCCATATAGTGATCCAATGAATCCTTGATCGGAACTCCGACACATGCATCAGCCTTTTCGTAGACCAAAGGACGTCATGGTTTCACCAAAGACTTTTCATCCCTGTGTACCAGTGATTTGGTTTGTTTTCGTCGTTTTGCACAGGGGTAAGTAACGTACGGTGATGTAAAATGACGACATGACAGCAAACCGGAAATAGAAGTTTTGACCGTAATGAATACAAAATAACACAAAATATTACTGGATTTTTATCAGTGTACTTGTAGTTTGTCTTTCTTATTCCTCTTTCCTTTGGAATTACATGACGATTCACACTATTGATTAATTCATGCGTCGAAAAAATACTGTGTTGAAAATTTAGCGTGAAGAAAAGAGATTCAAGAAGTGGTTGGCTAACTATGTCTGTCGGGAGAGAGTTAACTTTGTTATTTTGTCAATTAAAAGTTTCCTTAAATCTTCAGGAGTGAAACTTTCTTTGATTTACGATTCAAGAACTTTGGAGAATAAACTTTTTAACAAATTTAAAATGCAACAGATTGATTCTAATCTCAGATTTTCAAGTTTATTTTGGATGCCAAAGCCTGATCACACATTGAACCTGAAATAAACCTGAGGTTTTAACATGTTCTGAACCAACTTGTTATCACTAGGGGCGTTACAGAAAAGAGCAAAAGTGTTCAGGGTGCGTTAAATTAAAGCCGTCTTCTTCTGGAATTTTGTTTTCATTTAGGAAGTTTCGTTTTCTAAGAAATATGATGTGGCTATTTTACACAACAGCAGAAACTAACAAAAAAATTCACTATCATAATTATTAGGCCTGGCCCTTAATATCGTTGGCAAACCAGCAAGTCAGAGCACAACCTACATGAACAATGAAGATGCGCAGCCAGGTTTGGCAGTGGACGGACTTCGAACCACCGCTTCTCACACAGGTAAGCGCGAGTCCAGATCTCAAACGAATTTCAGGTGTTTAATCTTTTGAAAATGACTGTAAAGGTATGATTATCTTTAACAGTTCCTCTTTGTGAAATATTTTTGCTGAAAACCCGACTCAAAATATCACCGTTCAAAACTCTTCATGCATCATGATTTCAAGATACGTCCGAGTATGTACACTGTTGGCTATAAAGGTCGATGCTAAACATGGCGTTGCTATATAAATACATGTTTATGCTGACACCAAAGTCATAGCACAGCCACAACAATGCTTAACAATGCTTCCGTCGGAAAAGATATGACTTTAATGGCAGCTCAGTGTGACGCTCTTTGTCGCAGAAACCAAAGGCGTTAGCACGAAATGAGAGACAGCAGATCGCATAAAACCGAGGGAGATGTGACGCGGAGCGCAAAGTATCAATTAATGGCTTTTTAAACAATTTCTTAAACTACCTTTTCGTAGACTCCTTTTGAGATTTCCCAGTCGGAAAAGATTACAACAAAGAGCTGTACAATCAATTTTTGTATAAAGTTGGCACCTAAAATTTGCAATTAATGGGTCTTTTCCACCATGCCATGCATGGCATGGTCATTTTCACAGCATGCAATAACACACAACGCTATGTGTCTCGATGCCGGCATTCTGTGCATAAGCGGTTCCTATCACAGATCGCGCGCTATCAACGAACAAAATGAAAGTAAATGGATCATGTGTCCTACATATACAATGCAACGGCCATTTCAGAAAGTGCGCTTCTGAACTAAGTCAACGAATCTAATTATGTCAAGTACAGCTTTGCAGCATGCAGGCCTTTCATGTTAACTGGACGTTTGGAATCTTAAATAGGCCTATTTGAAATCACTTACAAGTTTGACAGCCATTTTCTTCATATCTGATATTCCTCAGAGTGTACCGGAAGCCAGTGGTGGAAGGTTGACCTTGAGGCAGCGTACTGCTTAACAAAAATCACTATTGTCAACAGGCAAGACCACCAAAGTAAGTTTTTCAGTCATTGGCGTAAAATCGTATACTGGATACTGGGGGAAGGGGTGTGATGTTAATCAAAAGATTATACAGCCGTGGAAATTTAAAACGTGGAGGGTGGTATCACATCCCTCAATCAAAACGACGTTTTAGCTTTTATTTTCTCCTTTTGCACTGCTATATTGAATACGTTTTTGTTTCAGGGTAGTAAAAAAATCCTCAAAATCCGCCATAATTTTTTCTCTCACCACGAAGATTCGGGGATGGATGATTCAATAACCCAGCTGACGGACAAATAGTGAGATGTTTGCCCTCCCCCCATCCCCGGGATTTACATCCAGTTTTCCATGCAAACACATGTCTTTAAATTTGTTTTATTATAGACTTCGAAGCATTGGATAATTTGATAAGAATAACAGATAACTGACTTTTTGGTTTTTGCCAAAGTTTTAATACAATCATAAGTATTTGGAGAACGAGTACTATTTATGCTTTAAATATGGGATAGCCTCAGACGAAGGATAACAAAGCCACATTGTTCTCTTGCTTTCAAACATATATGTACACGCTTCGATTACTGGAGTATTAGCATTAAACATGTTCCCCTATTCCGATATCTTCTAACATTAGTGTCCCCTAATCCATTTTTAATCCTCCAAATTCGGGGAATATAATCTAGTCTGGATGTGAACACTAACAGGTTGTAGGTTACCTGTTATTTAAAAGCTAGTGTACTTTAAAGTTTCAGTATGCTCATAAAAAATGCTTGTTTTTCGATTTTACATTCTTGCCATTTATCATCTCTTTTGTTTCTTTTATATGAACGATCTGTTATTATGTTTAAAAGCCAAATATAATAATTTGGATTACGTAATCTACCTAATGCTGTGAACATTCTTCCATTCAGAGTTGGATCATCCTACAGAACGGTAGGCAACAATGTGCCATTTATCGAAGGCCTACTCAAATGCGGTGTGCCATAAAGGACATATCTATGCAAACGAAAGAACGGTATATAAAGTAGTATTTTTGATTAGGGGAATCTTTAAACCAGGTACAATAAGCTTCCTTCGGCTCAGCATCAAATGTAATGCAATGCTCCTGCCCTACATGCATTAAATTGGTACGGCAGAATATAGAGCAATGGAGACTACGTACGAAGCAAATTTTGTCTAGGCTCTGCCTCCAGTCCTCTATTTCAGTTGAATTATCGATGAAACCCAAACGTACTATCTCTGTGACAATGATGTAGTTAAATTTTGCAAATTATTCTCCGATAAAAATGTAGGGGTGCGGTTAGAACGTGCTGTGCTACGTGCTGGTTTGAATTCAGATCACACCCAAAACACACAGATAGGATCTCCAGTCACTTCTAGTCAAGCTTCGTCTACCGCCGATATTGACTTCCTAGTGCAGCCGATCGTCTCTGCTCGATACGTCAGCGTGGAATTGTCCGGGAATTGCCTTCATATGGCCGAAGTAATGGTCACTACTGAGACAAGCAGTGAGTATAAAAAGGACTTCTCCATTTATTTTTGAAAACTACTTACCAGAGTAGGAGTCAGAGAATCTTTGCATCTCCATCTAAGGCTTTCACAACAAAAACCCAAAAAGCATCAGAAGTCAAACAACTTCTTTTTGAGCACTTTCACCAAAAGTCATCATTTTAGCAGACTAAAACATTTTCTACAAATCCAGCGTTCTCCGACTTTTTAACATACCGGTACCAGCTGAATATATGAAAATACACGTGGTACTCGAGGAGAATTCCAATAGAGGGCAGGTCTTTGTTCCCGTGTGATATGCTTGAGTAGACCCGCTATTACCTCATTGTCGTCAAATCTCAAAGCTATTCATTGCACTCAGAAAACTCAGAAAACTTTGTAAGTTCTTTTGACCTCCTTCTTTCGGGCCGAAAGCAAATTCTTGATTTTTTATTTCGTGCATTATAAAACCTTCTCAGACCAGACAGTTGTTGCTATAACAGTACTAGAGAGTTTCCTAAAGACAAACAAAAACCACAAGAATCTCGGAGAAACATGATCACGTTGAAATTTGTGCCTCTGTACATTCTGAATGACCGCAAACGCTTGTTGCCAAGCCTGGCCACCATGCATTTGAATTTATCCTTGAACTGGTCTATTCAAAGCAAGTCAAACCAAATGACAAAACAAATTAATGCGGTCTGTCAAAGGTTTTCATTGTCACTAGCGACGTCCCATGTGCGTCGGTTTGCATGCAATTGCGTATCCACAAAGCACTGCGTTTTTCATACAATGTCTTTTTCGTCAAGACGTCTTAAGAAATGAAGAAGTTCAGTTTGTCGTCATGTGTTTCATTCAGCGGTGACGCTAACAGCTGTTAGTTCCACGAGTGTAAAGGTCGGTTGGTCCCCGGTCACCTGTGCGCAAAATTACGCCGTGGAATATGCACTGACAAATAGAGATGATTGCGAACCGATCAACTCACCAACGTACATCCAGCACTGCATCTGTCAGGGAAGCGAGACGACAATCAATGACCTGCTGTCATACTCTCGGTACACTGTCAAAGTCAAAGTCTTTGTCAATGGCGCTTATGGACCAGAAACACAAGGACAGACCATTACAGGCACAGTCGGTATGTCAACAAAAATAAGCTTTGATTTATGTAATTGAATTCTGTTAAATTAAAGAGCACCTCTTAGGAAAACACGTTTTCTCTGATTTTATCTGTTCAAATAAATATGGAAGTATCCAAAGCTAACCAGTGTCATTTGTCTTCAGAGCTCAACTATAACAAGCTAAAAAGGGTTTTTGCTGTTCATGCCAAGATTCGAAGTTTGAATGTAGATAGCGTCATTCGTAGAAAAAATAGAAAACGAGTGGACGAGGGCAACCCTCGCCCAGTGTTCGTAATGGATAAACCTTTATGCATTCCAAGCAATGGCTACATGCACTGACAACCAACCATGAGGGTGTGTTCAAAGACTTTACCTGTGACCTCTAAAAGCAATGTTCTTCCTAAATTACCTGTCATAGATGCACTTGCTTTACCGCACTTTATCTCCATTAAATGCAATTTTTTAAGCATTCTTTTACATTACAGTACCGACGGCATCACCAACTGTGATTGAAGCTTTATCCGTTGGCCAACGAAGCCTCACTTTCACTTGGAGACCTCCGCTGTGTGGAAACAGAGGCGGTGTCATCACAGGATACGAATATATGCTCATTAACCTGAATTCTAGATCAAGTACCACTGGTACTGTGACTGGGGAAGAAGTCGTATTCCATCAACTCCTTCCATTCACTTCATACAGTTTCCAGGTTGCGGCAACCAACGCTGCTGGGACAGGCCCATACAGCGATGCAGTAAATACAAGAACAGAACAAGCAGGTATGTTATATTCTGCTCGATCTTGCTCGTATACTTACATCCAACCTGTCATTTTTACTTGATATTGTGATTTTTGGCTTAGAAAAATGTCTAAAGTCACATCTCTTCAATCTTTAGTCTAATGAATTTTGCCCTTGTATTTCTACAGAGCCAACAGTTCCCTTAAACGTTCATATCCAGTCAGTAGACAACGTGTCTGTCATTGTTGAGTGGTTGGAACCAGACCCTCCAAATGGAGTTATCACGCACTATAATGTTCGCTACTGGAGGATTGAAGAAAACAATAACTCGAAGACCGACGTTAACTTGACTGAACTGACACATCGTGTAACAGATCTCCAAGCGGGTGCAACATACCTATTTCAGGTTATACCATTTTGGGGAATTTCAGTTCTCTAGTGACCGTCAGAGTTACCACCCGCTTTCCTTAAAGGCTCATTCCTCTGTCTAGATAAGGAAATTCACCTAAATGTTGGTAAACACAGCCCATAACGTCACCCTGATGAATTTTTACAGATTTGTCACATTCTTAAAGAATTCAGTGTTTCTTCTTTTTTTCCAGCAAACTATTAGCGCACTTCTGCTTTATGCTTCATTAGGGGTAACGATTGTAATCGAGATCTTTTGAGTTGATTTAAACGTACTCTTGCAGGTGCAAGCCGTGACATCAGCTGGTGCTGGCCCTTGGAGTGAGGCTATCAACGCAATGACAGCAATCGGAGGTACAAAAAATCGATTTACTTTTTTCAATTGCTTCAAACTACAATATTTTCAATACTGAAAATCCGTGATTTTCCATAACGCACAATCCAATGTCTCAAGCCAAACTAGATTTCTTTTCTTTGTACAGTTCCTGGACCAATAAGAAACCTCACTTATACAGAGAGAACAGAAACGTCGGTCACCTTGTCGTGGGAGCCACCCCTGAAACCCAGAGGACCAATCACTGCGTACTTAGTACGTATTCGAAAATATTTTCAAATTGAAGCACTGAACTACAAAAATTACAGGCACCCCTCAACAAATATTACAAAGAAGAGAAACCTGCCAAGCTCTGCAGGTAACATCCTGAGTTGATCTTTACCAAGTCTTGTCAGTTTTACCTAGTCTCGTCATTTTTAATATAGAAAAATATCCAAATCTACACTCTGGTTCGCCTCGTCAGGTCGAGTACAGGATCTTGGAAAGTCTTTCTCCACCAAAACTAACTGCAGAAGTCACGTATCAGAGCAGCGAAGCTCAGCAATCACCTTTTCTTCAAGGCAACCTCAGTCCTGGCACAAAATATGAGTTCAGGGTCCTAGCGAGGAATGGAATGTTCAAGGGAACTTCTGATTACGCTTTGGAGGTTTATACTAAGCCAGTGACAGGTGAAATGTTGAGAGGCTTTTTTCTTAATTTATTTAGATGTTCATATCTTTATAATCAAATATTAAACTCCATTTAATAACAAGTATAAAAATCCACTATACCAAAAATCCCACTATACGACGTCTGTTTTTAAGACACTTCGGCATTATTTGCGTTAACATAACATTAACTATAAAGGAATATAGGGTTTAGCATAGGCCTATAACTCGTATGTGATAGTCCTGTTAATAATGATTTAATTTCCACCAGATTTACCTGCACCACCTCGACCAACTCTCGACCAAGGCGAAACCACAGATACAACAGTAACAATCAGTCTAGTTGCCCCAGAATCTGAAGAGTACATCGAGTAAGGGAAGTTCATATAGGTTTTCTTCTACAAATAAATATTTTGATATCCCTTCAGCCTTCAACGGAAAAAGTATTGATCAGGTTAAAGCTTGCTTTTGATACTTTAAAAATAACTTTCTTGTCCTGTCTCTTAAACCATCTGCCTCGTACACTGTACTTTACTCTTCATATTTTAATGGTGTTCTGTCCCACTGCATTTAGGTCACATGTTATTCACGTTAAGAGGCTTGCTGTTTTGTCAGTCAACAAAAGGGAAGTCCTCGTACCAGGACGCTACGAGGACCCTGCCAGCGGGTACATTACGGCCAGATTTCTCAAGCATAACCTCCCGGAGATGTTTGTAGTTGGAGACTCTAAGATGTATGGTGGCTACTGGAATGCACCACTACAGAGAGATGCTGTGTACAACATACGGTTGGGGACCGTTAGCAAAGTCAACGAAACGGTGACTTACCTATTAAACGTTGATTTGTTTCAACGAAATACACAATGTTTCATTTCTCTTTTCTCGTGAACAAGTTTAGATTGTGTTTGGAGGTGCTGGGGGCAAGTTGCATCCCTGAAGACACATTGCAGATTTCTTTGAAGTGAAAGCACCAACGACTTCAAAACTACCACCTAATCGAGCAGAATACCAGTGTTGAGGATTCCAATGCGTTTGAAAATTGGATAGTAGTTTTAAGAGAAAATTATCCAACCCCAAGGCCTGGATACGCCACTGCTGGTGTACAGGCCATGAACACAAGCCGGCAAAAGCTTTGAAAAACAAAGTGACAATTTATTTAAAGGAAGTTAATAAGTTTTTTGAGTTTACTGCGCTTATTTATTCTACAGGCAGTCAGTGTCACATACTCGGAGCCACTGACAGTTTCTGGTAAGTGATGTTTCAAAGGGTATGACACTTACTCAAAGTCACCGATTTGTTAGAACTGGACAGACAATAAACAATTATTAATGCAACTTGGGAACAATGACATATTTTCAGTCCAACCTCGGGAAGGCAACGAAGCAACAATAGCAGCTGGAGTGCTGGGTGCGATTGTGCTCGTCTTGGGATTGACTGTCACTATCACATGCGTGGGGTGGAGAAGACAAAGTCAAGAAAAAAAATCAAATAGTTCCACTGTGCAAGCAACCTTGGAATTGGTGAGTGATTGTCGTTGTTTACAAAGCTATGACTCCCAAATAGCGAATTATAAAGTTTAAAACAACGACTTGGTATAATAACTTCAAATTGTACAAGTTGTAGTACTTTCGTACTGTTCGAACTTTTGTTAACTTGAAAAACCATGAGACTCAGACCATCTGCCAGGCACCGGGAGATTTAAAAATCTGTCGTACTCTCATGTTTATGGCTGCCTATAGAATGAAACTTTTTAACAGGTCACTCTTCAAAAGATAATTTGCCTGGCTAATAAGGTGCAACCATTTTGTTTATCTCAGAGGGATGTCTGAAACTGTACCAGAAACGCCTTGGCTGCTTTGTAAAGATTGCATTTGATTGTTTCCACCAAAGGCCGACAAACCTGCAGCTAACCCAAACGAGTCAGCAGTTGCAGACAATGGGGAGAGCGTCATTTACGAGGATATGGGCCTTCCTTCCGGGGTGCAAAAAATGGAAATCAAACGGGGGAATTTGGTCATAGAAGACGTTGTTCTTGGCAAGGGCAACTTTGGCGAAGTACGGAAAGGAAGAGTTCAGATCCAAGGCAAATTCAACAAAGCAGCTGTCAAAACACTAAAAGGTAACGCCAGTTACACTACAGAGACTATGGTGTTAAATTAATATTATGTGGTTCCTTTATGTACAGCACACAGGATTCAATATAAAATACGGTATGTTCAGAGCCAGATTATTTTGGCCCATCTCACGCCCCCCACCTCGACTGTACCACTCCCGGATTTTCTAAACTTGGACTCAATGTACCTATGGTTTTGTTGTCAGGGTCATTTGAGGTTCATGGCTACATATGCGCCAGTGTACGCGTGCATTGAGCGCCGCAGTGGAAAAGTATACATTTTGGGCTGACCCGTCTCGCCAAAATGCGCACTGCGCGAGAACGGTAATTCGATTATTGCAAAAATGGTGTCTCACTGAACGCAAAGAGCTACTCTAAATATTCCTAGAGGCTCAACTCCTGAAAAAATTGCACTGCGGCGATATTGGAGAAAATGTCTTAGGGACGGATTCCGCTCCGGCCCCAGAGTTACAGCCAGAGGGATTTTCACTAAAAAAATCTCTGACAAGATCTACATCGTATGGGCTCACTTTATTTATATTGTATTCTCACCATGAATGTTGTTACTGCTTGTATTTCTTCTTTGGTTTCAAATATCAACCTGCCCTTTGTAGATGGCGCCTCTGATGCAGCTGTAAAGGATTTCAAGGAGGAGTTACAGACAATGGCTAGCATCGAGCCTCATCCTAACATTGTATGTCTCTTGGGGGCGTGCTTTTACGAAGGTAAACCGTCCATAACTCCTTGGAGCAAGACAAACAAGTAGGGGCGTGTATTTTGCGATAACTTTAAGGGAACAGTACAGGTGTTACTTCCTTTCTTCACTGTCAATCCTTTGACAAAACGTTAACTGTATCGCAATTATTACCAAACACTTTGATATTTCCACACAATATTTTCATTCCGACGTTTCATTTGTTGATGCCGTGATCACATTGCACTGCTCATTACATACTCTGGGAGGGCATCTGTTATTTGGATGCAGGTCACGTGATCAGAGCAAATCACGCGTGAAGGCCCTTAAAACGGCCAGTGGCGTAAATCCGTACTGAGGACTGGAGGATGAGGGATGAATTAAAGAAAGAAATTACCAGACCATGAAATTCTAAAAGCTTAGGTGGTGTGGTGCTCGACACCATATGACGTTACGGTGTGTTGATCATGATCAAGATGTACATATTATGACCCTTCTATTGTTAAAACAACTGATTTAAAGCTTTTGCAGTTTTTTCCCTTCTTAATAATCTATTGAAAAATATCCGTTTTTATCCTTACAACAAAAAGTGATGGATGATCCAAACGTCCGTTCCAAGGTAAAAACGTTACGGGAAATTTACATTCGTCCCCAGGGGATTTACATCCATCCAAATGGTAAAAGCTTGCAGCCAGATTTTGCTACGAATGGCCGGTTTTAGCTGCATTGATTTGCGTCTGTCGTTCCGTGGGTCATTTTCAGTGAACAATTATCACAAGTAAAAACTGTAGAGGAACCTTCCCACTCAAAACTAAAATTGTTTGTTGTTTCCTAGGGATCCTGTGCGTCGCACTTGAATATCTTCCTAATGGCAACCTGCGAGATTATTTGAGGAGTAATCGGCCAAAACAGAAGCATGAAAAGAAGAGGAACACCGGAGCCACTCCTTTGACCTCTTCAAATTTGTTGAAATTTGGCGCAGATGTAGCCAAAGGAATGGACCATCTTTCTAAGACAGGGGTTTGTTAAGTGCTTGTAGACATTTTCAGTTAATATCACAGTTACATAATTCAGCATATAATTCATGTCTTTTTCTTTTTACATGTGTCATGTTTGTGTTTTGTGAAATCACACTGTTGTATTCTGACTGAGGTGTAAGGTTATAACATGTCACCGATTACTTTTTTATATTATACACCTGTCAGTCACTTTTCCCTTCAGATCATCCATCGTGACTTGGCCGCAAGGAACGTTCTTCTTGCTGAAGACTTAACCGCCAAAGTCTCTGACTTTGGCCTTTCCAGAGGGGAGGACATCTATGTTCAGAAATCATCGGTAAAAATAAATGGAACAAAATCAACACCTGAATAAAATACCGCCATAATAATCCAAGCATCACGCAAGAATTTTAAGAGAGACGTTTAACTACAATTATTTACAGCATCACCTTCGTTTGCAAAAAAATAATAAATAAATATGAATTTCATCAACGACTCAGTCACATTTCTGATTAATTTAACATTTCATTAACATTAACATTACTATTATTCAAAAGTGATGAAATGAGTCTAGCCACAGGTGTTATGGATGAACAGCATCAATGTGTTTTTGTCGGGAGGGGCCAGATCTTTTAAGCTAACCAATCCTACACCGCTCTGACTAATATTAAATTTTGTGCTGTGGAAACACAGAGAAAGGAAGCACTGTCTGTCCTTCTCTATGGTTAAAATAATTTAGAAGTTGCCGGAGCAACCCGAGAGTCATGTCGTATGATATGACATTGGAAAGACAAAAATGAGCCTGTTTTGTGATACATTACTTAGATTGGAATTCGAATTAAAATTAGCATAGTATGGTTATGAAAATTTCCTATCCGCCATTGGGAACGGTTCCCTGTGGCCCAAGGTGGCCGGACCGAATTCTTTCTCATTTTCACAGAATGGCTTACAATTATTTTGGCACATTGTGGCTGGATGGTAAATCACAAATTATTTTCTTTTTTTCTCAGACGCGGATTCCAGTCCGCTGGTTAGCCGTCGAATCTCTGACTCGCCGTGTCTACAAGTCAAAGAGTGATGTGTAAGGGTGAAAATCTGGATTTCTATGGAGTTTTGTGTGTTTTGCAAAAGATTGATTCCAAGTCACCAGTATTTTGACCAGATTTGACTTCTAGAGATACATTTGGCCGTGTACAGACTGGTAATATGTCCACGGGATTGAAAAAGTTAGAAATAAACACTGCCTAAGATGTCATTGGTATACATATACATGTATACGTGTCACCAAATCAAGTGGACATCCAAATGGCACCGCTCGGTCAGTGCTTCCATTACCTTAATTATATACATTCACATTAACTGCATTTACAGAGTTAGAAAATGTACCAATTTTGATGTGCCAATCTTTCTATATATATTCTGTATTTCAGGTCACAATGGAAATGAAAGATCCAATTACTGAAAATGGTTATGGTACAACACGATAGGAAAATATCCTTCCAAAAATTACTGTTCTATGTGTTGTTTCCCCTTTGACTTGCCGTTAATTTTCTGAGCTTTCTATTTCGAATTTTAGATGGTCGTTTGGCATCCTGCTGTGGGAGATAGCAACATTTGGTATGTTATGGTTTTAAAAAGCATTGTGTTTAGTTTAAACGTCCTTCGTCCCCGAACAGGTGAAATATTAAGGATGGTTTAACACGCTCTATGATAAACGTGAGCTCGCGACTAATTGCATTCAAAGGACAAATGTCTCCCTTCACTGTTCAGGCTCTACTCCGTACCCTGGGATTGAGAGCAAGTCACTGGCTAAAAGACTGTTGGACGGATACCGCATGCCTAAGCCGGAAAACTGCGCTGATGAAATGTAAGAACAGCCGATAGACAGTCAGACGGGTTAACACAGAAGTTACCCCTTAACTAACAACGACTGTTAAAAAAAAAACACTTTGGCCTACTTGGAAATTTGGGGGGGGAATCAGTTCTTCATTCCTATTTATTTCTTGGGAATCATTCCATTGTGCAAAACTATTCAACTGACTGCCTTTGCAGGTTTTTAGTCTGCATATTACGAAGTGCCTAAGGAATTAGCCTTTCATGGGGAAACAACCGAAGAAAGACACAAAAACACAAACCCGCTAAAATCCCTTTTGCAATACTTTCAAGGGAATTAATTTAGCAAAGCACAATTCTGCATTTAAGTGTCATTTCTTCAAGCAGCTATAATCTGATGCTGGAGTGTTGGCAGGAGATTCCAAGCAGACGTCCAACCTTCAAAGAAATCAATGAAGCCCTCAAGGACATGAACGCCAATTCGGATAAAAATGTAAGTGTGGTGTTTGTCTGAAACTCAGAACATTTACACATTTTATTAAAGGTGGTTTTACATTTAGTCACCATTTATCAGAAAACTATTATGGTCTGCAAACAATTGTGGAGAATGTGATACACTGTAGGGACTTGTTTTTGCTCTTCGACACAGGAAACGGTTGTGTTGAATTCAAAAGGGTAAACGTGAACTTGTTATTTATTTATTTTTATTTCACTTTTTCATGTACAAAGTTCGAAATACAACATTTTCTTGAATTTCCTAGATTTACATGTCACCCACCATCTACGAGAACTTCATAATCATGAAAGAACTCGATGATAACTAGGTCAATCAGCTGACCCTTATCATGGAAATGAATCAACGTATAATTTTCTAAATAGGAGGTTAGTTTGTTTTCTTTAATTATGTATGTAGTGATGAAAAAGAAGTTTAGGAGTACATATTTATGCGGAATGTTAACAAGCATTAACGTCTCGTTCAAGTTAGCAAATGCTTGAAAACAGAATATCCATTGCATTAATGATAAATGACTATGCGGTAGAATAATCTTTAATGAGTTTCCGTTACTGTTTTTGATTGGTTTCTACATAAATGTAATTGAGGCTTGAGGAACGTGTTCGTGGATTTGTTTACATAAAATGATTTCTTTTGCCTCCTTTTAGACTAACAATTCAAATTCTTTTGTGAGCAAATTGTGAATAATGCATTTATATACAAATGATTCGTAGGCAGTGTCTATAGCTATAATTATTTCAACCCTTGATGTAATCCTGCAACAGTTTAATCAAAGTATCCCGTGTGTAATGCATTTTAAATCGCGTGTTAGCAAAATTGTCCACTCAATGAGTATCATGCGGCCCACTGACACGTAAACTTAGGTGCCACTTCTTTGAGTAGGCTAGTAGTATTTTCCAGGGGAAAATACAGTCGACATGACATTATAATGACTTCATAATACAAGCGGTGGTTTAAGAAATCTCACAGCAATCGGCCGATGGAGTTTGATAAACACCTTTGACGTTTTGGTAACAGGTTTATTTTTCCCCTTCACAAAAGAAGTTGCAAGAAGAAATTGCCGATGAGACATTCCAACATCCACGCTTTTTTCAAAAAAACACTTATAATATGCATGTCCACGTCTAAATATTCTTTAAACCATATTGACATATAAATATAAAAATCACCTTATCCATGCTGAAAGCTACGTATTTTATGTGTATGCTCTTAAACTTTTGAAGGAACATTTTCAAATAACTTGTTGCCAATGTTATCCTTTCTGCCTGATGGCCAAATATGTGTAATTTATAACTGTTTGTTTGGTGTAGACTTGCATGTCATATTTGTAAAGCTATTGTTAATCTCTTTATGTGTATGTAGGAAGTCCACAGACAGCTACATGTATTTTAATATATCTTTCTAGCAAGCTTAATATGACTCAAAAGTAAGTGTCGCATTTACCCAGATATACACCTATGCGTTGCCGTTTAAACATCTGAATTAAAAATAATTAGTAACTGTGTATCAGTAGCTGAGGGTATTAATTAAAAGACTAGTGAAATGGCTAAAGTGAGCCAGTGTAGTTTTGGTGCCATGATTTCAATCCATTGGTATTCACTTCTACAATAACATGATTAGGCATGGAAGGTGTCATTTGAATGCTCTTATCTTCAAATTTATTGTCGTTGCCCTCAAAATGCTGTGTGAGATGCCATATAGCTATATTAACCCCTTAAAGTTGTATTACCTTTTTTGCGACACCCTGTATTATAATTGTACAGGACAGTCCATAATTATGTCTCCCTTCCAAGAGTTTTCGAAAGGTGAAAGAACTAGCGCCCCCACTGTAGCAAGAAATGTCATGCTACTGTGTTGTATGGAGAAGATAAAAATAGAGTACATGTTGGTCTGCGTACACGTTGAGATTGAGACTCAAGCATATGCATTACATGCATTTCCGTTGCTGCGCTTTTGTACTTTTTCACAAGGACACAATTGAACATACTTTTGCCTGACAATAGCTCTCAACAGACACACACGATAACCAATGCAGCCAGCGTGCACTGGTACAAGGAAGTTGAGATGTTTTACTTTATGATTTCTGTAGTTATTACAATTACAATCCCTGGTGATTGTTTTTTCTGGTGAATTATAAATATAAAAGAAAGACACACTAGTATTTTGAATATCTTTTCTGGTCCAAAAATTACATCAGTCAAAGTGGCTGCCTGATCACTTTGCTTGGACGCCCCCAAGGCCTTGACGAGGACTGAATAAATTCAAAAGTTGTGACATGCGTCGTACTTCATACAAGCTTGTCAGGGAGAAAAGTAATTCGTAGACAACGCGTAGGGAATACGTGTCATGACCCACGCCTAACCACGCTCAGCAAAAGCGCAAAAAAGACTGCAGACTCAACATAATAGAAAGGAGTAATAAAACACTGATGTCATCATGAAAGGCAAAATGCAGGTGTGTGAACGGGGTAGCAGGGCATGCAACACCCCATTCCTCAGATCAAGGTTAAAAGCTAAGCTTATAGGATTAAGACATATGAAAGGAATACATAGGCAAGAAAGTGCATCGTGATTGCTTCAGTGCTAGCCCTTATTTTCTCTGCACTATATTCAACCATGGAGGAAGAAGTAATCTACTAATTAGTATCAAAAAATAGTCAATAGGTCTTGAACGAATGGATGAGGAAATGCAAATTGTAGTTTTTTCTCCGTCCGATAACGAAAGTCGAAAACGAAAGAAGGAATCACTTGCTAACACAAACGATCAAGAGAGGACAATAAACATTGAAATCTAAAAGATGTGGCAAATACAGGCAGGGTTTTCCTTTTTAAGCAATTTAGCTAATAAAGCTAGGGTCTATAGGGGTCTATGGTGTGAGTAGAGACCTGGGTCTCTGTGTGTTTTGGGGTCGTTTCAACCGAAGTAAGCTCTGTTTTTCTGACTTTTTGAGAAGCATAAATTGGCTGTTCTATCCATCGTCACCAGCAATACATAATTCGTGTTTACAGGAACAGGAAGCAATTGTATAAAATCCAGAAAATGGTTGATGAACAATATAATAATGAGTGTTGCCGATTGCTGTTAATCACTGAATCCTCTGAAATGGTATCCAAGTCAGGCGAAAACAACCTTCATTAGCACAGACCTTCAGCAAATAACGAAATTTGTAGGGTTTTAAGTGGGGAACCCCCTCGTTATGTTCTGGCACTGTGGACTGCAACGGGTTTGCTTCATTCAGAGGTTCAACAAAAGGAATGCACTTGACGTTACGTATTTCCTTAGCCGTACCAAAAGCTATCCGCTTGTCCTGTTTTAGGGAAACATAACCTGAATTGTCATTGATAAAGCACAGTCTAAACTGTGAAATTGATTTGTCAAAACTGGCTGGATATCCTATGGAAAAGTAGACTTAAAACAAACTGATGGTTTAGCCCTCTTGTCAATTACAGAATCAGAGGTACCTACAATAAACAGATTTTATATTTCTTTCAAATTGAAATTTCCTTTTATTGTGATCAAACCTGGAAAATATTTTATTCCCAATAGATCCTATTCAGCTGCCAATGACTAGTTTTGATAACGTTATCATCGAACCACTCTTTTCTTCAAAACATCAAAAATATGCACCGAAAATATATGAATAAATCAACAAATACAACAAAAAAGTGCAGGGAACCTCTGCAATCTGGCTTTGGAACCCTTTCTTGCAAGTCATTCATGTGTATATTTATTGTTCAGATAGTACAAATACATTACTCCAATGCAATCAGAAAGTGAACTTGGCGTTGCAAGTGTAGCACGTCATTCAGCGGGAACAGGCCAGTCTCAAACGGAACATACATAACAGCGCGTTGAATATGGCGACATTGAGGTCCGACATTTGATAACATTATTCCCTGACTCCAATACTACTCCTGTCGTGGACCCAAAGACGTCATGGTATCATCAACGATGTTCCACCCTTGTGTGACCATAATTTCACTGGTTTTCGTCGTTTTAAACAAAGGTAAATGAAATAATGTGTTTCAAAATAACATGACGACAACCCGGAAAAAGCGCAGATTAGGCAAAACCTTCTCGTTGTAGTGCGTGTATTTAGTTTTGGTCTATCTTATGCTCATTCTTTGCTTTTTCCTATGTACACAAGTTGATTGTTATGTTGTTACTAGCCGTTTTAGCGGGAACAAATGTGCACAAGGCTCTTGAAGTGATTGTAATGAGCTAACCAGCTTCGAATCCAGGACTTCTACGCATGCAAACTCTTCTGGTGTTATCTAGCATTTGTACTACAAAATACAACACGTTTTTCTAAACGTTGGAAATGCATTAAAGAAGTGGAACAGCATACAAATCGTCAGTTAAAATGACAAAATCGTTGGCTGAAAATTTAAAGAAATTTAAAAGCGATAGAGAGACCTACAACTATACTCATAATTTTGAAGGCTTTTATTCACTGCTGGCAATGCGACGTCCCACACGCCAACTTCAAAATGGCTTCCGTGTCATTGGTAACCAAATAAACCAGGTTTTTTCCATCATTTCTGCAGCACTATAAGAAATTAAGTCGCTCTCCTTTCACAAAGACTTGTGACAGCTGCAAAGTAAAAAGCAATCTAAACACTGAATTTTATGGATTGCTGGGCTTTGCCCTCAGTTAATTGTGTATTTATTTGGGGAAATATGTTTGAGGTATTAAACAGGTTCCTGCATTACGTGCGTAGTTAAAAAACTGTAACAACATGCAAAGTATATTTAAAGAAGTGCGGGCAAATTCACTGAAGTAGATTTCGAAACTTCAACCGTGCTACAGCTTTTGATAGCAAGGTATTTCAGCTTTGATACGAAGACCACAATCTTGTACAAATCTATTGAAAGCTAACAAATTATAGAAGTTAATGAAATTCGATTGTGCTTCTCTTCATTTCTTGGGAATATTATGATGGTGGACAGTGGCAAAAACTAACAAATAATTTTCAACTTTCATATTAGGCCTGGCCCTCGATATCGTTGGTAAGCCAGCAAGTCAGAGCACAACTTACGATGACTCTGGGAGTGCAAGCAGTGCAGTAGACGGAGATGATGCCACGATTTCCCACACAAGTAAGTGTTTTAAAATCTCAGAAGCACATAGGGCTCCAGCACCAAAGTGATTATGTAACCTATAAGTCCACCTCTTTTAAAATTGCTCCTCGTAAAATTAAACCATTTGACGCCAAATTTAAAATGCCCCCCATCCACAATGCATGTTATACGAACCATGTGCACCCACAGCTCTCATTAATAGGTACTGAAGGACTGTTTGAAAAACCGTCCTGAAAAGATTTATAAAGCAGAGGTTTTTTAATTCAAAACAAATTTTGGATACTCCTATATACTAAAACATCTTTATTATTTTTTCTTTCGAAGGCATTCCTCTTTAGAAGATACCCGGCTGTAACTACCGTGTGCACATTAGCAATTTGGGGATCTATAATAGCTGCTTGACTTCAGGGCTCTATTAAGGTTGATGGGGAGCTAGTTTAGATTGACTTCAACTTAGTCAGTGTATTTGTGGTGTCACAACTTTATTTAGCTGTTATGGGATTCTGAGTAGGCCTTCGTAAAAGAAAAAGTCACATCAAACACAACCATGCTGTCCGAGTTCTGAATTTCAAGCTATTAAGTGTCAATTCTCGCTTAGCTCTGACATGTCACTTCCGGAATCTTTCAGCAGTCTGTGGAACAGTTAGTGGAACACTTTGAAAGTGGGCGGCTCCCTTTACAAATGGAAAAAAATTACAAAAAGGGGAATTTTCTGTTAAAGTACACTTTTACATTGACAGCAGGGTACCATAATACCCTGTTTGGGCCTGACCTCAGTATCGGACGGCCAGGCCCTGGCTTTATGGATAAGGAATACTCCATGTGGAAATAATGACAACACTTTGAGGATGCATTCCAGTATAAAGTGACATGACTTGAAAGATGCACGCTCATTATCTAAGGCACTACTTATCCGATTGGTTTTTAATGTCTTTGTAGTAATTTGTAATACAGCTATGACATTCTGAATTTTCAAGTGTCACAAGACACCATAAGGGTATAATCTTTTTCAGGTTACTATCTAATGAAATATATATATCCCATCAAAATGTATACTGTCTCATTTTTAGGGGGAAGTCCCCTTTAAAATGCAGCTATATACACACCAGTTTTGATAACACACGGAAATACGACTTTCTTTTCCTCGTGGCGAATGAACATGGCCGACACAAACCTGTTTGTGACGCTGTTTCAATCCTTGCACTTCCATGCCAATGTCTTCATTCACTTACAACTTTTATTAATCGTTTACAGTGGTAGGATACATTTTTAATTAAAATCCCCATCCACCATTTAAGCTGTGCCCAAACCATCACAGCTGTTTGAGACCTCTTGGACAGTACAAGATTGGAGGGACATGTACAAAAGGGTCTCTCCTATGTTCCGAATTCCAGGGGTTGTATATTTAAATGGAACTCTATCAATAAGATAAAACTGCCCTCAAAATAAATCCGCTGGGAGATGTTTTCTCACCTAATCGCTTTCTTTCAAGACAAGTGTAACGTACCGAAATCGTTTCTTTTTTTTCAAACACTCTCAACAAGCATCGATTTAGTCCAAGTTCATTATTTGTGTAACGTTTGTTTCAACGTCATTTCGTCAGAGTGTGCTGGCTTTGGAGACCATTGGTGGAAGGTTGATCTCCAGGCGATCTACTGCTTGACAAAAATCACTGTAGTCAACAGGCGAGATTGCTGCGGTGAGATTGTCAGAAATCTTCTTTTTCACCTTCACTTGCAACTGCTTTCAATTCTAACCCAGCTAATAACACACATATGCACACCCAAACAATCATGCACTTTCTGTTCCGATTTTCTGCCCTAATTACATGCATGTTTTATTTCTTTGTGAAAAAAATGAGAATCTAATCAAAGATATAATAAATTTGAGCCAACTGACCTCTTCATTAAATGAAATTTTGACACACCATCTTTCCATTCATCCTTCCAATCGGGAATTGAAAGCGATCCCCAATTTACTGGCTTTGGTCCGCCATCAAAGAGTTCATTATCAACTTACCTTGAACTTAAGTTTCGTTTAAACGGACGGAATATAGTTGTGATTTCATTGAAAGTTCAAACCTTATTATGTTGTTACAGTCACAAAACTAATCAAACATTACTGTCTTAAGGTCGGATTGCGAACCAAATTTTGGGCAGGGGAATTTCAGAGGAAGCGATTTTTTTTTTATTCTGGGGCTAGATAGTTGAAAATTTCTTCACATAAAGGTAATCCTTTATGGCCTCTCCTTGTAGAAAGGGGGAGGGTTTGCATGCTTTTCGGAGGTAGGAAAGTGAATTGTCCCCCAAATCGCCTTCTCTTCATTTTACTACACATCTGGTCATAGAAGAGGGTCCTCGCCACCCCCATTTTGTCTCCTCGTTCCGAAATTGCAGTCGACATTCATGCTTCTCTTGCACAATGTACGGACCAAAATTAAACGATTTTTTGGACATACTTAAGCCTTGAAATTTAAAACGGAAGGTGCAAGCCAATGTGAGAAAGCGGCAAAAAAGATGTAAGCCTAATAACTTTCTTGCGAATAAATGCACCACTCATATACTGAGGGATTGTGTGAAGAAAGGATTATTTTTGTCAAAAGGAATTTTTTATTTGTTCAATTTTTTCATCTTCAATATTCTGTGAATGTGTTACAGTGCCATTCTCTACACTCCTCTTTGCAGTAATCCCCTTACGTATACTTGTCATGGGGATGTTGAGTTTGTTCAAGATTTTAAATATTTCATATTACAAATCAAGGATGGAGATTGACAGACGCTGTGGTGCGAGCCGGGTTAGACTCATCCAATTTTTCGCAGAACACAATGATAGGCTCAGTCTCCACTGGTCAAGCTACCAATGGAGCAGTGATTGATTTCATGGTGGACCCGGTAGTCTTCGCTCGATACATCAGTGTGCAACTGTCTGACGGCTATAATGTATGTCTCCATATTGCTGAGGTCAGAGTTGAGGCGTCGCCTAACTGCGGTACGTACGTGTATGCTTAACATAATCTTTAGTAAATGAGTTAAGGAAACTTTATTTCACATTCATATCGGAAAAATGTAAACCTCTGGAACTCAGCAACCGTGGGTACATTAGCATAATTAAAGTTAATTAACTTCATTTTGTTTTCCATAAATCTTGTTGTAAACACTAGGATATGCTATGCTTACATTGCAGTTTATAAGGTGTTCATGTTGTAATGAGAACTCTAAGGGAGAGAGTTCATTTTACACTCGCTCGAATCAACATCTAAATCTTTCTGTACAAGTGTCTGATTTGCCATTCGTATCTAAAAATACAATCACTGACTAAATGAACCGGGAAAGGTCATCTGCCTATCGGTCTTCCTTTGATGTTGGTATCTGCACTGACGCAAAATATTACAGAACATATTACAAACTATCATTTTTAATACAAAGCAGGCCTACAACACGTTTGTAGACTTTGAAAATACGTAAAAGAAGAGGAACAGCATGTCAATCGACAGTTAATTAAAAAGAGAAAATCATCGGTTGAAATTTAAAGAAGAGAATCCACACAAGAAGACAATAGACAGAACCCTGAACTACAACTAGTCTATCTTTTGAAGACTTGTATTCATTGCTGGAAATGCGACGTCGCACACGCAAATTTCAAAATAGCTACCGCGTTATGTGTATATAAACAAGGTTTTTCCCATCGTTCCTGCTGCAGTGTGAAACATTAAATCGCTTTCCTTTCACAAAGACGTTTGACATATGCAAAGTTAAAAGCAATCTCAAACATTGAATTTCAAGCAGCGATTTCTGCAGGACTTTGTCCTCTGTTTAAGTTTTTTTATTTCATAAAATTTGTTTGAATCGGAGTTTGAGAGCACACTGCGGATTTCTAAACTTCAACAGTGCAGCAGCGTTTGATTGAAAAGTATTTTCACCAATGATACGGTGGCCCCACACCTGTAGAAAATTACTGAAAGCTTACGAACAATTAAGAGCTGACGATACCAAGACACAATAAATGGTATAAAGTTGTATATTTACGACTTGGTCTGTAATAGATAAGGTTGTACTTCTCTACACTTGGAAATATCATTACGTCATTATGTGCGGTGGCAAAACTAACAAATAATTTTCAACTTTCATGTTAGGCCTGGCCCTCGATATCGTTGGCAAGCCTGCAGATCAGAGCACAACTTACAATAACGCTGTAGCAGGTTTGGCAGTTGACGGAAACGATCGCACGGCTTCCCATACAAGTAAGCGACTCCACATCCAAAAGACTGTTGCCTTCCCCCAACAAAATGATTGTAAAACCTCTAATATGTCCACCTCTTTCAAAGTTGCTCCAAGTCAAATTATTTCACTTGACTAAAAATTTAAAATGTCACCCACACACAGTGCTTGTTTATAAGTCAAGTGCACCCACGGCTCTCATTAATAGGTACTAAAGGGCAGTTATGAAGAAGAATTTGTAGCATTTAAAGTTTGGAAAACTTGGGAAGATTGATAAATTAGATTTTTTTATTCTTTAAACAAATTTCAAAATTCGAAAAAAATTCTGGCAAAGAAGAGCTTAACATTGACGCAAGGTCATTATAATACACTGTGCACACATTTTCCCAGATGGCCTAGCCCTGGATTTATATGGGAACGGAATGCTCTACATGGAAGTAATGACAACGCTTTGAGGATAAATTCGTGTATCAGGTGACATGACTTGAAAGATACACACTTAAGAGGCAGATATCTCACGAACTACTTATCCGATTGGTTTTAATGTAGTGATGTGTTACACTTTGACATCATTCTGAATTATTCATATGTTGCAGGACACCATCATAAGGGTTAAATTTTTACAGGTTACCGTCTAATGAAATATACATCCCATCAAAATGTGTACCGTCTCATGTTAAGGCGTGAAGGCCCCTTAAAATACATATCAATGGGCCAGTTTTATAACATGCAGAAACACTATTGTCGTTTTGCAAGGGAATGAACATGGCCGACACAAACCTGTTTGTGGAGTGAAAACATGCTGTTTCAATCCATGTACTGCCATCTAAATGTCTTTTTTTACAATTCTATTAATCGTTTACAGTGGTAACATACATCTTTCGTGAACCTCCTCATCCACCAAACCAAGGCCGTGCCCAAATGACCTCTCAAACCGTACAAAACTGGAGGAACACGTACAAAGGGTCTTTGCATGTTCTCAATTCTCAGGGGTGGAACACAGGAATTCGTAATAAATACTTTGTATAATGTGTTGATATTTAAATGGAACTCCATCATTAACTGCCCTCAAAAGTCAATCCTGTGGGAGATGTTTTCTGACCCAGCTGTTTTCATTCAACACAGTGTAGAAGTACCGAATTTTCAAAGCATTTTTACATAATTAGAAGTCTCATTAAGTATCGATTTAGTCCAAGTTCATTATCAGTGTAACGTTTATTTCAATGTAATTTCGTCAGAGTGTACGGGCTTTGGAGACCATTGGTGGAGGGTGGATCTCCAGGCAATCTACTCTTTGAGGAAAATCACTATTGTCAACAGAGTACAATGCTGTGGTAAGATTTTCAGAAATCGTCTTCAAAATCACCCGCTGCACAGGCCTCACTTATAAGTAGCGGTGGGTAGTCGGATCGGGAGTCAAAATTTGCTAACAGTGCGCCATCTGTTTCCCTTTAATGACAGAAATTCATGTTGGTTTACGGTCACCTCTGAAACCTAGCTAGCAAACCTCTTTGTGGCATGTCGATATGAACACCTCAACAATCATGCAATGTCTACTCCGACATTTTGCATCAATTACACGCATGTTTTATGTCTTTGTGAAAAGATGAAAATCTAATGGAAGATTTAATGAATGTCAGACAACGAATGGATCTTCACTGAATGGAATCTTGACACAGCATCCTTTCATTTTGAACTTTTATTAAAATCGTGAATTTAAGGGGAGTCTTAATTAACTTGTTTTGGTCTGATATCACAGAGTTCAATGTACACAAACCCTGAACCTCAACTTCATTTAAACGGATTTAGTAGTAAATTCAAGTTCAATACATATTTTGTGACAGTCATAAAATAATCAAACATAATTGTCGATTTCCTACGGTAGTTTTGCGAACCAAATTTGGGAAAAGGGCAAAATCTTTCGTTTCTTATTCTCTTGGAGCCAAAAATTTTGATTTTAGAAATTTCTTCACGTAAAAGTAGCCTTTTCTGACATTTCTATAGGGTAGAAAAGGGTCAGGGAAGTGAATTCTCTTCCAAATCGCCCTTTCTCCATTTTCCTACACATCTGATCATAGCAGAGGGTCCTCAATACCCCCATTTTGCCTCCTCAATCAGCCATTGCAGTCGACGTTCATGCTTCTCTTGCACAATATACTCTACAGAATCAAAGCGACATTTTTGCATCCTTAAGCCTTGAACTTAAAATTGGTGTAAGAAATTTTAGAAAGCACCGCAAAAGATTTCAGTTTAATAACTTAATTTGCGGGAAAAAATCCATCAGCTGTAAGCGTTGGGATTGTGTGAAAAAAGGATTATTCATGTCAACTCAAAAAGGTCACTTAATTCAACTTTTTAACTAGTTTGTGATATTACATATGCGGGGGGGAATTAAGCGGTGCTGTGGTACGAGCCGGTTTTGGGCCCATCAGATATCTCACAGAACACAATGATAGGATCAGTCTCCTCTGGTCAAGAGATCTATGAGACTTGTGCTATACTAGTATTTTGCATTTAGATTATAAGAAAACATAATTGATGTAAGCGGTGCGGGAGGCTGGTTAGTCCTCAGGAGGATACTCTATCACACGTTTCCGTGCTCTCATATCACTATTAATCTAGTCACAATTATCTGGTTTTCAATGTTTTATCAACATTTCAGTATTACGTTTTAGGTATTTACATGAAAATAAATGTACGCGGTGCTGTTCTCGAGACAAGTCAGATAAGAATCCCTGTCTCAGAGCCGTTTTATTTGGAAGGACTAATGCAGTTTTGTTTGTTGCACTATTTGCACATGCAGGGGGTAGATTGGCAGGTGCGGTAGTACGAGCCGGTTTGGACCCATCAGATTTCTCACAGAACACGAGAATAGGATCAGTCTCGTCTGGTCAAGCTACCGATGGAGCAGTGATTGATTTCATGGTGGACCCGTTCGTCTCCGCTCGATACGTCAGTGTGCAACTGTCTGAAGGCAACCGTGTATGTCTCCATATGGCTGAAGTCAGGGTTGAGGCGGCTAATTTCAGTATGTATGCTTATTCATAACGTTCAGAACACGAGTGTAGGACACTTTATTTCACAATCACATTCGCATCCGAGAAAACAAATATCTTAATGCCAACAACTACAGACAAATGGATTAATTAATCCAGGTAAAGTTTATTTAATAATAAACTTTATTGTCCTCCGTGAATCATGCTTTAACGGCAACAGGCCATTGTCAAACCCTGAAACAAGAGGGAAAGAATTTCGAAAGTTAATATAAAGATTGTTCGGTGTTCATTTCGTGAAGAGCACTCAACCCAAAAGTGCTCAATTTACACTTGCTAGAGCAAGCATCCGACTCTTCGTGGTACAAAGTGTCTTATTTACAGTCAGGTCAGTGTGTTATATTCAGTCAATTAATCAACAGGAAAAGATTATGTGCCCATCGTTTTTATTTGGATTCCAGTTTTTTTACTGACGCAAGCACCAATAAATTCTACGAGTGTAGCAGTCAGCTGGTCTCCGGTGCCCAATGCAGATCATTACAGCGTGCAATATGCTCTGAGTAACAGAGATGACTGCGAACCCATTACCCCATTGGAGTATACTCCTCACTGCGAGTGTCAGGGAAGCCAAACTACCTTATCCCCCCTGATACCAAACTCTGAGTACAGTGTACAAGTCAAGGCTCGAGTCAACGGTAGCTACGGATCAGTAGCAACAATACGCATCACAACTGGCTCAGCGGGTATGACAACTGATGTCAGCCGGAATTCATTCGTCTTACAAATTAACCTAGATTTTTGCAATAAACTGAGCCTTTGTCAGTGATTTTTATGGTCCCATTACAAATCAGAAGCAGCTTAAACGGATAACAAGATTTCTTCTTACCTGTTACTGTGAGGTTTAAATATCATCATCGAACAAACATTCTGAAAAGATATATTGTGTAAGTTTGTTTGCATTTAAATAGAACTTCTTGGGGAATTTAATATTGCAGCACCAAATGGACCACCAACCATGGTTAGAGTTTCTTCCATTGGCCCACACAGCCTCACTTTCACCTGGAGCCCTCCATCGTGTGGAGACCGAGGTGGTACCATCCTAGGATACGATTACCAGCTGAATGATCGATCGGGTACTACTGACCAAGGAACAGCTCAAGTCACAGTAAATGAACTTCTCCCCTTCACTAATAACAGTTTCCGAGTTGCTGCAAGGAACAATGTTGGGCCTGGACCCTACAGTCGGACTGTAATTACAATGACACTGGAAGCAGGTACTTTATTTTCTCTATTTATCGATTTGTGCCTGATCTTAAATTTAAAGGAATTTCTAACTCAAAGCGGAAAATCTTTTTCCCAATCTTTGGCATGATTATTTCTGATTATGATTTTCTCTTTCATTTTGTCAGAGCCAACAGTTCCATTAAACATTCACATCCAGTCAGTGGACAACGTTTCTGTCATTCTCGAGTGGTCTGAACCAGACCCTCCAAATGGAGTTATCACACACTACAATGTTCGCTACTGGAAGAGTGGACAATTGGAATCTATCGAGAATGACACTGATTTGGTGCAATCGATTCATCATGTGACGGGCCTCAAAGCCAGTACTACATACCTATTTCAGGTTATTGTATTTTCTGAGTCAGCATAACACTATCAATGAAACTTGGGTTATCGTGCTACAGCGTCTCTGTAAAAGTTATCACTGAAAGGCCAAGTAAAAACATCATAACCCAACTCCTTTAAGCTGAATTATCATCTATTTGCATATTAACCAAGTGCACACACTTATCACTTAAACTAGTTTTGCGACCTGTATTGGATTTTACATTATTATGATGAGTTTTTATGCTTTTGAAGATGACACGTTTCATTTGAAACATCCAGTGAGTAGAAAGAAACAATTAGCCCACGAAAATCAAATCAGATAATAATGGCCTTTTCTGCTAACGAGAACGAAATAATAAGGAAAAACTCGATGCGGTTATTATGCCGGTTGATTAAGAAAACACGTGTGATCACATATCATACTAATTACAAGATAAGAAATATGTTTCCTAGAGCCTAGTTTGTACAACTGAAGGTACAAACCAATTTATGTTAAATGCGTTATCAATGTCCATTTTTTCAGTTCTTTTTTTTCTAGCAAGCCCTAAGCTCATTTCTAGTTTACGTGTTATAACGGTAAGAAGTAAAACACTATAGTAATAACTGAAACGAAGATTGAAACTGAAATCTGGATATTTTTGAAAGTTTCTTTTTAACGAATTTTCAGGTGCAAGCTGTGACATCACCTGGTGCTGGCCCTTGGAGTGAAGCTATCAATGCAACGACAGCAGTTGGAGGTAGAAAACAAAATCGGCCATTTTTTTGCATTTTGCTTGATTCGCAACGCCAGTTTGTGACAATCCTCTCCATGGTATTCCATTACCTGCTGTATCAGATTCGATCTCCTTCCTTACAGTTCCCGGACCAATTCGAAACCTGACTCATACGGAGAGAACACAAACGTCCATCACCTTGTCGTGGCATTCACCTCTTGAACCGAGAGGGCCCATCACTGGTTACATAGTACGTATATTCGTTTTATATTGGAGGAGGAACCGTTGCGAAGAGCAGTCATAAGACTGGTAAAACCTCTTCTGGGCTTAACAGGTTACATTTGTAGAAATGAATTGGACACACTCATGTCTATACAGTGGCTCGGTCGAGGGATGTTTACCTATCCTTATGATATCACAAAGATCAGTTATTTCACACTTCTAACTTTTATATCTTGCAGGTAGAGTACAGGATTTTAGAGAGGCCTTCTCAACCGGACCTAACTTCAGAAGACACATACCACAGCAGCGAAGCTCAAAGATCACCCTTTCTTCAAGACAACCTCAGCCCTGGCACGAAATATGAGTTCAGGGTCTTGGCAAGAAATGAAATATTTCAGGGAACTCACGATCAAATCCTGAAAGTGTATACTAAGCCAGTGACAGGTAAATTGGTGCTGTAAAGTGTTATCCTTTTGTTGAAGTTTGAAAAAGGGACGGTTTTCTGAACACAAAAATTGATTCGACATTATTCTTTGAAGTCATTTTTCCGTGTCCCTTCTTTTCGATACGTTCTGGGACAACTGATCAATTAACCTGTTTCTCCCCGTAGACTTGCCTCCTCCGACACAACCTACAACGTATCCGAAGAAAAACACGGATTCTACCGTAACAATTGGTCTTGCGACACTTGTCTCTGACGATACGGATGTCAGGTAAGAATGAACTTCTTCCTCGTAGGCATGCTATCAGCAGAAAGGGATACACTGGTGAAAGTGTGAGCATGACTTCTGTTGTTATCTGAACACACTGTTGTTGATTGTAAACGAGCTTCACGAAAACTAAATCTAGTACAAAAGATGTTTGTTTTTTCGGTTTGCGTAACCCATACTAGAATTTCGGAATCGGAAAATACTACTGCACGAAAGAATTGTTTGTCGATTTTTTTTAACATAGGAGAATTTTGTAATTCATAAATGCAATAGACATGAGCATTGCGACAAAAAATCACATCACATAAACTTTTTAGATTTAAAGCCAACATTTTTGACTGTGAAATTTTTTTACTTTGAACAGATTTTCATTCAGATTTTATCGTATTTAAGCGTTTAATTATTAATTATTATGTAACATTGTAGTTCTCAGTGTACTTTAAGTACTTAGTACACAACTATGAAGACTTCCTCCACAGTTCCTACGTGGTTCACATCAAGAAGACCTCTCCATCCAAAGCTAAGAGGGAGGCTTTGAATGTAACGCACTACGAGGACTCACCTGATGACTATATAGCAGCAGAGATATCCAAGCAGAACTTAAGCGAGAAATTTGTAGTAGGAGACAATCAAACCTATGGAATGTACAGGAATGCACCACTGCAAACAGGCGCCACTTATGACATTCGGGTCGGATCGGTTAGTCGAGGAAATGACCAAGTAAGTTTGGCCAACAGTCTTTTTCATATTTATGGCAAGGTGTGAAGTTGCTAAAATATATTATAACATGCTTTCTCACTTAGGCCTATTAAAATCCGATCAGCAGGCTTCGAGTACACCCTTTAGAGACGGAATGTTCTTACTTTCGATAAAATGCTATGTGAAACAGTGATTCCGTATTTAAGTTGTTTCGACCATTGCAGTTATATCGAAGGTGGAACTATTATGAATGAAACTTTAATAAAATCATATATCAAGTGACGATTTCATTCATTTGCACTTTTAGGAGGTCTTTGTGTCCTATTCTATGCCGATAAGCGTAAGAGGTAAATTTTATTTTCCCTACATGATGAAATGTTATTTGCAGTTTCACTACTTCCGTTCAAACAGTGTTTTTCATTCTTGCTTTTCGTCTTTCCGAAAGGTTGGCATGAAGTTTGATGATGTTTGAAGAAACAAAAACTTGACACAAATCTCAGACGGGAAACATAACAAAAGGAACACTCGTCCGAAAATCAAAAAGGACGAATATGAAAACAACAAGCAAAAGGAGTTTAAAATAACTTAAACTGGCAATCTCTCAATGCTATTCTTGCCTTATATTTCACGGAGCCTATTTGAAGTTTAATAATAATTACTTGTCGGTGAAAGAAACAATCAGTTGTAACTTCTTGCTGCAAAAGGCTTTCTCCTCCTGTCTCCATCTAGCACATTCAATGTTTTAATATGTTCATGTTATTTCAATCAAAGTCGAGCAGTATTCTCCAAACCCATCAACGGGACCATCATCTTCCGCTGTAGTTCCAGCTGTCGTAGCTGTCTTCGTCATAGTGGTTATATCCCTGCTCATCACGATAGTGGTTTACAAACGGTAATATTTCATTATGTAGACTGGTGCTTTCCCTGCCGAAAAGATGTCACTTTGTCGAAAAACAACCGAAAATCATTCCAAACGAAATCAGACTTTTCAAATAGTGGCACAAATACCTGTTTTTCTTAATGCAAAGAAAGGGTTAGGCCTTCTTATCATTGTGGAAGTTTGGGCATATTTCAATATTAAGTTAAAACCCTCAGACATTGATAACTCTTCCAAAAGCACAATTCCTATCAACTTTTTAGAATGAAGAAAATTTCCTCTTTTTTAGAAGACAATTTCAGCAAGCCAAAAAGCAGACGGATATTGACGGAAAAGGGCAGCCCGCAAATATGTATCGGGGAAATAAAGGTAGGGCGATTTTTCTCTGGTATAGGGAGCATGAGATTCTGTTTCGTCTATCACGCCCTTTCATCTATTCAGGCTCATTTTTATTCGTGCGTTCAATAAGAAAAAAAAGCTCAAGAACTGTAAAAAAAAATGTTTTCATGGCCTACAGAGGAATCTGAGCAACCTGCGGAATCTTTGCCCAATCTTCACATCAATGTCAACAAACCAGGTGCGACTTGTGACTCTCCTTCCACGAGAAAGCCAAAACCTTTGCCCAAACCACGACAACAAGACACCAACTTGTCCAAAGCAAGTCATACCCAGGAGGCACCCAAGCCATTCACTCCAATTCCACCTGTTCGTATCGAGCACCTGGCGGAATATATTCACATGAAGGAGTCGGCAGAGGAAAAGGGGTTCGAGGCTGACTACAAGGTATGGTTTCTGCAGACTCTGTCATAGAAATCAGTATTACATGCTTTTGGCATCGTCTAAGAGTTGTAATTCCATCTTCGTGTCATTTCTTCGCGTCATCTACTTTTTCCGTCCAAAGGATAAAGCTGTTAACATATCACCAAATGATTTAGTAACCATTTACAAAATGAACTTCCATGTCAATGCAATGATGTCGTTGGCAGATATACACAAAGATCTCAGCTGTTCCTATGTAAATGTTGAATTACAAGAAAGTTAAAGGTCAGTATAATGTTGAAAACTAAACCTTTGAAAGGTTTTTCTGATAAGAGTTTCTTTGTCGGGTAGCAGGCAAAAAAGATTAAGCAAACTTTCCTGATGAATTATTTTCCAGACTCTTCCAAATTCCCAGTTGCATCCGTGGATAGTCGCCTCCAAACCAGAAAACAGACAGAAGAATCGCTACGTAAACGTCGTTGCTTGTAAGAACTAAAGTTAACGAGTGTTCTAGAATGTTATCATTGGAACAACGACTGTATCTACCATACTTTGATCAATGAACCATTACACAGTCTAGAAGACACTGGCATGTTAAACTGATGTTGAACAGCAACACTCTGAAAATGTGATCGTAACATATACTCTCTGTACGTCAAGAACAGGCATCTCAGTTGATAAAATACTTTTTAGTACTTGTTTACATCTCCCCCTTGCTGCTGAGTATACCTGTTTATCTGGGTTTTTTCCATTTCTAGATGATCACTCTCGCGTAGTGTTGGAACCAATGGAGGGTGATCCTCACTCTGATTACATTAATGCTTGCTACATCGATGTAAGTAGAGTGTCAATATAACGAACGTTTCGGTCCTCAATCATTTTGTGTGGATGTCTGAACTGCTCAGATTCTACCTTTTCTTTCTCTTTTTTGTTATTGGTAGGTAACCGACAAGAACCGATCCTAAACATCGCCAAACAAAACCAAAACCGATCCAATCTGAAGCAATTTATGTTCGATTTGCACAAAACTGGAAAACATATCGTGGAATTTAATCTCATCAGGGTATGTTCACTAGACAAAAATATTTGCAGCTTCAACATTTTTAGGGACATAGGCCTTTCTGACTTCAGTTTATTCATTTGCAGGGATACAAGAAAGAGAACGAGTACATAGCAAGCCAAGGTAAACTCGCTGTCTGTGAGTTAAATGTAGAGTCTATACCTTCATTGGACCACCCTTTTGATTTATGTCATAAGTATCAAACTGTAACTATTCCGCTAATTTGATGAATCTACAGGACCTAATAAAGCTTCACTTCGAGACATTTGGAGAATGGTGTGGCAGTTGGATGTAGATAAAATTGTCATGCTGACAAATCCGGTGGAGAACGGCAAGGTAATCATTAACTCTGCCTTAGTTTAGAAACTGGATAAAAAACTTTACCGCTTTGTAGAACGTTAAGTACATGATAAATAAAATGTCACGTCGTCCCATTATATGTTTTGGAAAAAATCCATATTTGAGTTGTGTTTTATTTTTAATCGAATTAATTTAGCCGTTTTATGAAAAAGACTCAGTGATCACATGTACTTATTAATACACGGAGTGTTTTTCCACTGAAGGTAAAGTGTATGCAGTATTGGACCAACACCAGCCCTGCAACGTACGCGGATATTGTGGTGACAATGGACAAAGAAGAGGTCCTCCTAGATTACAGCATTCGTGATTTCAGCATTCATCAGGTAACAAATGTTACTGCATTAGACTGTTAACCTTTTCTCACTCCAATAATAATTACAATATTGGTCGTGCAGAACCAGATGGCGAAGACCAAATTCTTTTAAGATGCCTGGTGTATACTTAGGTTGGAAGCAAGAATATGAGATTGGTGCGGCAGTTTCACTACACCAGCTGGCCTGACATGAAGCCACCAGAATACCCAACCCCACTACTGAACTTCATGCGCGTTGTCAACGCTGATCAAAACCCTGGACGCACCGTCATACACTGCAGGTATAGTTTTTTCAGGATACACTTACTAAACGGCTCACAGTTACGAAAAGAGCACTGCTTATCAAGCAGCACTAGGGCTATAGAAAAACTCAACGTAACGCAATTTTCTTATTTTCTTGCAATCACTTGAAACAAACTAACTACAAGATTTTTAAATTTCAAGTTATTATACAAAATTTTGAAGTGTCGCCAAACTTCCCAATAAATGTACATTCAGCTGGCACAACGCGATTGTTGGACCAAACATAGAAAACCACATTCCGAAACGAAACAAGGTGACTCGTACGTGATACACACCTACAGCACTTTCTTGATGTGCTTCAATTCCAGTACTAGCATTAAGTTACATTCTTTAGGGCTAAATAATTTACTTTGCTTCTACTTCAGCGCTGGAGTTGGGCGCACAGGGACCTACATCGCATTGGATGCGATGTTGAAGCAAATGGCGCAGGAGGGACAAGTGGACGTTCTTGGCTTCGTCTACCAAATGCGACAGAACCGTATCAAGATGGTGCAGACGCCGGTAGGTCTCATACGGTCACAGTAGTTCATACCCAGGATGGGCTTTTGAGCAGCCCTAGTATTTTCCTACCGACTGCATGTTGATAGGGCACAAGTCAAAACTTTTACCAAGTTGAAACTTTCAATAAAAATCTATGGCGACAAGATATAAACAGCATGTAGTAATAAAAACGAAGTGTTCTGTCTGCACACTACTCTACTTGAACTCAAATATTACCAACAAATATGAAAAGAGATGACGGTCCTCATTTGTATATAACCCAAGCCTTCTGGGATATAAGAAATGTACGTTTGTTTGTGCATGCTTTCTTGCCCACCTATAACTTTATCTGCAGGAGCAATACAAGTTTATCTTCGATGCTCTCATGGCATCATCTCTAACTGGTGACACAATCTACCATGCGGATAACTTCAGACAGAAGTTGTCTTTGCTCAAGAAGACAGAGAGAGGCACAAAGGAAACAGGAATGGCAAGACAGTTTGAGGTACGCTCGTAATATGTAGCCGCAGGCCAACCCATCCCATATAACCAGTATGGCCCATAACAACAAAGTGCCCATAAGTACACAATGCACGAGAAATACAATTTCACGTCTACATCTCACATTAAAAAGCATGGAATGTTGGTACCATGGGTACGCAACCTACCACTTCGATAATAAAGCGCAGAAAGGCCTTATCAGGAAAAGGGAACTTACCTTTGCAAATCTCTTGATTTTTCTAGACTTTGGGTAAAGTTAGTGTGTCTCCTAACGGTGGCAGCAGTAGGTCAAAGGCCGCACTGACCTCTGAGAACGTGGAGAAGAACAGGTTCCGTGACTTGGTTCCAAGTAAGATGTGGCGCCGTCCCAAAATTTGTGGCATATTTTTCCTCGGGTTAGCTGTATGAAAAGGACATAATTAAGAACAAATCAAAACGGGAAACCTACAGTCAACAGGTAAAGGTATTGTCAGAGTTTCCTCTGAACAATGTCTCTAATTTGACAATCTCAGCACTGAGGTTACTAAGTGAGTTCAGAGAGCCTGAAAAAATCAACGTGTACGTGAACCCACAACCCTCTGCTTGTTTCTGCAGACGTGTTTAGAAGTTCATGGTTTCCGGTCCAAATCCGACCCAGCTTGGATGTTTTTCTTTAACCATGAAAACCGTGAGAAAAACCGTTCATTTACTGCGGCAACGATGTAGAATGTAGGAAACCCACTCATATTTCCTGTTTTTGTTATTAAATAACGTTGCAGCCGACCGAGCAAGACCATACTTGATGACAAGAGTACATGAAGACGATAACGATTACATCAATGCCAACTTCCTCCCCGTAAGTAGGAGACCTTTTTTACCTCTTCAATCGACAGTTTTTTTAACCTTTTTTCGCACAGGCTAGAGAACTCAAGGCGAAGTCCATAAGCGTAAGTTCAGGAGGGATTTCGTTGTACAGAAGGTAAAAAGGGTAAATGGTAGCGGATATGGAAAGGCCCCAAAACGCACATAATGGATAGGAACCTTGATGCCTCGATTATTGTTGGGCACTACAATAAATAGTTGTCAAATTTGCAGTCCAAACCAATGAAACGTAGTATTGCTTTGTTACCATGCGCAGCACCCTGTGCAGGAATGTTGTCGAAATGATATCTTTCTTTGTTAACTGAATCTCATTTTCCATCACCATCATCATGTTTAAATCACTATTTGTGTAAAGCCCACGGAAAGTTACAGTTAGATCATTGTATACATCTTGAACTCTCACACTCTGGTATAACTTTGTGTCTTTTTAAATGAGGGCTACTGCAAGAAGAAGAGGTACATCGGGACACAGATGCCAATGCCCAACACGGTGGCCGACTTCTGGCGCATGGTTTACGACCACAAAACGACCACCATAGTCATGCTGAACACGCTGGTTCCAAAAGATAAAGTAAGTTCAGATCTACAGTGGCAGGTGTGTTATCAACATAAAATGGTTGTCTTGCCTATTAAAACTGCACATAAAACCGTCTGGATCAATTTTTTGCACGCAATACTAAAATCATTAGTAATTACACATTCATGTCACTTAAGGCTCAAATTGTAATTTCAACGTCAGGAAAAGACTAATAATCACTGTGAAATATATTTCAAAAGATATGTATTTTGAAACATCACAATAAAAAGGGGAACCTTTTATCTCCCATCAGACAATGTCTTGCTACTGGCCACAAGAAGGACAAATTGACTTTGGACCTCTTGTCATTGAGCTGAATGAAACAACAGAGTATAAAGGTGTCACGAGACGCGCATTTACCCTCAAGAACAAGGATTCTGACTTCGAGGTAATTATGCCGAAATAATCCACTCTAAGATATTTGCAAATGCCCCCATTTTTAGTGCCGCTCATTTAAAATTAACTGGAAAGGAAATTTTTATAGTAACCTGGAGTAAAACAGGACTGACAGAGACGTACACAGAACGCTGTAGGGGAGATAATGATGAGGCGACAAACGGAACTGGCGTCCAAGTCAATGGTGGGGGGCACGTGGAGATGATGTAAGCAACCGGTTTCAATTTCGAAGTCGGTCTCGGTACCACTATTTGCTGGTCTTGGTATGCCATAGTCTTGGTCTCAGGCCATCTGGTGTCAACCATACAACACTAGCACGAGGGCCACATTTTGGAGAGTTACAACTCTGGATTTCATTGGTCAAAAAACTTCCCTTCTTTTTCGACTTTCCTAATTCTTGACAGGAAGGCGATCGGACGTACAGCACACACCACACAAATAAATCCTTTGGCTCAGTTAACATCGCTAGAGTCCATTATACTTTGTGAAATATTGGTAGGTTAGATTTCGAACTTACATAAAACACAAACGATGTCGTAAGTGTAAGTGGGAAAAATACAGAGAAATTGGTGATTGCAAAAATATGTACAAAGAGTTCACCATAATTCAATTAAGTGCGTTTGTTTGCAGTCTGAAGATTCGTGGGTCGTCACGCAGTTCCAGTATCACGACTGGCCGTCTGAAAAGGCAGTACCAAGCTCCTTCGACGGAATGTTCACTCTCTTGGACCTAACTCAAGATTGTCAGGAAGATAAGAGACCCATCGTAGTTCATTGCAAGTAAGTAGAGGCCCAGAAACGGCTCGTAAAGACTTTAACGTCACTGTAAAAGGGTTTGCTTTTTTGTCAAGTTTAATTATTGGCTACCCCTAAAAATATCCCTCGGAATTATGAAATATTTGAAAATATACGTAGAAGCTTTTTTATTTTTGCGTGCAAACGGCAAGTATGACATTTGTCTATCCTGACCAGGGACGGTTTTCTACATAGTAATCTTTACCATCTTATATTATTTCCCTTTAATTATTTTTCATATTCGAACCAATGATAGAGTTTCCCGGTACGCAAGCTTACGGACACAAACATCTGACTTTTTAGATATCCACAGTAGTAGGTTTCCTAAAAACGTTTTGATGATTCTCTTCACGAAGAGCTAGCTTTTACTTTTTGATACATATGCACAAATTGTTATTATCATCAATCTTTCCCAAGCGATGGATATGGCGCAACCTCTGTGTTCTGCGCCCTGATGGCGCTGTTGGATCAGTTCAAGTTCGAGAAGGCTGTAGATGTGTTCCAAGCTGCTCATCGTCTGCGCATGGTTAACACCAGCATGATGTACTCTGTTGTAAGTATATTTAATTAGAAACACGCGAATTTTGTGTGATGAGTCATAAATTGAAACACTTTATTCAGTATTAATTGAAGTTCCTGTTGGAATATATTATTTCATTTCTTTTGGACATTCTGTTTCTAAAAAGCTCATTTTCCGGTTAAAAGACTAATCAGTTTGTGCTTCATTTTTCAGCATCACTGTCCAATGTGCTTCATTTTTCAGCATCACTTTGCAATGTGCTACGATGTTTTCCAAGCTTACCTGAGCTCGACCACTATCTATGAGAATGTCTAATAAGCAACGTAAAGAGTGAAAGAGGAGTCCTCCAGATTTTTTCAGGAAGATAAATCGTGACGATATCTCTTCAAAGGTGAAAGGGGTGAGCCAGTTCGGTTCGGTATTTCAACATTCGGGAACAGCAGCAGAACAGTCCTATATCCGGTTCGCAAGTGACTTCATCATACATGCGCGCTCACTGCAAATTACAAGCTCCGATTGGCGGAACACCCAAGTTGCGCGTTAGCTATCGGTTTTACGAATCCACGGCCGTTTTCGAATACTCGCTTTCGGTTCAGTTGGAGGCTTCAACTGCTTTTTTACTACCTGACTTGAAGTTGCAACCGAAAAGGCAAATCTGATAGTGCCACAAAACATCAGGTAAGATGCAAAAGAACCAAGCATTCCAGTACTTCAATTTAATTTAAACGCTTCAGGCCCAAAATCAGGATTGGTTTCGGAGACGAAGCCAGAGACGGGGACCAATTAAGTTGAGTATTGGAAAACGACCCATGTAACTGAATGTGCAGTGGGCGTGGTTCAACTGGTGAAGTCACACTTACAAACTGGAAATCAGCGCAGTCATATACGCCAACTGACGCGCATGCTTTGTTCCCGGTAAACCTTCCCTTTATGACCTCCCGAACTTGCTCATTGTCTTTAGAGTAGTAACTGTTCCATGAAGTTGGGGAAAATCCATGAAAATGACCCTTGTATTTTTAGATTGGTTTTCAAAAAAATAAATGCTCGTGCAAAAACTAAACTATTTGAATAATAACGACCGAACACTCTTACTAATTCTATCCATTTTCTTAGAGAAAAGACTTTCGTGATAAAAAGCTTCTCAATTCAAGACAATCACTGTACCGACAATTTCCCATGTCTAGCTGAAGCGGAGTCTTCGCTACTCATGTTGTTATTACTTTTTTACAGTACATTAAAAGTCGACTTTTAATTGAATATAAAAGTACCAATAAACTAAGATTCTCTGAAAAAGATTTAGTGTCAATAACAGCAAGTACAGATGTGTCTTTGGTTCCCAAAGTTGAGCACCTAAGTTGAGCTTAACTGCATTAAACTGTTTACAACACATTTTGAATGTATACAAGCTTCTTTCCGCGGCACTATTCCATCAGGTTATGATGGTTAGTTCAGACTACATGCATACTCAGTTGTTCCCAGACACAGTACCCAGAAGATGATATCAAGTGACGAAAAAAAATGAATGAATCGTTGGAAAGTGCGATGATCAGAATCCATCAATCCGAAATTTCCTTAGTTACCGAATATACATGTATTACAAAATGTACGCTGGTGTTATTAACGATCACTTAAAACTGGAACAGTCACAGTACGTTGCAAATTCTCCATTGGTGGTATGTATTTGGAAATGGGTTTAATACAAACACAGAGTTCCATTCATTCTAACAATAATTATGTTGGTGCCAACACTTTTGGTGCCAGCACTTATAACCACTATTTTTGTTAAAGTATTGCGGCAATGAAATCTCTTCCAATGTATTTTTATAGCCTTTTTCAAGGTATGGAGCTCTTTGAGCATTCATTTTTGGTTAAAAACATTAAAAAGCACCTTAAAAGTATGTATGTTTTCCTAGACAACTGAGGGCGCTGTTGCTGTGATCCATGGAATACACATGGCTCAATGCATAGGGTTTTTTGTTCAAAATGTAAAACCAGAATGTGCTTACTGAAAACGTTTTGAAGACAAGTTTAATTTGGCCAAATCTACAAAAATTATGTGCACAAACCAATGTAGCATCGAGGCTTTCTTCCTTGGATGACATCAATTGCTAATGAATATGAAAATGCTCAGCATAAACCCCAAAAGGCAGTAAAATACTCTTTAAAATAGTGAAACAAAAAAGGAGTATATTGAGGGTTTTATTAAAACAATCGATTACAGCTTCCCTTTAAAACTTGTTCAACACATTTAAGCAGTCTAACGGAAAGGATATTTGAAAAACTATTCGCTGTTTTGGTCGTACAGATAAATGACAGGCATGTTTTAGTTTTGATGAACGCTTTGCACGTTGTTACCCCAAATTTTGGATCACTAGACAAAACTGCCCCCGAAAACAACAAATCGCCAAAACGTCGACCAATGACCTACAACTAGTGAAACGTATTATACAGCATCACCGCCGAAGAGCACCCTTGTTAGCAACTGCTCATCGTCAGCACTATCTATCTCACCTGAACATTTATTCTAAAGTGTTTGAGTTTTGCTTAAATCATTAAGTTACTTTATGCATTATTCGCAAATGTATACCGAAAATGTAGAATAGATGAAATTTAACTACTGAATATTGATGCTGATATATATTTACTCAGATTAAATAGGATTTGATTTTCGTAATATACCCGGTGCCTTTTACATAAAGGAAAACAAATGAAGGAATTAAAAATCCACTACAGATTCCAAATTTTGGACAGGACGTTTGTATTTCTGAATGGACATCGGTGTGGCTGTTTAATTTACACCTCAGCTTTTACAATGTATGGTGTCTTCCTGTACGTGTGATACTGACATTCGTGTTATTTCAAGGTGTCAAGAGTCGCCCGAATTTCAAGCTTGATATGTCTTTCAAAATACCACTTTGCTGCAACAAGGAGCTTTTGGGATAAATGAATGATTTGTGATTGATCTGTGTTCAAGAAGAGCCCTATGCCTTCTGGGTCAGGGTGACAGAATTTGTGTTATTTTGGTGGGTTGGAGCGTCAGAGGTGACAAGATACTTGTTGCCATTTTCAAAATGTCGCCCCATCGGAGTTGTTTTAGTAAGGGAATATAGGTGGTGCTTCAATAGAACGGCACTACTGTCGCTCTTTTCTACCGTCATGTTGTAGTGTCGCTCTATTCTACCATCATGTTGTAGTGTCGCTCTATTCCATTATCCAGGATCAAATAATTTGCAGGAGATTCATAATGTAATAGCATTTTGTTCTCGGTAAAGATGAAAATAATTACAATATTATTGTCGCAGTTACTGTACTCAGCATAATTATGTATGTGGAAATAAAGGGGCGAGTTTTGAAGAATTTGCTAAGTATGCGTCTTTATTTATATAGTTTTAGAGACTTCAACTCACTTTTAGGCATTTGTCGATTTCAGTTTGGATACAGCAAAAAAAGATAATTCGCTAATTACTACCATAGCCAATCCTCAATCCTCACCAATCTACACATCAACTAGTCGTTTCTTTGTAATGATGTTCCACTGTCACGATTCAATTTTTGTCATGTCCCGCATCTGCAAAGGTTCACTAGCCGTTTGGTATTACAGCACACAAAAACACCAGAAGTGTTGCCTTTTGTAATTAGACAACAATAAAAAAGAATAAAATAAATGATTATAAATATATTAAAATCATAATATTAAATTAGAATTAATATTTTTATAAAATAAACAATACTGACCTGTCGAGACGTCACAAGCTTTCTCAAATAAACTTACCTCTTGAAAAATGGAAACAATTAACTTATGACTGTAAGGGTTTGTAGCGTAGTAAAACGTATATGTATGCTAAATGGCGCCTTTCGTATAGGGAAAGGCAGTTCCGTTTCCAAAATTTCCATCTCTTATGTTACATTGATTACTTTTGACGTTACATCCAATAAATGCCTTAGAAGGATTTGCGTTCAAATGCATTTACAGAGGATTATGCATGGGTGATATAATACCGCGCTTATTACACACAGAGCTTAAGCAGGGTGGAAGAGAGCAAACGACCCATTTAAATTCACACACCTTATTGTCATGAAAGCCACATCCAACGGACCAAGATGGGTAATCTTAAAGGACTGGTACATGATGTCCTGGACGTGCCCTTTAATTGGGGCAATAAAAGACGTTCTCTATTAAATGATGTTTTGAAAGATCCTGAAAGGTGGAATAAAAGTACCTCAGGTCACACGACACTAACCACAATAGGTGTGGTTTTGTTTGATTGTCGAAGGCAGAATTTCGAAGATCAAAGTTTGACTCCAGATAAATTCAGAAACTGTTGAAGGATGGTCGTAATTTCAGTCATTTGCTTTCCATAAACACGTTCAACTGCAAACAATAAGTATAATTTATGCGAAGAGCATCAATTTTATACTCGTGATACTCGTAAATACAACTGAAAACTCGCTCAAAATTTACGATAACAAGTACGTATTCACACTTAGTAACGATACAGTCGAAGTAATCTACTGCAACTTTTTACAACACTAAGATGTGTTAGGTGTTAGCATTTTGCAAAAATGCAGTTGCTGAAAATGCAAATAAAAAAAAGACTGTAATTGCTCTAAATTCAGTCACATATAGCTATGAAAATTCCGTTCAAAATGCTTATACCATTACCAAAGCTATCAAAATCAATAAATGCAAGTCATTCTTAGCACACATTGACTGTATTGAAACATAAGCAAAGCGGGCAGACAGTCTACTTCACGCACTGGATATACGCAGGTACCTGTGCCCCTATAGAGCAAGCACAGCCTCTCTGTCAGCCCAAACCTGCTCAAGAACCACGGACAAAATGGTCGAACTTTCGATAGCGGATCCTTCGACCCAAACCGAAACGCAGTATAATGTCACAGAGACTATAAAACTCTATGAGTGTTAACATAAAAAGCCATACATTTCAGCTCGTGTGATGAAAATTTAGAGGAATCGAAGACCAAAATAAAACTAATTGAGGCAATCAGAATAAAAAGTTGGAGATTCAACTTGGGCCGTTTCCGACGGTCTCACAAAATCTCCACGAACACCAACCACAGACAGTGACAATGTAATTTCAAAAAATCCTGAAACGAAAGTTCAAACTTTGGACGATACTTGAACATAATTTTGTAATCACAATTTTGCATTAAATTATGTTACCGAATTTACATTTATGTCTCAATCTTCCAGAATGTTTCAAACGTTCTATAGCGCCCGCATGATTGCAAGAAACGTTTATGCCACGATTCCCTATAGACCGGAACAATTAAGTATTGTGTAAAGTCTGCGTACATGTCAAGAAGAGGACTCCGTACAGTGTATTTTTTTCTATTGCTGGGTGTCTACTGCGTATTCAGCATTGCCGATGAGTTTTTCACAAGGGCACAGGTCAATATATTTTGCCAGACGCTAGATCTCCATTTGCATGCAAAGCAGTTCAGCCAGAGAGCATATGTACGCGGAAGTGGATTTACTCTTAATCGTACGATATCTGTATTCATAACAATCATATTCATGGTGACTTTTTTATGAATGTTAAACATTAAGAAAGTCACATCAGTATTTCGAATATTTATTCTGCTACAAAGATCACACCATTGACAAAGAATCAATAAATATCACTCATTTTGGGGAAAGTGATGGCTGCGTGATCTCATTGTTGGACGCCCTGTCAAAAGTCCCTAGACCTTGACACATAACTAACCTGCAGCGAGTGTGTCTGGACTTAAATTTAACGGATACTCGATACTCTGCAAAACGGGGGGCTGAATAAATTCACAACTTATGACGTGCGTCATATCACATACAATATTTTGTCACGTAAGAAAGTAATGCGTAAATGATTCGTAGGGAATGATTGTCATGGCCAAGCTAACACGCCCAGCAGAAGGTGGAAGACAAAGCCCCCCATTGCAGAAAGGAGTGTCGACCGAGACACTGATGAAAGACAGGAGGCAGGAGTCCAACTGGATTACAGGTATCATCCAGTGGAAGATTACTCCAAGGCATCCAACAACCCATTCCTGAGATCATGGTTAAAAGCTAAGCTAATGCCATGGAGAGATATACATGCATGGCACACGATGTCTCCCAAATGAAAACATCAATTCACATAGTATGATCATTAAGCACATTTGTAATGAAGAATTTGAAGCAGAGCAAGGAGCAAGCAGAAAGTGGCTCAGGATTGCTACGGTGTTAAAACTAATTTCTTCGAACACTAATCCTGTGACATTGATGTCCTGTATTCTAACTCAAGTTTAGAACAATCCTGAATAAGTAGTCTTGATGTTAGGAATAAACACAAGGCCTTGAACAAACTGGATGAGGAAATGATCGCGGATCGCAGTTATTTCTCTTGTCCGATAATGAAAGTCGAAAATGAAAGAATGACTCACTTGCCAACACAAACGATCAAGAGAGGACAAAGCAAAACATATATATTTGCAAGAAGGAGATAAAGCACCCAGGATTTTACTTTGGCAATGTAGTAGTCAAAGCCAAGAGGTCTCTGGAAGTCAGTGACTTGATTAGAGCAGAACTTCACAAACGGGTAAGCTGTGTGATTTTTCCCATTTGGAGGATAAGAGTGGAAGCACTATCTCGTCTGTCGTCACCAAGACTGCCTACATTGTTTTGAAATCGGGCAAACCGTTATATATAATTGTTTTGAAATATCAAGGAAAAGGCTCTTGAAAAATAAGATCATGGGTGTTGCCAACCGTTATAATTAATGAACTCGCTGAAGCATATAATGCACTTCAGACGCAGTTTAAATTCATAAGCACAGACCATATTAATGACCAACCCAGTAAGAGCTGAAGTGGGTAACGTACCCTCTCACCTCTACATTGTGTCATTTTTGAAGAGCACCGTCTTTTTCTTCTGAGATTGATCATAAAGAGTTGCACTCGACGTCACATATTTCCCTATCAACACAAACTGTTTTATTTGTTTTGGGAAACGCATGCTCACTTAACATTCTTTTTTATTCATCAGTAAAGTATACATGCAGTCTCAAGAATGAACAGAAATAGTTCTGTTCAACTTTTATTATGGTCCTTTTTTCACTGTTGAGTTTCGCAATGCTTGTTGGAGTAAGTAATGAAATATATAGCCTAGCCAATTTTTTCCCAGAAATAAACACTCGATCATGACTCCGACTTTCCGCAGAACCTCCGCACAGTACCATCTTTACCTAATTGGTAATCTCGTCTTGTAGTCGTTCACATCATCGGAGGCGCTTGCTAAGATGCATTTCATGTTTCTTTCACTTCACTTTCCCATAAAGTGATAAATTATGGAGTTCCTATTCAACTGCCAATAACTCGTTTTCATTACGTGATTATCTTACGTTGACACATTTCCTTAAAACACACAAAACTGTGCACGAATGACGACATGTACGAAAATACCCGAGGCGGAAATACATGAGGAAAACGCAGGCTATTTCAATATGCCTATGCCTTTGAATTTTCTGTATTGTTAGTCATTCATGTGTATACTGACTATTCACAACACAAATGCATTCGTTGAACAGAAAGTGGCCTTGGGCTTGGCAGAAGTCAGTACTGAAATTCTTCAACGGGAACAGGTTAGTCTCACATGGAACGTTACTAAGCTGGGAAAATGGCGGCTTTGAGACACCGTTTTTGATCAAATGATTCCATGATTTGAACTCTAACACATGTACCAGCTTCTTCGACCCAAAGACGCCATGGTGCCATCAACGATATCTCGTCCTGGTGTACTGGTGATTTTGTTAGCTTTCGTCGTTTTACACAGGGGTAAATACGGCAATGTCTTTCAAATGTTATGACGACAATCCGGAAATAGAACAATTTATTTTTAACTTTTTTATTTTTCAAATGTCAAACATAGCTTAAGAAGTGCACACTCTGTCATTGAGGTGAGTTTTTACTTTTGACCTTGCTTCAGTGACCAGGCTGTAATTGTGTAAAAGGTTGTACTGATTACAACATTTTGCTATGACCACACTGCTTATGACCACAAACTTGCATAAAGCGTACAAAAACATTATTTTAGAGAAAAAGATGATTAGTGAAAAAGCAATAAACTGTAACAACCACACGCCATATTCAACGGCACCACACTTGGTACAACACACGGTCCATTACTAGAATTAGTAATAGTATTGAAATCTATCTAACTTCACGTCTCAGAAATGTTGTTATTTTACACAACAAACATGTAAACGTTCATGTTAGGCTTGGCCCTTAATATCGTTGGCAAACCAGCAAGTCAGAGCACAACCTTCGAGAACAATGCTGATGCGCAGCCAGGTTTGGCAGTGGACGGAGATCGAACCACCACTTCTCACACAGGTAAGTATTTCTGCAGCTTGAAAGTAGACTGTGTTCCTTACGTCAACGACAGGTGAGTATTTATCAACTGAAAATGAACACAAACAAATGGTTCTATCACAAAAATCCTCTGTATGAAATCATTTGGCTCGAAGCACGACTCATAATGTCACCGTCCGAAGCTCTTTCATCCCGATATTCGATTTCATGTCATGTCCAAATTGTGCATCTTTGTTTATGAAGGCGGACGCTAAACACAGTGTTGCTATATGCAAAACCATAGCGCAGTAACTCTAGTTGGACAAGGCATGACTGCCAAAGCTGATCAATGTGACGTCCTATGTCGCACACCGAAGCCGTGGTCATGACAAGAAAAATAGCAGATTGCATAAAACTGGAGGAGATGGGACGTGAAGCGCAAAGTACTAATGACTTTCTGGACCTATTATTTAATTGTTAAAAACTAACTTTATATAAAATGCTTTCAAGATTTCCCGGTCTGGAAAATGTTACTGCAAAGGCCGCACAATCATTTTTTTTTTTTTGGTTATTAAAGTACGCAACTTAACTCGCACATTACTCAAACATTTTGCCATGAATTTCCCCGTCTTGATGCAAGCAGTTTGTACTTGATTCCCCAAAATAAAAACCTGCATGCTATCTACGGACAACAAAAAGGACGAAAATGTGTTTCAGGGCCTACAATGCCATGGCCATTACAAAAAGTGCTGAACTGAACTGAGTCAACGAGTACAATACGCCCGGTCCAGTTTTGCATTTACGGCCTGTAAAACTCAAAGCGATCGGAATTAGAAGTGTGGACACTGACAATTTGTGTATTGGAAATAATAATCGTACAATATTGATGCACACTTTTTTTCAATTTATGATACACATCAGAGTGCTCCGGATACCAGTGGTGGAAAGTGGACCTCGAGGCGACCTATTGCTTGACGACGATCATTATTGTGAACAGGGCAGGCTACCACGGTAAGATTATCAGTGCAAACTCATAATTCATTTCATTTTATCAAAACATTTGAGATACAAATTGGGAAGGATGGATTTTCGTAGGCCCTGTATACATTTCCGTTCAGGAGGAGTGAAGATGTAGAAACCGATACTTAACCATGCTTTCTGGGGACCAATCCCATACGGCAGTATCACTGTCCCTGTGAGGCGGAGAAAACAGCATCTCAAAAGAAATACCGTTTTACAGCTACAATCCAATAGACAAACAAGCTTGCTTGGGCCATGGAAAACATGTTAATCTTTCATTACAAAAGATAGGGTGGGTAGAAAGGAAATGGTCATAACCAACCCGAGGTTTATGACTCCGTTAATGACCCTTGGAAGGCAAAAAAGAAGATGACCACTTTTTGGCCCTCCCATGAAAAATCTGCTTCTCCGTTATTTAAAAAAAAGCAGAAAAGTAGAATTCACGGTTGTTGTCAAAACGTCCAATCCTTATTTCTGCCTGTTCGAAAGGAGAAAAGCAGACGGTCACTTTTCGAGCGAACGAAGAAAAAGTAAAATCTGCTTTTCTTGAAGCAGAAGCAGAAAAATATAAATATGTATAACCATACAATGTTTGTTCTGCTTTTTAAGGTGTCAGAAAAGTAGAAAAGGCATGTTACAAAAACAAAAAATCTGCCCTTCTGCTAGCAGAACAGCAGATGGCCACTTTTCGTCCTCCATGCGTTTGACACTGTAGAGTGACACGGTTTTATTAGATCAGGGAGAAATGTGCGTTAATTGCTTGGAAAAATTCTGTACATTAAAAGGAAAACAAGTACACGTATTACATTGTTAATTATCCTTCAAAAATACCTAGGACTGTTTAGCTATTTGTATGTGTCAAAAGGCCGTCATGTGGCCGGTCTTAAGCGGTTGATAGAGCACCGGCTCACAGGAGACACACACCATAACAAGGCAAGAAGTGTGTTGAAAAGGTGAATAGGAATAGATACGCACTTTCAATAATCTTAATTAATTTTTGAACAGTTTGTGTAAAGGCTGATCTTGACCCCAAGACGCATAGTGCTCTATGACAGATTAAACACAGTGCGCCTTCTAACGCCTCAACAATTAGACCCGCACACTAGCTCGCACTAACGTCTTATGTGTGTCGGAAGAGCGGCTTCTTTTCCAAGGCAATCAATCGGCAATCCCGTAATGGGTTATAGAGTAACGAAAGTGAACACGCCACGCTTGCATTTTATGCGTGTAAAAGGAACTACTTCCTAATTCAAAATGACGTCACAATTCGGCACTCTAAATTGATAGTCAGTCGCCCAACAGTTATAAATAAACATAATTCATAAATAATAAAACTCATAACGTTGATGCGTATGATTTAGCTCTAATTTGTGGTGATCAAGTGGACGAATTAGATATCAACACCGTGATAGACCGCCCACTAATATTATCGAATGGACAGCTGAATTTTACTTAAAGACTGACATTTACAACGTCGTAATTTCAGACTTGGGCTAATACCGTTTGGTTTTAAACGGCCGAGCACACATTTATTCCGTAAATAATGCCCCTCTTACACCATGGCCCTATGCAGTTAGAATAAGTGGGATATGCCTCAGTTTCCAGGTAATGACACTGCAAATATTCCTCACAACTGTTTTCATTTGGTTAGTGGGTTTCTAAATATAACTGAAGAAACGAGTAATGAGTCACCGCAAACATGTTTCACTTAATACCTCAAGCGCATGCGTGTAGCGAGAATGGGACAAGGGGGCGTTGCCCCTTCCTTGAAAAAATGACATATCAGACAGGGAAGAATGGGGCAAAGTAAAGGACTTTTAACAAACAGTAATATACATAATTAAGCACAAAACAAAAACACAGGGAATTGACCCTACATGCTGTCAGTAGTTTGTTGGTTTATAGCTGATGAGTGCTTCGCCCCTGAAAAATATGGTTCCCGCCCCCCTTAAAAAAACAAAAATTTCTGGCGACACCCATGCTTACGTAATCCATTGACTTAGCCCATGCTTAACTTGCAAAAAAGACAATTTAAATAATAAATTAATAATTATGCAAGCATGCGCACAAATGGCCTTGGCGCCAAGGGCCAATGAAAATGTACAGGGGTGCAGTTTTGATTATTTTCTCTCAGGTTTTCTGGCTTTGTTTTTAGTTTTCTTCAGAAAATCCCATTAAATCGTTTTGCTATTGGTTTCTAATCAAAGCGGGATTTTCATTTCTCTGTAAAAAGACTTTTCATTTGCGCACGAGATTAAGCGGGAAAAAACCCGCTTAGACTAATAGTAAAAACGATTTGATGGGATTTTCTTAAGAAAAGCTGAAGAAAGATAGAAACCGGAGATAATATGATCAAAGGCGCACCCCTGTACATTTTCAATGCTCCTTGCCGCCAAGGCCATTTTGCATAACCATGAATAAATTGGTTGAAAGGGAAATCACATTGCTGTTTTTCATTGGAGCCCGCACCTTTCCATTACAATGTGGGATTACCGTACAGTTTGTAATTCTCTTTTGCATATTTTACAATGCAGGGAGACGATTGCAAGGTGCGGTAGTACGAGCTGGTTTGAATTCAGATCATACACAAAACACACAGATAGGATCTGCAGTTACTAATGATCAAGCTGTCAACGTATTAGAGATTGGTTTCGGGACGAACCCTTCTGTCGCCACTCAGTATGTTAGTGTGGAACTAACCGGGAACTGTCTCCACATGGCTGAAGTAATGGTCACTACTGAAACAAGCCCGGTCACAGCTGGTACTGGTGAGTATATGAGTAACTTTTATTGGTAATCTTTTAAACATTGTTGAAAGGTTTGGTTTCAAAAGTGTAAAATTTTATTGGTTTTGTGTGACTTGTATATCCGTGCAGGCAGCAAAATGAAGCCTGACAAAAATTCCGTCTTTGAACTATTTTCCTACCTACTTCTGTTCTTCAAGATAGGTTGAAATTTATTTTCATGTCTTTTTTATGACAGATAGAAAATGTAACATCTGTTGCCAATGTTCCAGGCTTTTTTCTATACGCAAACGTGCTACTATCTAGCAAACGCGCTACTTACTGCTGGTATCATAGGAGTAGGGTTTTGCGGCGCTGATCCAACCACACAACGGTGTTTTCTGTCCAAATTACTCATTTTCATCGGCTCCCCTGAAAATGCTTCATTGGAGATTTAAAAAGTGAGCACAAACCCTCACGTTTTACAACGTGTTCTTATCAATAGGTGCCCAAAACGACAAGGTTTAAGTGTATTTTGCTTTTTTTTTTGTTCATTCAACGCTAGTTTCCTCAGTGATACAATTAACTGCGACTCCAGCGAGTGTTACCGTCAGCTGGTCTCCAGTATCCTGTGCGGTTCATTACAGCGTGATGTATGCACTGACAAATAAAGATGGCTGCGAACAGATCAATTCACCAATGTACACCCAGCACTGCATGTGTCAGGGAAACCAGACTGCTATCAGTGGCCTGCTGTCAAATTCTCAGTATATTGTCAAAGTCAAAGCCTCCGTCAATGGTGCTTATGGACCGGAAGCGCAAAAATGGATCACTACTGACCCCGGGGGTATGTCTGCAGAATTCAGCTTCAATTAAAATTTACGGGTAGCTGAAATGGACTTTTTTTTCATAAAAACCTTAAAATTGCACCTTTTGTCCCAGTTAATGTTGTTTTAAATTTTCGTTTCACTCTTAATTTGCAGGGATAATTTACTTTGCTTTTGGGATTTTGTGCTAATGAGTATTTCCATATTCATCAGCAAAAATGTCATCCAGGTAAAAAAGCTCACATTATTTAGTACGCGAAAACTCCCGCATGTCCAAAGATTTTGCGGAACTAAATAATCTTTCCTTATGTAATTCATTATTGGTATTAAACCAACCGACTGGCAACAGTCAACCCTTTTTTAGAAGTGTTTTCATTGAGCCAAGTCTGGGTTCAAAATATGAACGAAAGGTTTTTGCACATAAAAGCTTACTCAATTGTATTGGAAAGCATCAAGCATTTACAATTTGAAACGTTTTTTAAAAATTTACTTTTCAACACATTTCACCGCGTGGCTTTATAAAGTAGTTTTCGAGCGCTGAGGAAAAGTATTAAGTTGCAGAAAACTTCACCGCAGCTACAATTTGAGTCCTTTCGAGTGAACTTTCCAGCAAATGACCATAGTCTCTTGCAATTTCTTTAAGGACCTTAACAGTGATGTATAGACCTCTGGACTGATGACGCCACACTTTGACTACGTGTGCGCTTTCCCATGGTGTTCAGTGGACCGTGGACTCTCACTGGCTCCGTAGGAAAGTTCACATGTAAAGAGAAAGTGGCTTCATAAGTACATAAAGGTCTCCTGCCAACCAGCTCAATGGGTGTTACAAACATTTAACCGTAATTGGAGGAGTTTAGAGACTTGACCTCTTCAAGCGAGCTGTATTAATTTCCAGTAATGACAGGTGATTTAACTTTATCTTTATTTGATGCAATCTCTTTTTGACACTGTTTTACATCGCAGCACCGAGAGCACAGCCAACTACGGTTGAAGTTTCATCCGTTGGTCAACGAAACCTGACATTCACTTGGAACCCACTACTGTGTAGAAACCGAGGCGGTGATATCACAGGATACAAATACATGCTAATTAACCTGAATTCTAGAACAAGTATCACTGGTACTGCGCCTGGGGAAGAAGTCGTATTCTATCAACTCCTTCCATTCACTTCATACAGTTTCCAGGTTGCCGCAACCAACGCTGCTGGGACAGGCCCATACAGCGATGCAGTAAATACAACAACAGAACAAGCAGGTATGTTATATTCTGCTCGAACTTGCTCGTATAGTCATTTTACTCGATATTGTGATTTTTAGCTTAGAAAATGTCTGAAAGGTCCCATCTCTTCAATCTTTAGTCTTTACTAATGAATTATGCCTTTATTGATCAACTTCTATAGAGCCAACAGTTCCCTCAAACGTTCACATCCAGTCAGTGGACAACATCTCAGTCATTCTTGAATGGGCGGAGCCTGACCCTCCAAATGGAGTTATCACGCACTATAATGTTCGCTATTGGAGGATTGAAGAAAGCGACAACGTGAAAAGTGACGCTAACGTGACGGAACTGACACATCGTGTAACAGATCTTGATGCGAGTGCAACATACCAATTTCAGGTTGTTGTTTATTTTAATTCAGACTACTTGCGACTGACTTTCCCAGAGCTACAAATTTCGTCTTCCTAAATTAACTCAAATACTAGTGAAAATTTGCAAATTACGTCATGACGTATGATGAATATGAAATTAAAACTTTATTCATTTCAGTCAATTATGCAAAACAGAAGTTACTTCACGTTTACGCTGTGTCACAACACAGCCATAGGAAATGAATCATGAGTAAAGACTGAAATCGAGAAATTTAAAATTGATTAAAAATTTCTCTTGCAGGTGCAAGCCACGACATCAGCTGGTGCTGGCCCTTGGAGTGAGGCTATCAATGCAACGACAGCAATCGGAGGTGAAAACAAAATGTGATCAGTACTTTAGCATTTGTTTTATCCACAAGGACTATTTTCAATCTCCTGTCCACCGTATTCCGTTGAACTGTGTCTTCAACCAGACAGCTTGTTTTTTCTTATTACAGTTCCTGGACCAATACGAAACCTCACTTATACGGAGAGAACAGAAACGTCGGTCTCCTTGTCGTGGAAGCCACCCCTTAAACCTAGAGGAATCATCACTGCTTACATAGTGCGTATTCTTAAGATATTAACATGTACATATAAGAAGCACTGCTCACGGGAACTACCATTTAATGCTCCATAATACGTACCGGTGTGAATATACAAATCCCAGGTGAAATAGTGTGAAGAACAAATCATCAAAATGCTGGCGAAAAGTAAATGTCTGATGATGAGCTTCGCATGTAATATCAGATTTCTAATGAACACATTGTACACACCGTCATCTTTGAGGGTTGTTCACCTTACTTAATCAGATAGTAACATAATTTCTTCATCCACATCTCCAAACTTTCTTCTGGCAGGTGGCGTACCGGTTCTTGGAGAGGCATTCTCAACCGGAACTAACGGCAGAAGACACATATCACAGAAATGAAGCTCAGAATTTAAGCTTCCTTCAAGACAAACTCAATCCGGGCACGAAATACGAGTTCAGGGTCTCAGCGAGGAATAAAATGTTCAACGGAACTTACGACCAAGTCTTGGAGGTGTATACTAAGCCGGTGACAGGTGCAACGATGCTGTAAAGTGTTCTCATTTTGTTTTAGTTTGAAAAAGCCAATTATCAGCATCAAAAAGATCGATAGCACTTTATTCTATGAAGTCAGTTTTTTCTCCTTGTAGACTTGCCTCCTCCGACACCACCCGAAACGTATCCAAACGAAAACACGAATACTACTGTAACCATTGGTCTCGCGACACTTGTCTCTGACGATACGGATGTCAGGTAAGAATGAACTTGTTCCACCTCAGCGTGCTATGAGCAGAAATGGAAAGACTGGTGTAAGCATGAGTCTGACTTAATTAATTATATGAACACACTGTTATTGATTGTAAACGCGTATCAGATAAACTAAATCAAGTAGAAATGATTTTCCTGTTTGCCCTTCAGTTTGTGTAACATTCATTTTAAGTTGGTACAAAAGAGACAAAGTTCAACTCAATGATCTTGATAATATTCTCATGCACATGAATATGAGACTTTTCTAATTCACACCTCTAACAAACGTGAAAACTGCTACACATCAAAAAACTTTTTCGATCAAAAGTCAGATTTTTTCATTGAAAGACTTTACTGCAGAGATTGTACATATTTTATAGTATGTGTAACTGTGTAATAAAAAAATTATGGTTCTCAAATCTGACGTGCTGCACATCTTATGAAAACATCCTCCACAGTTCATACGTGGTTCACATCAAGAAGACCTCTCCATCCAAAGCTAAGAGGGAGGCTTTGAATGTAACGCACTACGAGGACTCACCTGATGACTATATAGCAGCAGAGATATCCAAACAAAACTTAAGCGAGAAGTTTATAGTAGGAGACAATCAAACCTATGGAATGTACAGGAATGCACCACTGCAAACAGGTGCAAGTTACGAAATTCGAGTTGGGTCTGTCAGTCGAGGGAATGAAAACGTAAGTGTGGCAAATGGTCTTTTCAATTAAAAAAAAGAGATAAGTCGCTAAAATAATTATATTACACACCTGCTAAATTCCTGATTAGCCGGCTTAGAAACACCCTTTAGAAATGTATGTTCTAAAAAAATGTGGAACAATTATTCCGGATAACTTCTCTCAAACCTTTTATTGAAGGTGGAACTATGTTTTCATAAAGTCATGGTACTGAACTGTATCACGAGAAAATACTACTTTTCATTTGCACTTGTAGGAGATCTTTGTGAGCTATTCTCAGCCGATAAGTGTAACAGGTAATTTTTATTTTCCCATCATGAGGTCATGCGATATTATTTTGCAGTTTCAGCCATTCACGCGGTGTTTTTATTGTTGCTCTTCGTGATTTTGATTAGTTTTCATAAAGTTTGTCGATAAAAGACGAAAGAGTGAGACAAATCTCAAAAAGGAAAACTCAACACTCGTCCAAAAATCAGAACATTACAAATATGAAGGCAACGAGCAAAAGAAGCTTTAAATAACAATCTCACCATGTTATTCTTTGCCGTTTAGAGCACCAAAACAATTTGACGTGATGATTAAACAAATATCTATAAGAATTTCTAGGACGTTAAGAGTATTGAGTAATATCCAATGCTGCAAAAGGCTTTCCTCTCCTATCTCACACATTTGTGTTCTTTCAGTCAGAAACAAACAGCAGTCTCCGAGCCCATCAACAACGGCGCCTCCATCTTCCGCCGTAGTTCCTGCTGTCGTAGCCGTCCTCGTAATAGTGGCTATAGGCTTGCTCATCACGATAGTGGTTTATAAACGGTAAAATGCCTTGGCCTTTTCACCATCATGAAGATTTGACATATTCATTATTGTACGAACACAGAAAAGTCCCCAACCACCAGGGGCTTACAAAATAACTGACATATGTAGCCAAATGACCATTGCTACACTTTAACTTCAGGCAGAGACAAAAAAATTCAATAAATTAAAATCCCTCATGTATAGGTACGCCTTCAAAGAGAGAACTTCCAATTAACCTTCTTGTTGAATGGCTAAGATTTCCTGTATTTTCAGGAGACGATCTCAGCAAGCTAAGAAGCTGACAGATATTGATGGAAAACAGCAGCCAGCAAATATTTACCTGAAAACTAAAGGTATGGCAATTTTTTCTGATAAGAATTCGCCGGACTTTCCCGTCAAAAATTTGATTTGATTCGTGTTATCTATAAGAAAACCGAAGCTGAAGAACTGTAATAAAACATTCATTTCCAGGGCTCACCTCAGACGAACTTGACCGACCGGAAGAATCTTCATCTCATCCCCACATCAATGTCAACGAAGTGGTTGTGACTCCCCAATCGTCCTGCACAAAGAAGCCTAAACCTTCGCCCAAGCCACGACAAAAACAGACCAACTCGTCCCCAACAACCCCTGCCCTGGAGGAACCCAAGCCATTCACTTCGCTTCCACCCGTTCGTATCAAGGACCTGGCGGAGTACATTCGCTCGAACGAGTCTAAAAGTGAAAAGGGTTTCGAGGCTGACTACAAGGTATAATTTCAGAGGATTGTGTTATATAGTTTGGTCATTTTTGCATTAGCAATTATAATTATATTCTTTCTTGCATTTTTTTGGCAAAGTTGTACCCTTTTTAATTGGTTCGACAATTTTCAAACAAACCACTACCTCCAAACGACCACTGTCAGAACTGTCAGATTGGTGGACGTTGAGAACCGACAACAGGAACCATTCTTGGCCGTTCCAAGGTTGTTGTTGAAGGATATTATAAACGCACTGTAATAACACAAGTTTAAATTCAGGATGTGGGATGCCGAATTGTTGGAGCTGTCTTACAATTACTAATGATTGAGAATGTTGCATTTCCGAGAAGAATTTTTGTTTCCAGTAGAATTAGACGCCATTTGGGCGACAATGTGTGATCTTTTTTTCTCAGAGTCTTCCAGATTCACAGTTACATCCATGGACAGTTGCCTCCAAACCAGAAAACAGACAGAAGAATCGTTATGTAAACGTCGTTGCTTGTAAGTAAACGAAGGCGACTGTTACACATTAATTTTCTCAGACAGATCACCTCAAACTATATGAACTAACTAATGATGGGAACTTTGCTTTCAGAGAGCGAAATTAAACTATCAATGTGACAATGTTGTCCTCCATCCTTGCTTTGTTCCAATTAAGAATTACGCTACAATAATGTTTGAAAGATTGTACAGTCCTGTGCGTTCAGTTAAACTTGCGGATCTCAACTAAGATGAGTACACTCTTGTCAAAGCATTCTTCACTTAATTTTGATAGATGATTACTCCCGCATCGTGTTGGAACCCTTAGAGGGGGATCCTCACTCAGACTACATCAATGCTTGCTACATCGATGTAAGTAGGCTGTGAATTCTTAACAGCAATACGGTCATTTTATTATGCCGAGAGACAAAAACGTCATTCTTTTATTGCTTTATTTTCAAGATGGGGAAGACGTTTCGAAACCCATCTTTCCGACTGCACGGAACAAAATTGAACGATGACAGAACTATCGTATAGAATGTCTTTTTGCAGAGAACTATGAAGCTTCAACTTAAGGCTTGATACATGTGTTCAACACATGTCTCGCGCATTAACTCGCCTGTGTTCATGCTCTGATTGTGTAAAAGTTTTAATTATATCTGAATCTGCACTGACGTCTTATACATGCATGTTTGCCCTATTTCCCGAAGAAATAACCGTGTTCTTTTCATACATTTTGTAGGGGTACAAAAAGGAGAACAAGTACATAGCCAGCCAAGGTAAAATCAGTGTCTCTGTCTGCTATGAAAGGTGAATGTTTCACCCTTATCAACAAAGCAGCACTTTCAACGTAAAACTCAAAACTGTTAGGCCAATCTTCACTGTTTTGCAAAGTAAATTCCGAAGTATACCAAACTACCCTCAATCAATACTTGAATTTACAGGACCTAATAAAGCGTCACTTCGAGACATATGGAGAATGGTGTGGCAGTTGGATGTAGATAAAATTGTCATGCTGACAAATCCGGTGGAGAACGGCAAGGTAAATTGTTGGGTTTTTTTTAAATCTGAATCAAATTTAGCAGACCTCGTTAAGTTCTTTGTTTGATTGTTGCTTGATTCCGTTGCCATGCGTTTTCCTCACAACCTTGAGAAATATACTTGCTAAACTCGTTTTTCAAGGTAAAGTGCATGAGGTATTGGGCTGATACTGGAACTGCATCCTACGCTGACATTGTTGTAACCACTGACAAGGAGGAAGTCTTCCTGGATTACACCATTCGTGATTTCAGCATTCATCAGGTAAAGATGACCAACATCATTATCAAAAAGATTGTTTACTGTAAATATAAACTTGAAGAAGATAGTACATTAGCTTCCTTAACCTGCCAAATATAGGTTGGCATTAAGGATCGGAGATTCGTACGTCAATATCACTACACCACCTGGCCCGATATGAAACCACCAGAATACCCAACTCCGTTGCTCAACTTTATGCGTGTTGTCAACGCTGAGAAAAACCCTGGACGCACCGTCATACACTGCAGGTATAGTTTCTTCAGGAAAAAGTTATTAGTATTAAACGGCGCGTAGTTACGAAAAGAGGAAACGTCTTTGAAGTAGTGTTCGAATGCAGAACACAACATAAAAAGTGTTGCTTTTAGGAATTGAATTCCGGATAGGAGAAACCAAGAAACATATACTACCTTATATAAAAATGCACATCGCGCCCTCATAACACATTACCTCACAAACAACACATACCAAATTACGTCTACATTAACTTGTTCACAATACAAATGTATATCCCTTTCTTAACATGCCTATAGATATACTTCCAAAACGGTACCAGTTCCTAGATACATCATTTAAAGCTGCATTATAATTTGCTTGCCCTTCCACTTCAGCGCTGGAGTTGGGCGCACGGGGACCTACATCGCACTGGATGCGATGTTGGAGCAAATGGCACAGGAGGGACAAGTGGACGTTCTTGGCTTCATCTACCAAATGAGGCAGAAACGCATCAAGATGGTTCAGACACCGGTAGGTCTCATTTTGTCTCAACCAATAACCTTAAAGAGAAGCTGCACAGTGCCCTATCTGACGAATGTCGGTACTGTACAAATCGGAAGGTTCGGTAAAGGTAGAGAAAATGTGGTGGTCATTGTATCAAGAGGCCTTATTGTGATACGAGAATCAGGTTTTCGAACAAGGGAGTCTTATGAGGAACATGTGTTCAGTCCCCCAAATGTATTAAGAAATGTTAATTGAATAAATTATTATAGGCCTATACCTGTTAGTTGCAGCCTCCTTGGACGTTAACAATAGTTCTTTCTGCTTTCTTACCAACCTAAAACTTATGACGTTATCTGTAGGAGCAATACAAGTTTATCTTCGATGCTCTCCTTGCATCATCTCTAACTGGTGACACAACCTACAATGCGGATGACTTTAGACAGAAGTTGTCCTTGCTCAAGAAGGTAGAAGGACCCGCTAAGGAAACAGGAATGTCAAGACAGTTTGAGGTATGACGACAACATGTAGTTGTAGGGTCCATCCATACAGTATAACCCTATCATGATAGTGACATCAAATTCCTATGGTGGCATCAACTCGTCAGCAGGTGTTTAATGTGAGTTCACAATGTAGGAAGAATACCAGTTCGCGTGTATAAAGATTTGCATCTCACAGCGAAAAGCATGGAGTGTTGAAACACGGGGTATAAAAAAAATTGCCGCAACCATCACTTTCACAACAAAACCCACAAAGGCCTTGTCAGAAAAGGCGCACTTACCTGCAGCATGTTTCTTGATTTTTCTAGACATTGGGTAAACTGAGCGTGTCTCCTTACGGTGGCAGAAGGAGGTCAAAGGCCGCACTGACCTCTGAGAACGTGGACAAGAACAGGTTCCGTGACTTGGTTCCAAGTAAGCTGTTGTAGACGGCCCTATGATTTGTGGCATGTGTCTCTTCTCTTATCTGTATGAAAATGGCACAATTGTGAAGAAATCGATTTAAAAGTAGAAATCCAACAATCAAGAGGAAAAACTAATTGGTAGAGGTCCATCTAAATATTTGATCATTTTGGCAGCGTGTGTTAATGCTTTAAGATGGTTTGTGAGGAAAAAAATTCACAAGTTTTCTCGGGTGGAACTTGAACCCAAGACCACCGATTACTAGTGCGGTTTTTGGTCCCACCCGACCCAGCTTGGATTTTTTTCCTCAAATTATGCGAATCGTGAGAAAATCATCATTTATTATTGCAACAGAGCAAAATTTAGGAAAAATACATGGAATATTAAAATATTTCTTATTCTCGTTGTTAAAATGACGATGTATAGCCGATCGAGCCAGACCCTACTTGATGACAAGATTATGTGACGACGACAGCGATTACATCAATGCCAATTTCCTCCCCGTAAGTACAATATGCTTCTACGTGCTAAATCGATAATTTCATTGGTAGTGAACTTAAATAGCGTGGTCCTCACGAGTAAATTACGGAGAGTGTTCGTTGTACAGGAGGAAATCATGGTGAACAGTATCGGATATCTAACGGACCAAAATCACCAAAATCGGCCCTCCTTATTAGCTTCCCATCCATTGTTGGCACTACAACAACAAAGTACTACTGAAAAGTTGTCGGATTTAGTAGCAACAGCAAAATGAAACGTGACAATGCCTTGTTGCCACAAACAATCACAAGTTTTAAAATGTTGTTGAAATAATTTATTCCGTTAATATAACTGAATTTCATTTTAATACCATCATTATTTATATGTCAACATTTTCTTAGGGCCTATAATGAAAGTTCGATATTAATATCACTTTTAAACATTTTGAATAGATGATATTGTTGAAATCCAACAACTCATTCTCAAGATCGGATATGACTTTGTGTCTGTTTTGAATAAGGGCTACTGCAAGAAGAACAGGTACATCGGGACACAGATGCCAATGCCCAACACGGTGGCCGACTTCTGGCGCATGGTTTACGACCACAAAGCGACCACCATAGTCATGCTGAACACCCTGGTTCCCGAAGACAAAGTAAGTCTACATCTGCAGTGGTAGGTGTGTCATCAACCACAAAATGGTTGTCATTGCTATTAACTTGCTGCACAGAACCTGTCTGGATCAACATTTTAAATCAACATAAAAATCATCGAGAGTTATATTTTTATTTCACATACAGCCTCAAATTATAACTTCAACGTCAGGCACACAGGCTAATTATCGTTACAAATATTTCTGAAGCTGGTATGCTGTATATTTTTGAAAAAAGAATTACAAGGGGGCGTTTTATCTCCCATCAGACAATGTCTTGCTACTGGCCGCAAGAAGGACAAATTGACTTTGGACCTCTTGTCATTGAGCTGAATGAAACAACAGAGTATAAAGGTGTAACGGGACGCGCATTCACTCTCAAGATGAAGGATTCCGATCTCGAGGTATATGTAATGATTACTCCGTAATGCCATTGTTACAATTTTTTGTGTCCTAAGAGAATGCACCTTTTGGAGTGCTCTAGTAGAAACAGGACTGATAAAAAAGCTCTTGTAAAGGATTGCTACCGACGTGTAGACATTCACAGAGAAGTTGCAGTCTACATGGTGCGCGGTTGTGGGCAGTGCGCATGCACAATTAACTTTAACTTGTACGCGGGAAAGCCTGCAGGATTTTACAAGACTGGTTTTCTGGCAGTTCATCTCGTGTGAATATAGCGCCCTCCACTGGTACAGCTATTCAACTGTTCTCCCCAGGGCATCTCGCCTGCACGGTGCACCGTCTAAAACAGTAAAACCAGTCTTGGGGCAAGACTATGACAACACGTGCATGTGGACCATATTTTGGAGAGGCAGCTCGGCATTGGTTTGTCACAGTTCCAAGAAAGCTTAACTTCTTTTTTAATTTTCTTAATTCCTGGCAGGAGAAGCTTAACGGAAGGACACCACACAAATAAATCCTTTTTGTTGTTGAAAGTTAACATCGCTGTTAGCTAAGCTATCGATAAATTAATGAGCACATATGTTCTCTGAAATATTGGTAGGTTAGCATTCGAATTTACATAAATCACAAACGCTGTTGTTGGTGCAATTAGGAAAATACATTAGGAAATTGTTGATTTTAAATTAAATATACATGAAAGAGTTCAACAGAATTCAATCAAGTGCGTTTGTTTGCAGTCTGAAGACTCGTGGGTCGTCACACAGTTCCAGTATCACGACTGGCCGTCTGACATGGCAGTACCAAGCTCCTTCGATGGAATGCTGACCCTCTTGGAACTAACTCAAGGTTGTCATGAAGATATGAAACCCATCGTAGTTCATTGCAAGTAAGTAAAGGCCCAGAAAGAAAGGGTTGCGTTCACTGATAGAGACTAAAATGTCACCGTCAAAGAGATTGCGTCTTGGTCATGTATTCACGACAGAAACGTAACCGCCTTGAGCAGAAGCACCCCCTCATCGGTTGAAAAGAGCCGCGTTGGTCGGATGTGTTCAAGTTGTTCGAAGTGATACGACTGTGCCGCGCGCATTTCCTAATCGTCCATGAACCAGCGAGGTTAAATTCCTATCAAAGATGCCGCCGTTGCTAAGATAATAGCGCCCTCTCTTGGTCCAGCTCGAGGCCCATTGACTGTGTCTAAAATCCTTCGAAATTAAGAAATAGGATTTGACGAAAATGCGTCGAAGGTTGTCTTACCTTTTTGTTTCGCGTGTAATCAACAAATACGATGTAACTCGATCGTGACGAAGAACGGTTGACCATACGATAATCTTTTTCGTTTAAATAAATTTCCTTTTATTAGCCTATTTTCTATATTCAAACTAATGACAGAGTTTCCCACTACGCAAGTTCATGCAGAGTTTGAATTCAACAGATGGATACACATCTGACTTTTTCGAGTGCTCGGCAACATATGACGCAACAGACACACACACAATCACGTTGATGGTTCTTTTGACGAGGATTGAGCTTGAACTGAATAGAATCTATACACTGACTGTTACTCTCATCAACCTTTTTCTCAAGCGATGGATATGGCGCCACATCTGTGTACTGCGCCCTGATGGCGATGCTGGATCAGTTCAAGTTTGAGAAGGCTGTAGATGTGTTCCAAGCAGCGCACCGTCTGCGCATGGCCAACAACAGCATGATGTACTCTGAGGTAACATGTACATGTACACTAAAGCCTTCAAGTGCTATATACTATCCAAGCAGGTTAATTGGACAAAGTGATTTGCAGTGCGTAAAATAGCCAAATAAACAACACGGGATATTATTCACTGCAACTTGTGTCTTCCTCAAAACGCCGGATTTTGATCTATGTTTTACTTTGTTCTCACAATTTAAATGTCATCAGTACGGTATTTTGGGAGTGGCTTCAGTGACTGATGCATATTTAATTAATTTCACAGCATCACTATGCAATGTGCTACGATGTGTTCCAAGCTCACCTGAACTCGGCCACCATCTATGAGAACTACGCACCGTAAAGGACGGAAAAATGGTCCGCCGCAGTGTTATCGTTAAACCATTCCGAGCTGCATCTTCAATAGCTGAAAGAAATTCTTTTCGGGGTACTCCATCAATGAATCTATCACAGAGACCCTAGTATTTTTAATCGTTTTATTTTACAAACTTGACTTGTTAACGCAGCTGTTAACGTATCTTTTAGAAGAAGCATTGTCTTCAATATAGTATCATGGAGTTAGGTTGGCGCAGTGTTCCACCTCTGGGGGCCTGGATTCGAATCCAGCTCAGTCCACATGTGGAATGGGTTTTCAGTCCCTACCGGAGTCCATGGGTTTCCCAAGAAACATTTATCCGGGGTTTCCCTCCCATCTCTAAAACTGAACATTTTTCTCGTCTTCTTCACTCTTTATCGTCCTGTAACTGGCACTAAATGTGCTCTTGGATGATCAGAAATAAATAAATAAATAAAGACAATCAATATAAGGTAGTGCGCCCACTGATACAGCTCATTTCATGATAACGTACTAGACCAAGTTAAACCCAAAAAGCAGCTACTATGCATACTACACAAGGCAATATATCATAGTACTCGTGTGGTTTATTTGATTAATAAATTCCATGACAAAGGCCTTCCATGGTAAACATGACCGCAGTCAATTTAAGATTGGAGTGAAATCCACCATTCCGCAAATTTCACTTTGTCAGAGTCGAAGTCATTCCCATTGAAATTGAAGTTTTTACAGTCAAATTGTCCAGACTGAGTTGATATTGACTTTGAATTAGCAACAAATACCACGTTCTTTCTAAAACCGATGTAAAAACAATGTTTGCAGTCATGTTTCCTTAACGAAGCTCAGCACACGATGTTGAGATATGCTGTATATAGGCTAAAATAAAAAGAAATTTGACTACATGTCTAATGATTTTGTTTGGTGGACAAACATCGAGAAACCACCTTTTTCCCTTCTTCTAACATACGTCAAAATGTTCTTTTAAATTCTGTCGAGGGCGGATCTGGGGGGGCCAACCACGATTAAAGCCCCCCCCAAAAAAAAACAAAAAGGTCTTTCTGAAAAATGAAAGACGGGCGCATTTTCTGGTGTAGTTTGTTTTGACTTCCATCCAAAAAGCCCTACAAACCGGTACCAGAGAGGCTTCAACACGATACATACAAAATTGATCAAATTTTGCCTCTCCCAAAGAACAATTCCCCTCCCCTACGAAAATGTTGTTCCTTATATTCTGATATTGTATATATAAATGTGTTTCCCTCAAATCACAATGTTTCTAATCTACTTAGATATGGAATATAAATGACGCATAAACAGTTTTATCATCAATTAGTGTACCCGGAGCATGTTGTTACTCATTTACGATAGAAAAAAAAACGAGCAAGTAATGAGATTAAAAGGATTAGAATCCAACTTAGGGGGACGGATGATCCAATCAACTCAAGATTTAAAGTTGTTTTTTTTTATTTGCTTCATATTTAAGAATTTTATATTGATGTTGTAAGCTTATTTTCAATTAGAACACATTATACTCCTTACATGCAACTGATGTATATACATGTACTTGAAAATGTTTCTACCAATCTAAAAGTAAAATTTTCATTTATTTTTATATATTAGTCATGTTGGTCGGCGTAGCCGTATGTTTGTTACGATTTGGCATTTTTCAACGATAGTCAAATTGTATATTGAAACAGTTTCTGCTATTTTCACGCTGTGCAGATGTCATGTTTCTCTTGGGGCAAGTCTTAACTTTGATAAACGTAAAAGGCATCAAAAACACTAACACAACATTCTAAAAAGTGTATTGGGCAATTAAACCCAATCTATAACTTTGTCATCGTGTTCAAAAGCTAAACATTGTCCCCAAAACAAAAAGTCAGCGTTAAATGCCTAACACTATTAACAATCTTAACACTCGTACGAATTTATCGTATTTACATATTACATCTCTTGGCAGTTTAGAAAAGTGTTTATTTGCTAAATACAGTTGCTGCAGTGAACTAAAGACCAAAGCTGCTTGCGAAACAGTGAATGACTAAAACGGTCGACATGTGACTGACAACTTTAACAGCAACTTCATCGTTACAGGCGAAGAGAGTTGGCCTCTGCGTGTCTTCTTACTCATCTGCTGTAGCTTGACATTTTCTTCGCCATTTATACATATTTTAATTTTACTCAGAGTGTCAGAGAAAAAAGCCCTGTCAGATTGAGCTTTATAGCTAAAGAGGGCACTCAGAAAATTGTAAACGGTAATTAGGTACATGAAATAGTTAAATGCTGCGAATGATATCATTATACTCAGATTAGATCTGATTTAATTCACCTTTAGCTAATTAAGGAAGACAGTTTAATCACATGGTATTTAAATCAAACCAACAAGAGATTTTTATTTGTCTGAATGGAATTGTAGGTGTCAAATTGATAGCACGATTTTAGAGTCTATAGTGATTTATTCCTTGCTGTTTTGTTACCTTTACAAATCTCTTTCGTGTAGTATTTCTTTTAAATGGTGAGTGAAAATTTTACCTTAAAGTGTCAAAAGTCGCCCAAGATTTTCGCACAATAAGGCGGTTACAACGCGTCTTTCAAAGTCGGGAGTCCAACTTCAAACATGATTGGAAGATTTTGGGGGGATAATCTGTTGTTCAAAACAAGTCCCAAGCTATAACAGCATGCTTCATGTTGAATTCCAGTTAAATAACTGGAAGTAGATTCAAATTGTAATGGCGTTTTCCTGTATCTATAATCAATATTATAAAAATCGCAGCTATCTTAGGTATTAAAATATAATAAAACGGTGTGAGCTCTGGAGAATGTTTTGAGTCTGTGTCTTCATAACTTTTTAAAGACTTGCATTAATTGTTCTAGTAAATTCTTATTTCATTTAGGATTTTTAAAAAAATGATTTTGTTCATTAATACCATAGCCAATCCCCAATACCCGATCTAGTGTTTACATCACAATAGGTGATACTCACGATGCATATTCGCCGTTTTCCATATGAAAAGGTACATAGAGCTCTCAGTTACCACCACGCAAACATTTTCCTAATTCATTATTTGAGATGTTACATGATAGCGCTCTTAAGACCAGCAGAAGTGCTGCATTCTACATTTTAGCTGTCAAGAAAATGATCGCTGTATTTACGTCTCATCCTATAGGACTTCATTCCCTGCATTCCCATCGGGCTGGGGTTTTGTGACAGGTGAGTTTATTCAGAGATCTAACACCAAGCCCAAATTTCGCCTGGAGAGATAACGCAAGCGTCTAGTGGATGCATCTTTGAGCATCATTGCACATTGCCTCCACTGGGGTCCATTTCAGCCGCTGCTTTGACATTTTAAATCCGCCTAACCCCATTCACAATCACAGAGCAGGCCATGAGTGGACCAAATAAACCTTTAAACTAATAATTTCATATTTATGTATGCGATTTGACGATATTTGAGGGTTCCCTGGATACGAGAGTGCAAAGCACTCTGAGAATTCTGAGAGGAAATTACCACAAAGTTGATTGCCAGTACAGGTTTAATGGACTGCTCGCGCTTTTTGCTGCCACGGCAATATGCGTAGATGCGTGCATAATTCTAAGTTTCTTGGTAAAAGCTTAAAGGTCCATGAGGAGGCTCATTCCTTGAGCTAGAGCACATATAGGAGGCACTTTTTCCACTGGGTGGATTCCACAGACTTATAAACGCATAGACCGCCAGGTCCTATTAAAAACTACAAGGGGTTTTCGTGATCTGCGCGGCGCCCGACTAAAATCAAAACCATGGACAAATTCACCCCTTGGTATAGGGGATTTACGCAAAGTTGAAGAATTCCAGCCATAAACTTCTTTGAAGCCATTTTTCGATTGTAAAAAACCCCTCTCTTTACTTAATCTGGCCCATAGGGATTCAAAACAATGTGGTTGCAACATTCGAAAAGACTAGATAGCAGTACCGAAGAGCAAAAAAGATGAAAAGAATTATTTGGAAGCACATATACACGTACACAAATACAGGCAATGTAAGTGCGTTGCGCGCAATACGCAATGGACGCGCTGCCATCCGTCGTTAGGCTCATTGTTTGCCCATACTTTTCAAAATCACAGTTTTATGCGCAAGACAAGCGGTCTATGCGATTATATGTCTGTGGTGGATTCTCTTAAACAGCGCCCTCGCATAGTCACATGGTAGCACCTGCATACGTCACTCTCGAACCCAACCTCTCGATGTAACCGCTGATAAAATTTATAAGGTTTTTTTTTTATTTCAAGCCACTGCTTTCGCCAAACAAGAGGAAAACTACACAAGAAAGTTTTCATTAGAGCATTCATTTTCTGAGAAAATTTCCGTCCAAGTGAACCATCCCTCATCAAGAGCCCTTTCTTCACTGAGAGAGTTGGAGCACAATGTCAATTCAAATACGTAATTTTAATGCCCTGTGTGCATACAATCTGTATCAACGAATTCCCACAGTTATAAGTGAGACGGTTCCGTTTACAAACTTCTATTTATCGTTGACACGATTAATTTAAACGTCACTTCTGGAAAACAGCTTAATAGGAATGAATTTGAAATACATGCACAATAGATTTTATATATCCATAAAACTTGATATTCTGTGATATGCCATGTGGTATCAAATATGAAGCGAGTGAGCTACTGAAGCGGCCAGGACCTTGTTCTCAAGAAATGCAGACGATCAAACAGGCTATGATGGTTCAATTCGACATTATGGTTTTAATACAACGTATAAGGAACTAAGTAACAGTGGCCCATTGATATTTACAAATTTTAATGGCATGTTCAGATGATTCAAATCCAAACATCATCATACAGGGAAACGAAGATTTAGAAAGCAACATGTGAACGATATGTCATTTTGCAATGAAAAAGATGTATAATCCCCTTGCACTTCCCAGCTGTTGCACTTTCTATCATTGCTTTCAATTCCTCTCCCATTTTTCATAACGACAATTATCGACATCATTTCCGTCCCAGTCTCAGTGTATTCCTTAATTAATTGTACTCGGTACATATTTTATATTATTTTACAGACTCCAAAACCAGGAAGAGAAATCCGATATCGACTAAGTGTTTTCACGAGGTCTTCAACAAACACAGTGTAAACATAGCATATCTGTACCGTCGGTTTACGTGCTGTTTGACATCGACGGCTGTGTCGCTGCTTTCATGGTGCTCAGCTAACGCCAACATGAGGAAGATTCAAATTACAACATTTGCTCTTTAACCTGCAAAGTCATATTAATATGATCTATCGGAGAGCCAAGGTTAACAAAAAATATGACTAGCGGAAATCCTTCTAGGTACTGGTTTGCTATTTTTATTTCCGATCGTTTGCCATCTCATTTTCTGTATATCATTATCGATTCCTCTAGCAGACCATCAAATTGAACATAAACTCCTATAAAGAACAAGCCTACTAGCAAACCGGCTCAATTCATGACGTCATGTTACTGCCTGCAGTTTCCTATCAAATACGCACAGACTGCTAAATCATTCAATCCCTGACACCTGAACAGACTCACAAAATTGGAAACTTGAGATTTAGAAAAGTGGAACATGATACAAAGAGTATGGACTCTAAAGGACGAAATTGAGATTATGATAATTGTCGGTTTATAATCCAGTTTTCTGTGACAAAAAATAAAGCTTAAATGAATTCGGCAGGTATATGCCTCCTTACACTTTACGTCACATGTGTCACTATTTATGCCAAAAAAGGTGAAACCACGCTTTAACGTAATCAACAAGTGACATCATCAGAACGTCTGGCAACACCACGCAAGCGCCCAAAAGAAATGAAGTAAGGACATTTTTACTCAATTATGAGCATGGAACCACTTGCAGTGTACAAAGCCTGTATGCGGGAAACCTAAGCCGATTGCTTTGCATCCAACAAAAACTGTGGTGTGATGCGCAAAAATCAACACCCTGATGTAACGGATGTAAGACATCATTTTTTAACTGTTAACATTTTTATTTCTCGCGCTGTGTGGCTGGCTTACTCACGACAACCAGCTCGGGGTTAATTTCATATGAATCTTAAAAGGGTTCTGCCTGTCAGTGAAACTCAAAGAAAAGCTTTGGGCTGTAAATTTGTACAGTCGATACTTACAGACGACCTACGTGCATTAAGGTACTAGTGCATGCATATATATGTAACCTTAGACACACATGAACCAGGAAATACATGTACTGTGTGAAGCTATACACGGCGCCTGTGAAGAAAGGTAGTTGTGCCAGGGTACAAAGGTTGTTACGTAAATAAACTTGAACTCCTGGACCGCGACGTGCGTTATTTCTACATCGAGAGAGTCACGAAGGATTATGCCTGAGAAGCTTTCAGTGTTTTGCAGCGTTCTTACAAGGAACACAGGCTTTTTCATTTGTGAGAGCAGTCATGACATATTGGGGATCAAGATTTCGCCAGCTTAGTCGGCTGATGTTCGTTGGTATTGTACTTCTTTCCCCAAAAGGTATGGATATGATTTGAGAGTGGATACCCGGAAGTAAATGACGCACACTGGTGCCACTGTCTTCGGTTGGATTTGAAATGCATCTATGTAACAATGGGTGCTGCCTGTCATAATGATTGCAGTTTCGTTTCTTCTGGAAGGAACTATGTCCAGATGGCAAACGATGTGTAAAACTACCACAGATACTGTCTAATATGCAATATGGGTCATGACTGTCATCCATTGATGGCACCCAACAGCGCAGTGTCATTCACGAAATAAATTTGTTATGCTTCAGTTTCAATGTTTTGTTCAATTTCAACACTGAATGGCAAACAACTTAGGCCTAATCAGTTTCTGTACTGGCCTTTTTGAAAATCGAACCGATAAGAAGAAAAGTGTTGAAATAGCCAAGGCAGCCCACCATAACTAAATCATCCTTCTTATCGTTACCTTTTTAAGAGGAAATGGCTATTTCATGGTGTCAAATTCCGTTATCATTTAGGCCTCAGTTGCTCCTGAGAGACACCCTTCCTATTGCAGCATTCTTTAAACTCGTACGTCGATTTGTGTATACAGTGAGTGAAGTAAAATTTGGTAGTGTGTAGACATACATTTATTTGATCAGAATTAAGGCTTCGTTAATTTTTCCTTTTTTATACCGAAGGACCACAGGTGCTATTTGGTTTTCCAAAATATAATAATAAAGTTGGACGGTTATAAAGAGCACAAATCCACCTGATTACCCCTTCACATTGGTGTCACAACATTAGAAACATTCCTAAAACCAACTCAGCTCCCTGGGGAGTATGCTAGCCTGATGCTGCGATATCAGGCGCATATGGCCAAAACAAAACCGTACCTGCCCTCACAGGTGTTATTCATTCCTGGTTGGAGAGACGCAAACAGGGGTGAAGTAACTTTCCCAAGATCAAAACATGCCTCACCATCTGGATTCGAACCCCGATCCTTATGACCAAGAAGCTGCAAACCGCAACAATTAGGCTATATTTCCCCCGGGCCACAGGCCACGTTTCCTTTTCAAAAAATGTACGTCACACCCGCAGCCTCTACCCCTTAATTCCACGCGTAGATTTCCACTGGTCACGAGTCTTTTTTTTGTTTTTGGGGGAGGGGGTAGGCTTTTGTGCTGGGGGTTTAAATCCCGCTAAACGCCTTTCGAGGTGTTAAAATAAAACAAGAATAAAGTGTTAACAACACAATGCCCCCCCCCCACACAAATACCTCAACCCCAAACTTTAAATTTTTCATTGCAAGATTTTTCTTTACCTTCGATCTTTCGGCCCCAACTGCGATAGGCTTCTTTGGAGTACCAAGTGGAATGCACAAACCACATGTGAAGTTACCATGTCAAGTAATTCACAAGTTGTCATGCCAAGTATTATGGATACACGCGCGCACACCCTCTTTGATTTCATCGTGAAGTACAAAATGTACAGTGCAACGTATGTTACTGCAAATAATGATGTCCCTAACGCCCCAGCTTTTTGCTGAGTACATGGAATTTGACCCTTCAAGTACGTGTACCAATGTTTCTGACCCACCCCCCTCACTAACATTCAAATTGAAACATTTATATTCCTTATGACAGGTCTCGCCTTAGTTCTTATTGGTAAGCCAGCCAGTCAGAGTTATTACACCGATTCCGGCACTTCACCGGACAAAGCAATAGATGGAGATGTCAACACAATTCAACACACATTAGGTAAATCTATTTACGTGTACTTTTGGAATTCTCGTATTTCAAAGAACCCGATGTGATTTATCAACTTTGCCGATCTCTACAACTCTCAGTGGACAGTTCTCCGAAGAAGGCCTCGGTTCCCGTATCAGTTATTTATACCTGCTTGATTTTTGACTGCAGAGACGAACTTACAGTACTTCTCATCGTATCAAATGCGACATAATAGCTTGAACCATTGACTTTTAAATAAGGTTATCCTCTAAGTTGCCGCTTTAACTAAAGTCTGTTACGAAAATACCGATTTCAAAAATCCCAATTTCTTGAATTCTTACGTTTTACTTATTTCTCCACCCCTTTCATAATAAAGCCATGATTATAACAAAGTAATTTGTCTCGTTCCTGCGACTTCGTTATAATAAGAATTGACTAAAATAGGTCAGTGTTTATTCATGTTTACTGAGACAAGAAGGTAAGGCCACATCCAGTGCGCACAATTGCAACAGGAAAATATTGAATATTTGTGGTGCAGCAATATGCTGTGTCATTTACAACCTACCCGACAAAAGAAACTTTAGTGTTTTCGTCATAATCAATTAAATGTTTGCTGCTCTTCCAAAGTTTGTTATCCCACCATCGCAAAACGATGAACCATGCAGTCTTTCTAAATTTAATCTAAATGTACATCACAGGATGCGCTGGAGAGCAGTGGTGGATGGTAGATCTCCAAGCAATCTACTGCTTGACGAAAATCACTATAGTCAACAGACGAGACTGCTGTGGTAAGACTGTCTTCACAAAGCTTTCGACCCTTTTGTCACATCGTATGTTTGGATGCTGTAATTTTCATGTCGCGAATGGCCAATAACATCGACTGAAAAAAATAGTAGGGTCAACGGTTGGTGTCACCTATATAGCCTATTCCTTCAGGATGACAATTTCTATTCAAATCTGAGCGCTTCACTTTTGTCACCGCGCGAAAACAAAAATGGTGGGCGGAAATTGTTGAACAATAGTTTGCCCAAGTCAGTGGGGCAATGCCAGGTTGACTTTAAAAATAGGGAATTTTCCATGGCAGTGAATTGAAAACACTTGCAGTGTTCACTGCATGCTGCACATTAGTGTTCTGTCCGAATAAAAATAAAGTTATGCTCTAAGTAAACAGGAGCTATTAAAAACACACTTTCATCGTTGTACATATAACTTACATAACTCAAAGACATTACATATACGCATTATTACTTGATTTTTCTTTTTGGAGTTGAGTTGATGGTCCAATGTTCTACATTCATATTCTATATTCTCAATTTTATGTTTGTGAAAACAAAAGTGTGGCTTATTGTGAACTTTGAAAACAGTTCTGGGTGCTTTCACAGACAAATTTCAGAGAGTATGTCTGAATATCTTTTCTACCTTTTAATAGTCACAATGATGTGTCTTTATACGCTCAGCGAGAGATTTATGACATTTGTTCTATACTGGTACGTTTCATTCAGATAAAAAAACGTTTTAAGCAGGACGGGAGGCTGGTTAGCACCCCGGATGATACTCTCATACGTTTTCATGTTTTCATATCACAATTATCTTAGTCACAATTATTCAATGTTTTGTCTTAATGTCAACATTGTGTGTTAGGTGTTTCTCTGAACGTGAATGTATGCGGTGCTGTTCTCGAGACAAGTCGGATTAGAATCCCTGCCTCAGAGCCGTTTTATTTGGAAGGACTAATTCAGTTTTGTTTGTTCCACCATTTGCACATGCAGGGTGGAGATTGGCAGGTGCTGTAGTACGAGCCGGTTTGAACGCATCAGATTTCTCACAGAACACGAGGATAGGATCAGTCTCCTCGAGTCAAGCTACCAATGGAGCAGTGATTGATTTCATGGTAGACCCAGTCGTCTCCGCTCGATACGTCAGTGTGCAACTGAATGGGAATGGTATCAGAAATAAGTGCCTTCATATGGCTGAAGTCAGAGTTGAAGAAATCCAAGACAATGAGGATACATCCAGTGTCGCAGGTTAGACAGTAAACACTAAGCCAAGTCACTTCCTTTTGCTTCTATTCACGGTCAATTTTTCGAAGCTCTTACCCTAAACATTCTTTGACATTCAATACTGCTTTCATCAATTGCTTTCTGTGTCCTTTTAAAGAATTTTTTGATGCGAGTATATCAGAAAGTCAACTTCGAGCCTGTAGTTTCCAATCCAAACTGTAATGTTATTGTCATTGTACAGAATAAGATTTTTTGTTAATGCTTTACGATGAAACACTTTTTTGCAGATGTTGACTTTTTTCCTCACAACTTTCCATTTAACAGAAGGTTAGCTCATTTTACATGTTACTCATTGAGAAATCGGTTTTTGGAAAAAGCTCTTGGAATTCATTGAAAGACGTTCGTACGTTATTCTACCGAAACAGACCCTGAAAATATCATTTCACTTTACTACAGTTCTTTTTTCCAGTCAAAGTTATGTTCCAGTGAAATGACAAAAGAATTGTAAGTCATACTTATGGGCTTGGCCCTTGATAAATTCGTCTAATTATGAGCCAAACCAAAGGCAGTATTGGACTTCGCTTGGAGAGGATTTCAGGTTGCAATTGCCAAAATGAAATTTAAACTGGAAGAAATATTCCACATTAAACCCTTCCTGACGGTCAGTCTAACAAAGCAACTTTGGCTTAACAGTGCCTAAAATTAGTAAGTCCTGATTGGAACTCGTGAGACCCTTTAAAGGAAGTTACAGTACACCTCGAAAAAGTAATCAGCCAGTGCGCTTTCAATTATTTCAGATGAGACACGGTCGCGACAAAACTCTAAGTGAAGGTCTGATAAAAAAATCTTCTACAGCTTCGTTAGAACTTTGAGACAACCTTTAACCACCGAACCTGAATGTACAAGACAAAACAATGAATTTCACACCTATTTCTCCATCAGGAAGAGTGGATGTTACTCTGGTTGCCAGTCCTGCTGTTCTCGGCCCCACCGGCAATAACAGTGCTACCTTAGCAGCGTACAAAAGTCCCACTGATATCGCAGCTGCAGTCTCCTTTGGCCGTCAACTGACAACAGGAGGAAGCAATGACCATCTACCTACAGGAGCTGTTGGATTTTACGATGCCAGTTTGGGATGTAAAGCCAGGTTGCTTAGCTTACCAGAAGCAGGCGGGATTGATAGAACAGGCGTCTTCTACAGTACTGCAACTAGAAATGGCGTGATGACCAAGATACAAACCCTCATTCTACCCACAGATGGTAACGCTTACTATAGGCAATTAGGGGGTTTTACACCGTATTAGTACTGAAGTTGAAATTAAGCAAGCATGAGTAGCAATTACACATTGCAAAAGTACTATACATGTATCATCCTGGCCTCCAGACCTACCGGTACCCTTCAAGGAGCCCAAATGAGCGGCTCTTCTGGTAACCTGGGTAGTGAATTCGTTTGAAGTGCCGTATGCCGTTAACACGTGCTGCCCCTTGTCTTCCTTCCGGACCAACACTTAAGGATTGACTGCAGGGGCTAACAATTCAGGGATTGACAAGACAGACAGACGGGAAACAAACGGACAATGGCACCTATTATTGGGTTGAAATGAGAAGTACAACCTTTCAATTCCTGATTTACCCCTGGTTTTAATACTTAATAAAAACTGATATTTATAAATGGACAAAACCTTCGTCACCAGCTAGAGGATTTGGCCTGCAACGCTATTTTCGGCCCAGCCCAGGGTTGTCAACGGTGGCACTCCCAGGATCCCAAGCCAGACATAGACCCCCCCCACCTCCACCAAGAAATATTCAGCAGATCCCCAGTTAGTCCCCAGCTACCGACCCCATCAATCTCAACTCGTCGTTCGGCACATACGTCTGAAATTCACAGTGTGACCAAACTATGTGTCTACCTTAGACGGCTGCTCCACAATCAACTGACTATGATCTTTTAACGCAAAGGGTCATCCGACGGAGGGCGCTGTGCAGACGAGCTGTTAGCAAACTGTATTATGCGGACGCTTCAGAAACTGCAGCAAGCATATATGATATTATTGCTTCAGTTTTGGACATTTTACCCAATTTTTTCCTTGCATTTGAGCCCTTCTCGGAACGCTTCCTTATAAGATTTATTCTGGCTATCAATATTTGTGAATAAAAAATCGAACTTTTCAATCCAATCAATAAGCAATCATGCGTTAAATTTTGGGGGATACCACCTGCTCCTTAAAGGAGCAGTCTTGTGAAAAACAAATAAACAACTATGGAAAATGATTTCGGAAGGAAAGAGAGGTCTGGCGCGTTAGATTGCGGAAGTCAAATGTCAAAGATAATTTACTGTGTTTTTCCCGATTTAGATATTGTTTATACGCGTCCACTTCAGCGAACGCAGACAGCAAGTATTGGCGAGTCAATCACCCTGCAGATGGAAGAGGTAAACTCACCCAACACCAACTACAGATGGAAGCATAATGGAAATGACGTGCCGATTTGGAACGACATGCTGAGCGTGTCCATTGTGAGTGTAACCCAGGCCGACGAGGGAATATACAGCTGCTTCGTTGATGGTCAAGAGAATCAACAACGACATGGATTCATGAGACTCATCGTGAGAGGTAATCGTCACTTTTAATGTCATTTTCAAGTGTGCCATTAAATCCTCTTTCCAACATCAATATCGTCACTGTAGTAAAATCTTCAAAACCCAAGCCGTGGAACATTAAGCCACGGACTGCTTCATGGATCTGTATACGTTGGGTCACTTGTTACAAAATACAGGAGAAGCAGTATGACGCATATCGTTCGGAAGAGTAAATAATTTCCTGTGGCTTTGCTGAGCTGCTTATGTATTTTCAGTTCCTCAATATTTATCTTACATATTCTACATTTTTAATCACATAAATTGGTCGTTAAAATTTTACAGAATGTGCCTATGGAACGTGGGGCCCACCGTCATGTGAATCTGTCTGTCGTCGATGTTACAACGGAGGTATCTGCGACGACAAAACGGGAAGGTGCGTTTGTGCTCCGGGATTTAGTGGAGAATACTGCGAGCAAGGTAATTTCTCCTCCATATTCTTGATAAAACATTTTTCTAGTATCGATAGAAGAAGGAAATTCATTTTGTATACACTTTGTTGAACTTTAAAGCAAACTTTGTGCTTCATCACAATGATCACGTGTCAAAAAAATGTTGAGAAATACATAGTTTCTGTGAAACTGGATGATAAGAAACGCTTGAGTCGCAGTATTTGCCGATAGAGCAGTGAATTTTACAAGTTGTGTGATGAACGTTTCCATGTAGTTCACGGTCGTCATGTGTTCGGCCAGAATGCCAGTCACAACTGCTCTGACAGCCCTGACCCACACCACGATGCTTGCCAGGGTCGTTTGTTCTGTCTTCCTGACCCGTACGGGTGTTCCTGTGCTGCTGGGTTTACTGGAATAGACTGCACGCAAGGTAAACCAGTCTAGGCATTGTCTGTAGTGGAACACTCCACTCTGCAACGAATATAACCAGAGAGTGCACCGGCGATCTCAGATCAGTTGAATACATTTTTACTGGTAGATTCGCCAGCTGCGCAAACGGGCAAAAGTCCTCGTGCTACAAGTGACGCTTCACTGTTATTCCAATATGCGGACTTCTTTTGCAAAGAGAGAATTCAAGATACGATTTTCATAAATGTAAAAAATGTTGTAAATGGAATGCTTATGTGAAGTAAAATGCTACAGAACGGTTTTTTTCGCCGAAGGATGTATAGCCCTGAATAAGTCATACAGTATTTTATCTATTTTTTTATAATAATGTGATCATGGAAGAAACGGGTGATGTAACCGAGTCAAAATGTTTGGATTTTTAATCAGGTTGTAATGGTGGGATGTTTGGAGCTGATTGCAAGCAGGCATGTCACTGTGCATCAGGCGATGTTTGCGAAGAGGATACTGGAAAATGTGCTGGAAGTAAGAAAAACCTCCACGATGTTACTTGTCATGGGGCCTGAAAACCTATGAAACTTTAGGAGTTAAACTTGAAATGCGTTGTATGGAGCTCATTATAATTAGGAACTGACAAATAATATCCCTAACTTAACAGTGTTGACAAATATAAGGGAATTATGTTGCCCATGGTCTGTGTGATAGAAATTTTAAAATGCCGTTTAAGTCAGCTTGTTTTTTGCAAGAGAGTACATCACCATCTACATGTTTAATGCAATATGTGGAGAGATCATCCACTAATAATAAATTCTGTTCTCTTTGCTTTTATTTTCAGATTGTGTAGATCCATATTTTGGAGAAAACTGCCAGTGTGCAAGTAAGACATTGATCTATTTAATATTGGTTAAATTTATTGAAGCGGTTGCCTGTACTGTAGAAAGATTTGTCGATCCACACACGCAGTAGCGATGTCTTTTTTACTGTAACAATAATAATAGAAACATATAAATCTACCATGTAAATTAATAGGTGGGAACGATGCAGTTGTTACACTTACGCTACCGGTAAGTTCTGAAATTGTTTCCAATGTGCAATGGCCAGTGATTCAAACAGTACAATAATGGGGAGAGGAAGAGGACTTTACAAGAGACCTAAGGCACCATGGGTAAGAGCAAGAAGAATTATGATATGTGTCATTATGAATGAGGGAGGGATGAACACTATATCCACAAGTAGAACACACTCCATCTTTCCATAAGGATGCCACTTCAACTTTCACATGAAAACAACGTGTTAGTTTTCACTTGATTGCAGCCACCAACGGCGTTCTAGGGTTCAAAGTAACTTCAAACGATCCATATGAGCTGCATGTCTCCTGGCTACCAGATCCATGTGTCTCTGGCTACTCACTACAGTATGCATTGACAAACAGAGGTCAATGTGAAGTAATCGAATCTCCGCAGCCAGTGATAGTCCCTGACTTGCTTGATGATCAGACTACCAGTCATGTGATAACTGGTCTGGAGGCTCATTCAACATACACGGTTTCTCTTCGCCCAACGTACACTGGTACACAAGGGCCCGATGTTTCAACATCAGTGACTACGTTACTAGAAACGAGTAAGTATACCGAAGCATTCCTCCTAATTTTATGATCATTCTGTCTTTGTCACAATGAAATATCAATGATAAGTACACCTGCAGATGACTCAGTATTCTCTAACATGAAATTCAACAGGTAATAATCCCCACACGTTTAACAGGCATTAGACATTTTCCTCATCACAGAGCATGCTAATGATCCAGAGGCCCGTTTACAGGAGGTACAAAAGTATACAAGAGCACGAACTTGGGATGTCAGATCAAATTTCACGCTGAGAATTTGTAAAAGTAACAACAAAAGACTTCACATTTCAACTCAACTGAATTTCAGTGCAAACACTTCGTGGAGAAGATTTCTGCCAAGAGTTCATGACATCGACCCAAAACTGATTACTACGAAACAACAAAAAGTTGATGGAACCACCATCAATATACAGTAAACGCTAAGTGCCTAGAATTTTGTGGCATAAGTGTGCCCATGCAGAACCTTCTGAAACCGGAAGTCGGCGAAGCCAAGTAATTTTAAGAGCGTCAATAAAGGACCTAACGTCGACCATTCGTAAACCACCTGTTTGTTTACTTTTTTAGATCCGTCCGTTTCACCTGTGATTATAACTTCTTACGATTCCGTCAGTGTAACACTCAGCTGGCGTGAAGTGAATTGTGCCAATTACTCTGTGGAGTATGCATTGCTTAACAAAGAAGGATGCCAACCCATCAGCCCAATTAACTTCTTGCCGCACTGCATGTGCTCGGGAACTAATGTGACGGTAATATCTGATCTGATGGCTAACTCGATGTACAGGATGCGAGTCAAGGCCTTTGTGGATGGAAATCATGGATCAACAGAAGAGAAAGATGTTACGACAAGCACTATAGGTAAAAAAAACGGAGCAAGTGAACCGTGAAGCCTGTAAATAAGGAGGTTTTTCAATCCGGATCATTTTCAACAAAACGTGTAATTTGCATTTCCTGTTTTCCTTTGCATTCAGAACCGTCTGCCTCACCCGCAGACGTTGCACTCCTTGTACGGAACAAGCGACAATTGAGTTTCTCTTGGAGCCCGCCACCGTGTGGAAGCCGAGGTGGTATCATCACTGGCTACGTATACAAGCTGAGTGGAAGGGGTCCAACCATCCTGGATGACACAGCAGTTGAATCAGTGACAATAACTCAATTAATCCCCTTCACAAATTACAGTTTTCAAGTTGCTGCAAATACCAGTGCAGGAACTGGGCCGTACAGCGAAGTCGTAACTGGAAAAACCCTGGAAGCGGGTAATTAGAGTTTAAGAACTAAATGTACTTGACCCCGGGGGTTATTACAACCTTCTGATGTGCTTTCCGTCAGCTTTGCTTCAGTGTGACCTGTGAATATTGATGATTTTTGTTTTTCATTTTAAACAGAGCCAACGGTTCCTCTAAATGTTGCCATTCAGAATGTTGATGACGTTTCAATCACTGTCAAGTGGTCAGAGCCCGATCCTCCACAAGGAATCATCACCCAGTACAATGTGCGATACCGGAGGGATGGAGAGACAGAAAACAAGACAGATACTGATGTGACTCCATTGGTGTATAGTATAATGAGTCTTGACACCAATGTGACCTACTATGTTCAGGTATTTAGCTCGACAGTTTCAGAAAAAAAAAACGTTTCCCAAGTTTGGAAATTGCATTTTGCAACTTGAAAGGAAAACGACCGATCTAAAAACTGCCAAATGTGGTTATGTTTCCTGTCGGGAGCACTTATTGACTCTTAGGAGACAAAGAGCACAAAAGATGATTTGTCAGTGCAAGAAGAAACACAGACTCTGAAAGCGGTTTAATCGACAAATTTTGTTTTCGTTAAATGGTGCTTGGTCAGGTGCAAGCTGAGACGTCCGTGGGTGCGGGTCCGTGGAGTCAGGAAGTCAACGCCACAACCAAGATTGGAAGTAGGATAAGCAATGCTATTAAGTTTTCAACAATTCCGATTCCGCACTCTACTCCGTCAAGCATAGAAAGCATTTCATTACATAATCACACTAGAAGAGATCAAATTTATTAAGATGAGCTAACTATCAGTGTAAAGTATAGCTTCACGTTAATTGTTGTTAAGCTTTTCAAAGAATATCTAATAGGTTTTGCAGAATGCTTAAATATGAAGGGAATATATAGACTGAACGACTGTTTAGCATTTAGCCAACAAACTCACTGTACAGTAGCCAAAAGGATGAAAAGTGGTAGAATGCACAAAGCTGGAGATCCAAAAGGCAGAAGGTCTTAAAAGCGAAATTGGGAGGCTCTAGAAGAAATTGGGAAGGAAAATAGTATAATCAATCAAAGCCAGGGCTGTGAAACGAGGTGATAAAAGCAGCAGCAATGCATCGGGAAAGCATTCTCGAATCTTCATTTATCTTACTGATGTTCTCACTCTGAATTTAACCAGGACGGAACGAGTATTCCAACTTATGACAGTATAAAAGCCCTTGGCTTTTCATGTCGTTTGCGAACGTTTCCAATGTTATCTGTAAGCAAATATTTTCGAACTTCGAAGTGTTGTTCTGACTGTCAACTTTCCATTGCACATTTTCAACGATTCAAAACCGAGGCTCGTCTTGGCTCAAGTCCACCTATATAAATTATCATTGATTTATGCTCACTTGTTACTTTTTCTCCCACAGTTCCTGGGCCTGTGCAGAATCTTCGAGTGAAAAATACAACCGAAACGACAATTACTCTAGATTGGAACCCGCCACAAAACCCAAAAGGACATATTTCCCACTACATAGTATGTTCTTTAATGGCCGCTTTAATAATCGCTTATTAAGCCTCATTTTCCGATCGTCTAATTTTCTGATCGTCCAATGAAAATTCTTTTAGAGCAGCCAGTTGAGTTGGCAAAAGGGATACACATATTCAAGATTTTAGTAATTTAATTGAACGCTCTTTGTTCCCTTAGGCCTACTGAAAACTCTCACCAATGGTTGCCACAGATTAAAGTGTCATCTCAATCATGCAACTTTATTGTATTCTGATCAGATCCAATCTTTTTAACCTTGGAATGTTATCACTTTAGGTAAGTTCCAAGGTCTTTTCTTCATCGGATCAATACGAGAAAGACGAGGAAACGGCGCCACCATTCACAAAGGACAAGCTGAACCCGGCAACGGCATATGAGTTAGCTGTTTCTGCTCACAACGAGAAGTTCGAGGGAGACTCTGCGTCCCTGGTGGTGTTCACAAAACCACAGACAAGTTAGATACAGTATTTTTGGACCCGCCAGGTCTACTCTTGAATAGATTTTAACTGATTTGCTGCCATGATTCAAAGCAGCTGACATTTGAACCAGAGAAATCAGGGAGTTTGAAACCCTGTAACCTCGTTAACTTTATCTTGTAAATGGGTCTTGGGTACCACACCTCAGAATCATATGACTGCACAGCTAATAAGCATCAATTGTTGTCAAAAAAGAATGAAACTGGTTACTGAACCATGCATCCTTCATGAATCTATACGTTGATAGAATATGCATTCTTTTCCAAAGGAAGCTAACCTCATCCCAAGTCATAATTCTCATTAGCTGTTACCGGTATATAATTACCGTAACCCAGCAGTCCAGTATATTCCAATTTCTATATAAGTTTATAATTCCCTATTACTATTTTGTTAGATCCCCCTGAACCCCCGCAGCCCTTGTCCTATGGTAACGAGACCACGGAAACCACTGTGACGATTGGGCTTTCCACACCCGCAGATGGGGCACAGTTTGTGGAGTAAGTAAATGTTTTTAATCAGTGCTAATGCAGCGTTTTCAAGTGCATAATTAATGACTGACACAAACCCTAAGGACGATCCATCAGTAAAAACCGTCGAAGCCACATTAAATAACAACATTCTCGGATAAACTTCAATAATGATCTTGCATGCTGCGATGATAAAGTGTTTTGGTCGCAGTTATGAAGACAGAACCTAAGAGAATTTTACTACAAGAAATGTGATTGCTTGAATTGCTTCGGTTTCTTTTTGTCACGGAAACATGAGGCCCAACTTTATTATTCACTTGCTGCAGACAAAAGAGATTTAAGTAATATGCTCAACCAGTAAAGCCAAAGGATGTTGCTCTGTCGTGTTGATGTCTGTATGGAGAAAGTACATGTTATTTAGGTAGTCCCCACATCTTTTTCTTTCGTATGAAGCGGCAGCAGTTAAATTGTATTTGAAAGGGTCCCTAACCACCTCGTGGTGGCAGGATTGGGTTCACTGAGGTCCAGGTCTTCGGGAGGTCGAAGTTCAGGGCACTCTGTCAGGACGTGTTGAGCCGACTGTTCTGGTGCTTGCTGTTGATGACGATTAACTTGTTCGAATATTTTGTTGTCTTATTCAATTGCTCTTTCTTCAGGTCATATGTTGTCAGGGTCAAAACAGTAAGCGGATCGTTGGTGTCCAAAAGGGATGTTCTGATTCCAGACCGTTTCGAGGACTCTCCTGCTGACTACCTAGCAGCTGAGTTACCAAGTCAGAATGCTCCGAACAAATTCGTCGTCGGGGACACGAAATTGTACGGCGGTTATTACAACGCACCGCTCGAAACAGGAGCCGAATACGAGATTCGCACTGGATCGGTCAGTCAAGGCAATGAAACGGTAAGCTATTTTACTTATATGAGATCATGTTTTAAGAAAATATACCGTTGGAACTTTCGAGCATCAATACTAGTAAATGTCTTATTTGGCTTATTTGCTTATAGGAAGCGTATGTGACGTACTCAACGCCCTTAAGAGTGACAGGTAATAACAATTTGATTCCTGGATTTGTAGCTGAATCAGAAATAATGCCTAAACTTTGGTTAACTGTTGTTTAGCTAACAGTGATTAAACGCACGCTGCTCAAAAATGGTTGCAGAAGTACAGTCGAAGCTTGGGTCCACCGTATCGTGCCTAAGTTCAACATACTTAAGGGTACGATTCAACTACACGTGCTACAGGAAGCCAGTAGCTATTGATCGATCTTTTCCTCGCGTTTAATCGCGGGTTAACACGGTCCTTTATGCCAGGTTGACTACTCAAAGCCTTTGAGACAATGTTCACGAACAGTATCTGAAGGGTTCAAGTGATCAAAAGTTGTATTTTCAAATTAGCCTACCTTTTGCTTGATGATCCTTATGTCACAGTAACGAAGCCTGGAATGTCGCCTGCAGTGATAGCAGCAGTCGTTGTTGTCATTGTCATCATCATTGTTGGTCTCGTTGTTGCTGTCGCTGTCTACAAAAGGTATGACCAAAATACTTTGAATTGAAATGCATGTACCTAGATCTAAACAATTTAATTAGATTATTTAAAAATGTTCTTCGGCAAGCTTTGTTTTCGAATTAGAAACTTTTAACGGTTAGTAACTGTAAAAGCCCATCAAAACTTTCATCCTAGGGAAATTCTCCAGACTGTTTTTGATACCTACACTTTGCAGTGGTTGTAAATTAACCTTAGCCTGAAACTCTATGCAGAAAATGATTCCCATATGACCTTTGCTTTTCTGTAACAGGCGTAGAGCGAGCCTTGGAATGCACCAGAGCGATATGGGTTCTGATTTCCCACTTAACGAGAAGTCTCTAGCAGTGGATTCTGGTATTTCTATTTTATCTACACATTTTAATCGGTTATTTCTTTAATTTTTGTGAAGCAGAATGATTGGGCTGGGTTTTTTCTATTCGTTTCTCTTTTTTCGTTTCTTTAAATAAGACTTAAAGTGGTTTTTTTATACCTAATTACATGCATAACTGGCAGAGCCACCACAATTCACAATTAACCTTGTCACTCGAAATGGGCAGGTACCGGTAGCATTTTAGTCACAATGGGTACTGAAGTATTTTCTCTCTTGGAATCTTTGGGATTGAAAGAATCAGAAGGAAACGACTTTGAAACCTTTTTGTGTAAGCCTGTCAACAAATTTTTCATAAGATTTTACATGCGGACAAACAATTTTCAGTTTACAGAACGATCCCGATGATTGGTTTCCTTTTAAAATTTATACTAACAATTCTTCTAATGATTTACGATGATAAATTATTATGTTGCTAGAAGAGTCACAGGATTCTGCGGTTCATCACTACACCAACGATGGTGCAGCAGTCTCTGACCAACCCAGTCAAAAGCAGCGAAGACCCTTACCAAAACCACGTCAGAACAAATCCGAAACTAAACCAGCAGCGGAGGACAAGGAAGCAGTGGAATTCGTACAGCCACCTCCCATTCGCAGAGAAGACCTCGCGGAATACATCCGCAACAAGGAACTATCAGGTGATAATGGATTCCTGGCAGACTACAAGGTAAACCTCCTCATTCAGATATTAACTATAAATGCAAATTAAATGCAGCATTCCGAGATACCTTCGGTCGTATGTAAACTTAGCCCTCTTAGTCTAGATAGCACCGAGTTGTAAATGCTCTACAATTCTATTCTTTATTACAACGCAATATGTGCAAAGTCACTCTCTCAGTAATGATATTCATAATAAACCTTTTACGGAAATGTGGCTGTTTCCCGTCCCAGGAAAAAACTTATACTTTGTTTTTAAGGTTTGTGTTGTTTTCTTTCTGTCACAGTCTCTACCAGATGGGCAATTGCATCCATGGACAGTAGCATCAAAACCAGAAAACAAGGCCAAGAACCGTTACGTCAATGTTATTGCATGTATGTGTTTATGAAGATATTTCCGGTCACATTGTTTTCTGATAAAGTGGGAGTAAATATAACTTAGTTATTATTTCTCACCATATTGTTAGAAGTATGTACCAACAGAAAGGTTACGGATTATGTTTTAAATTTTATTCACAATTTTTAACGCATTTCCATTTCATGTTACATGTATTTATATACAGACGATCACTCTCGAGTTGTGCTGGAACCCATAGAGGGGGATCCTCACTCGGATTATGTCAACGCTTGTTACATCAATGTAAGTCCTTCTTGCAAGTGCTCACTACACATAATTTAAACGGACCGGAAATTAACGCCCAAGTTGAGTGTTCAGTTAATGGGAGCTTGTAATTAGTGGTGCGCATGCGTGTGTACGGCTAAATCACCTACTGGACAAAAAAACAAACAAACCGGACAAAAATTTTGACAAAATGCTATTTATTTTACACTAATCTCACATATGGTTTTGTCTTTCAGGGGTACAAGTCGAAGGGCAAATACATCGCCAGCCAAGGTAAACACAAGTCAAATCGTCAGTGTGTTTAAGTCTATGCGCCACCTGGGCTTTAAAACTTAGCATGTACAAAATGCAATGACGTGACGGTGGCACTGTGCACTCTATCCGTTATCGTCTAAGATAAATCTTACTCTTTTACAGGACCCAACAAGGCATCCATCAAAGACATCTGGAGAATGGTGTGGCAGCTGGGCATCGATAAGATTGTGATGCTCACCAACCCAGTGGAAAATGGCAAGGTACCTGACGTGTTTCAATGGTGTGGAGTGTTTCAATCCGTCCCACCCTGATCGACCGTGTAATACTGATCAAAATGAGACCGTGTACTTCACGGTTCATAAGTGAAGAGCCCTCAGCCCTCTCCAAACCCTTCCGATTTGACCGGGGCATCGGGCCACCGCATCCTCAGTGCGGTAAACTGTATAACATTACCCGCACGAACGTCATGTTAGAGCCCAAGGTGTCAGTGAATTCCAATATTGTTGTAAGTTTGATATTCGGATGACATAATGTCTTAAACCAACAAGAAATCTAACACTTTTTTTTACCCCGGTAATTAAATTGCTGTTTGGTGATTTGGTAGCATTTGACCAAATGCGAATGGCTTTTGTATTGAAAATAGGTGAAGTGTCTTCAGTACTGGGCCGATACCGGATCCACAACGATCTCAGACATCGTGGTGACGACAGACAAAGAGGATGTTTTTCTAGATTACACCATTCGTAATTTCTGCATACACGAGGTATTATTTGTGATTGCTTAACTACCTAAACAATGCATCTGTAACATCAAAATATGAGCAAAAACGCCTCAAAAGAAAGGACTTTTCATGAAGTGTCCAGGACATAAAACCGGTGAAATGAGTCACTTAATATCAGATACTTAGATTTGTAGATTGTTGCATCATAGGAATAGAATGCGATGAAATGGATGACGCATTATGCATGTTATGTTATGGAAGGAGGCACTAGTCCTGAACATTTTGTGTATGCATCGAGAAAAATTGCAGTCCGCTTTCTTTATCTGTAATTCAGGTCGGCAGTGAGGACGGCAGTAGATCTGTGAAGCAGTTTCACTATACCACCTGGCCGGATATGAAGCCGCCAGAGTACCCAGCTCCCGTGCTCAACTTCTTGCGCTTGGTGAATGCACACCACAACACTGGACGCACAATGGTGCACTGCAGGTGGGGGCCCTAGAACAGTTCACATTTCGATCACAAGGGGTCACCACTGAATCGTCAGGTGTATTGAAAACACAGGTTATATTTTTAATTAAGGTGTTTTGGAGGGAGCGCCGTTAAACGCTAATGGATCTTACATGTGCTCATCACTACTTCACACAAGTTGGAAATATCACGGCATTACTTCGATACTTCACGGGATAAATATATTCCAGTGTCCCGCTGTTAACTGGTATAACTACGATACTTTGCGCCATGCATGGTTTTACTACAACTGCCTCACCCCTTTTATTTGCAGACATTCATAACCCGTCGGGATTTATTTTACTTTGTTACCACAGCGCTGGGGTTGGGCGCACGGGGACATTCATCGCACTGGATGTGATGCTGAAGCAAATGCAGAAGGAGGAACAAGTGGACGTTTTTGGTTTCGTCTACCAAATGCGACAGAACCGTATCAAGATGGTGCAGACACCGGTAAGTTACTTGAGTGTTGTTGAAGATGCATGTTGCAGAAAAATTGCGCAGATACTGTGTGAACAAAACCTTTGGGGAAAAAACCCAAATGTTCAAAGTAATTTGTGGCCTCGATTCGAAACGAAGCGCGCATTTTTTTAAACTTCTTCATTTTCAAGGACCAATACAAGTTCATCTTCGACGCTCTTCTGGCGGCCAGTGTGACTGGTGACACGACCTACACAACTGAGGGTTTTCGCAAAAAGTTGGCGGGTCTGAAGAAGGTTCAGAAGGGTGCCAAGGAAACAGGCTTACAGCTGCAGTTTGCGGTAAGTCTACAAGTTACGTGCATATTCAGAGCCAAGAATCAAGGGCACGTTATGCGGGCCTTATTCTAGGTTTTCTTTAGAAGTGGGCTTCCACTAGATTTACACGAGAAAGCCACGATAGTTGGAGTCCACAAGTGTGATGATGTGCTTGATCACTAATGTGATGACAAACCAAAATTTCGTAACATCTGGCTAAAGGTAAGAAGACGAGAAATAACTTTTTTCGTGCAAAACAATATTTACGAACGTAACTAAGTTTTACTATGTGAATTATGAATTTAGTTTCACTGCGCAGATTCGAAAATTACCTCGTTCTCCATTTTGTTCAGAACCTGACTGTGCTGACCGCGAGTCATGGTAAAAAGGTCGTTAAGTCTGGAGAGTTCCCCGAGAACAAGGACAAAAACCGATATCCGGATTTCGTTCCAAGTGAGTCAGGAATTTCTCTTTCCCATGGGCCGTTCTCAGTGGGGTAGCCAGGCTCTTCGAGTTGGGGCAAGAGTTCCCACAGGGGGAAGTTGTCGCTCTCTATGTTTTGTACATTTTGTTTGATCTGGACTTGCGCCATGTTGGCTTGAAGGGGTTAAAACTATAAGCGCATCGTAGGGATGAACATGACAAATCTTCAACAGTAGGTCAGTCGAAATCGTGGGCATCAGAATTACTTCATTCACCAGTATGGATGCTAACTGCAAATAAGTAGTAGCATATTTCTTAGTAAGTCATGTAAATCATTTTCTCGTCAACCTGTTCAATTTCTACTCAGGTGACCGCTCTAGGCCTTTTTTGTTCACAAAAGTGTATGATGAGGATTCCGACTACATCAATGCCACCTTCATGCCAGTAAGTGTCCGCTACATAAACGTACAAGGTTCTCAATGATCGGCTCATGCAGGAAAGTTTATGACAAAAATAATAAGGACCAAACGTGGAGGAGTTTTGCTGAGTAGTGTAGAGCCTTAAAGATTCTGCAAAATTCTTCCGTAATTATCAGGCTATCTGTTCTATATTTTCCCCTTTTATTGCAATTTGATTTTAATACCCTGTATATAGAAAATTTGCCGAAATAGAGACTTAAGTTGAGTTGAAATACGTGACAAACAGGATCAAACACTTGCATGTTTGCGCGCTCGAACTATGTATAAAATTGTGCAGATAGGCATTGTTGCCAAACGTCGATGAAAGCAAAACTCATAGAAGGCTGCACGCTTTACAACAAGCAGGTAGCACACGTCTTTTAAATCATTTGCCATATTTTATTCTACTTTCGTAAGGGCTACCGGAAGAAGAACATGTATATCGGGACACAGATGCCAATGCCCAACACCGTCTCCGACTTTTGGCGCATGGTTTATGACCACAAAGTGCCCACCATAGTCATGCTGAACACATTTGATGCCAACGACAAGGTACGATGACTGATTTAAACTACATGTATTACAATTGTCTATTGCGCCAATGGCCTTTTCACCATACCTTTGTATTCTAGCAAGCCGACTACTTACCGTACACAAGATTTCTTCTGCCACCAAGGAGCTCTTGCTTCGGAAATTAAATGACTTGAGGGAAGAGTTTATGCGCGATACAGATTTATCAATTTCATTCCCTTAATACCCAAACTGCCTGAAAAAAACAAATACCCCAAATTATTATCGGGTAAAAGGGAGAAGAAAACGAAAAGAAAAAGCTCCTATCAAGTTACCCTGAGTCTTCGCAAGAAGCGTAATCTTTCATCGTCATGATTAAATTACCAATATAATTCAGTTCGTCAGCAACTTTAGTTCAGACACAGTGGTTTACAGCAAACCACAACTTGCACTCTCGCGCACTGAAAATGCCACAAAACATGGCGCAGCAAGGCAGTTATTGCCTGCGTGTTCCTGTCCAAGGAAAGATTTAGTCAACTGCCTTGATAGAGTAAATAGCGTGAGGCGATTCTGACAGCCAAAGTAACGGTATAAAATAGGATCGATTTACATACCACACAACCACGTACGGCTTTCCCGATTTCCAGCACTCACGTATCTGCTCAAGTACACACAGGGATCTCCACTGAGCCAACTCAGAAAAAACACAAGTTGATATGGGTAAGACTAAGACTGGAGTCACAGAATTCATGTGCCTTGCATACCAACCGAGTCCATGACCAGTGATGCGTAAGACTCTCCATAGAACAGATGCCTGGGAACAATGCAATGGACAGGAATTTGCATGCAACTTATCTGCATGCAGGAATTTATTCGCCAAAATGCATCCCTAGAGGGCGCACCAGCAACAAATAACAAAAAAATTAAACAAGTTCGTGCAAAGAAAAGGGAATTTTTTTCTAAGGACCCGCTGACAGTATACCTCAACGAATCATCCGTAATGTGTGAAAGAATTTGGTGGAAGACTCTTGCAGTGAGGTACTTGATTAATGCATTTGTTCTTTTCACTCCCAAGACAATGTGTCGTTACTGGCCCGAACAAGGAACCATCGACTTTGGACCACTCCTCGTCGAGTTGATCGGGATCAAAGAGTACAGTGGGATAACTGAGCGTAACTTCACCCTGAGGAACACGAAGACCAAAGTACTAGTAAATAAACTTTCAATTTTAATTTCAAACTGTAAGGGGACATCAAGCAGGACATTGTAGATTCTCGTCTGAGCAATCTTGTAATCCTTAATTTCTCTCAAGCTGTCGGAAACCACTTATATAGCAACTCTTTTAATATTGCACCGGTTCTCATGCATGATATCTCTGTTACATAGGCAGACATGAACATCTTCTCATGCTCGAACTATTTGCTTATCCTGTACGTGCACCAGCGTTGAATACTTGTTGGCTCCATTGATGTGATTGCCAACAATTGAAATTCCACACGGTGCCCTGTTGGCACTCCGTTAAATCAAATATTTAAGACGTGTTTACTGCTACGGTTCCACACGCTAATTGGAGAATTCATGCTACCATTTGTATGCTATTAAAACCTTGATTAATTATGATGGAAAGTTTTTAGGAAATAATTTTTACATCTCTTTCAGTCTGAGGACGTGCGAAGAATCACTCAATTTCAATACCATGACTGGCCGTCCAATGAGGACGTGCCGCGGTCTGTGAAAGGACTGCTCAGCCTGGTCGAACTCACGCAAAAGCAGCACAACGACAAGGGACCTACAGCGGTTCACTGCATGTAAGTATATAACAAGGACATTCGAGAAGTTTCATAAAGAGAAGAAACATCAACAGTCTGTTTTTGTTCGCCCAAAACAAGGGCGAATCCAGGGGGCCAGTGCCCTTCCCTGAAAGGGGGCATTCTTTCACTACATATTAAGAGAAAGGCGTTTTTTGTAGAGACTATTTTATTTTACTCCCCTCCAAAAGCGTGTGAAAAAGCCCTCAAATTTAGCTTCGCCACTCGATGAAGCTGTGTAAAGTTACATTAAATGTTTCCAAAATTTCTTGCCCTCCCCAAAATGTGCCCCGCCTCCCAAATTTGGGTTTGGGTCTATCTTCGCTGATCCGTCGCCGCCAGGTATTTCTATTTATATGCTTATATGGTTTGTTAAGCAATATTACCCCAAAACAATGTACTACTGAATTTCAGTGGGGAGAATTCTGAATAGAACACCGCAACTGATGTTCTATGGGTGTTTGAAGGTGAATGCAAGCTTTCCTTATTTCCATTGTCTGAATAGTGTTAACCCAGGTGTCTAGAGCAAGACATGACCATGAAGCATCTTTGGTATGCCTAAATAGAATTCTTTGAATGACAGCCAGCCTGAAAATAAAACATTGCCGTATTTACTGCACTGGCGACTGGAATCCAATGACAGCTTGGAATGGGATCTGCTCTTTTAATGTGACACTCGTGTTTTGCCTACAATTGTCTGCTAAAACTATAGGCGGCTGTCGGTACAAACACTTGAAGCAAAATATGGGACAGAGAGACCCCCCCCCTTTGTGTTGGTCATTTTTTGATCGGATTCTCAGGAATTCTTCACAGACTTCTGGGGGGATGTGTTAGATAACAATAGTCTAGAGTGTGTATAGGGATTGGACAGGTAAGGGGGGTACCCCTCCGTCCCATATCTTTCCTGGTATAGGTACAAAAAGTAGAAGAGTAAACTCACAATGTGTTTAAAATACCACGCAGCTATTAGAACACCTGATAATAAAGCACGTACTACTAAATACTAAATTGAAATACAACCTTACTTACAAGTAATAAGACAAATGTGCGTTTTTGAAGGAATCTCAGGTAAAATCGAAAACCAACCAAAGGGTGATATTTCTGCCATCTTTGGCAGCGGATACAAGTTGTAAGCAAAATGAGAGTTGTCTGTAAGCCCAGTTTTATTAGTATCCGTCTGTTGCTTTCATTCCAAATATTTGGCGGGACAAAATCATAGCCACAATACTTTCTTCTAGTTCGGTCTACCCAGTCTGACTTGCGAGGGAATTTTGGAAAAAGGCACATTTTTTCAGCCTTTGGCTATTAATGAAGGACACTGTTTAAGACCTCTCGCAAGTGTGTAATGCATGAAGATCAAATCATTGAGAAATGCCACAGTTATTCTCCACAGCATATACATGTACATTATACTTTACAAAAATTTTAATTTATAAAAATGTTTATAGCCTCTTCGTCAAGCTCAAAATATTAAGCCCACTCTTTATGTCTGGTTCTCTTAATTTCGTAGGAATAATACCACATAACAAATTTATGAAAGTTTTAGTAATTTCTTCAGTTCTAGTGAACTTTAAATATAGTTGGAATCTGTTTCATTTTTTAGTACTTTACTTTTGACCAACAACTTTCAGTAATTCTAAAACTACCTATACGAGTGGTAATGTTGCACAATAGGTAATTTCTGTTTGTAGGGATGGACTGGGAAGTACGTCTGTGTTCTGCGCCCTGATGGCGCTGGTGGATCAGTTCAAGTTCGAGAACGCTGTAGATGTGTTCCAAGCCGTTCATCGTCTGCGCATGGTCAACAGCAACATGATGTACTCTGAGGTAAGTTGCAGTGAAGCAGTGTGGTTCAACGCAGAATTTTCCACCACTTTTTGCTCAAAAAAATATAATTCCATAACGTGGCCCTATTTTGTTTTCCTATCTCAAAACCGTCAGTGAGACCTTTTCGAACGCAAAGGAATTTTCAACAAAATTTCCCATTTCGAATTTAGTTTGACTCAGGCCATATTATAAACTAGGGCCTAGTGGCTGGTCTCATGTCAGGGGAGAAGACGGTAGGGGAATGTAACTAGGGCCTACAGCATATTTTCTTGGTAATCAGGCTTGGCGTAATGAAGATTATGGGTGCTGGGTATTAACGCTATAGGCCTACACAGTGACATTTTCCCCGCGCAGTGCTGAGTGTGTATTTGCAAACTTCCACCGCTGAGGAATTGTCACGTTTATGCTAGGCCTATAGTGTCAGTATAGTCTAGGCCTAGTAATAGTATTACTCCATGCTTTGCCAACATTAATCGAACATTGCTGAAGTCAGGCCTAACGCTTTGTTAACAAAAATTGAATCTTACCTCAAGTATAGTGCCTTTGCTCAGTGATTGCACTACCACTGGGAACTCTCGACTTGCCATACGTATCCAAGCCGCCAGAAAAGCAGACAATTTGGGGTGAAAACGTGCAAAAATGCCAGCAGATCAACAGACAAGAACTCGACAAGAACAAGCCTGAACCAGACGTGACTTCCGTTGTCATGGTGGATGCGCATGCGTTGAAGACGTTGCAGCAGGGCCATCCTCTATCACAGAGTTTTCACTAGTTTCACACATACACACGTGAGGGTTGCGTTACACCAAATACAATGTACGCGCCCATACACACAACAGTGCAAAATCGGACCGAAATAGCGCCGCCTGTTGACTCTCGTGAAGAGGTTGGCTTCCTTTTTTCACTGGAACTTCAAGATTATGGCCAGATCACCTTTTGTTTCAATTTCATGGGGGTTTGCCACGAAAAAAAAATTTTATTCGCCTTTCAAGGAAGATACCCCCCAAAATAGCAGTAAAACTAAGGGCTCATTTCTGAATGTAGCCGCCCGCCTCTTCCCAAAATAGGCCCGCAATTCGGGGCTTTTGTGAAAGAAATACCCTGAACTGGAAACTATCAGTCCCAAATTCGGGATTTATAGAAATATTTCTATGATCCATCTTGGTTATGGACTGTCTTACTGTACAAATCCCGTGTAATCACAAAATATTAATGAGCTCGCACCCAGAAATACAACGATTTGGTTATGTTTTTTCAAGATACGTTGAAGCGAATGATTCATTGGTGACTTCTTTGGTGGCTTAATGCTTTTATGCTAGCTCTAGAGACATTTCTGAATACTTTAATGTATTTTCTTCGATTATGTTACAAGTATTTTGTTTTTGTATTCCAAAACTTGCAAGATTGAAAAAATGGTGCTTGAATAACTTTAAGGTTTAATTTTATAAATTTAAATCTTTGAACTTTCGTGGACTGATTGAGACCTCAACCTAATTCATTCCTGCATGCGGAATACCCTTTTCTAAGTTCAAACCAAGGCTGCTACAGCGAGACGCCACCAACACTGCTCCTGGACAGAAATGTTAGGAGGTGTTGAAACGATTTTTTTCCTCCTTTGCAGGGCCAATTCGCGCTATGCTATGACGTGGTCCAGACACTCTTGGACTCTACCAGTATCTATGAGAACGTCACACCCTCAAATGATTCTGAAATCTAAATCTAAGAAGGTAGGACCTAAATCCATGATGGATGGTCAATGTATCACCTACTGAACAGCAAAACAGAACCGCAAAAATGACGCAAAAAGCCGCCAACAAAGGGCAGTATAGCTTTGTTTGAGTAGAATATCTGACTGCAGTTACTGTCCAAGGAATGTAGGAATTAACTTCGGGCCTCACTCGATTTTTTATTAAATCATATTTAATGGTACAGAGGATAACATTTCTGCTGATTGTGCTCTTGCACTCTTTTGTCAAAGCAAACGCTGGAAAATGAGGAATAGGCTACTTGATAAAACTGGACGAACGATTTTCATGGCAGCCTCAACCTAGCTCCAATTTATCTCTATAGAATTGTATGCCAAAGCCATAGGGTGCATTGTTGCGCTCAAATAGGGAGAATTGCAGTTTGGATCTGTTTGAGACAGTTAGAAATGTTCGTTTGTGTTATGTTAAATGTTCGTTTGTGTTATGTTAAATGTTCGTTTGTGTTAAATACCATTTGCGATTATCAGTTTCGTCAAAGAAGCCATTTTCCGTCGGATCATGATTTTTGGCAAAAATGTGGCCAATACAAGCAATTCATGATTTTTGTTATTAGTATTTAGTGAAATCTTAACGAATAATATTATCTCATATAGTACCCAGAGCTATATTTTTGCTGCTTTTTACGTAAATGTTAGAACTATGCAGGAATGGAAGCTTTGAAACGCTTGGTGGAGACAAACATATCGGTTCTTTTTACAAGTTCTGAACGCGCGTGCATAATTCTGAGCACGCCCAACGGGTGAGGCTATAAGCCTGGCACTCCGTGCATAACGTTACTACGCAAAACATCACTGCATGAAAACCCAGATATGGTGGACCGACTACGGACTACACAGCAAACATGGAGGAAGGAACAACAAGCTCACGACTAGGTCACGCGTGCACAATGAGTTACAATTGGGTATTCGTACATGGGCAGTTGAACGGAGCCACACGCGTAGTGACGTCATGCACGGAGTGCCTGGCTTTTAGCCTCATCCCACGCCCAAAACCTTGAAAAAGGCCGGTATTTCTGTTGCCAACAGCCCCTCAAAGTCTCCCGTTTGATGCGAAAATTGCTGTATCAATTAACGAGTAGCTATTCAGAAATGACACAGTGTAAGTAATGAACACAGAGTAATGCATAACTGTCCTTAAATTCGTAGAGCTCCTGCTGAGTAGGAGAATTCCAAAGAATGAATAACATAACTTTAATGTTTAATTGTATTTATATTTCTGTGACATTCAGATTCGGATGCTTAACAGTATCATTGATAAGTTACTTCGCTGTCACGGTGTGGCATGCTTTTCTGTCGCAAACGCATGTCTTACTACTGAGTCAAAGGGAACGAACTTTTTGTCTAAAATGTTGGTGCTTTCAAAAAATCAGGAACAAATCTCAAGAGGGCTGTGCCCCTCTACCCCACCTCTTCCCGCCGGATACACAACTGCTCTCTTCGCGAAAATGCTCTTATAATTGCTGAGAGTTAAGAATTTTAAATAGTATCGATTAAAATTTGTAAATTATAGTCAAGCATGAACACGTCAAGCATGTACATTGTAAACAGTTGAATATGGGCGATTGGCAATAGTGTACTTCAATAGTTTGCAACGCGTTGACCAATCACAGTGCGTGAAATCTGTCGACCCAATGCGCGAAGTTCCGCTGATGTCTTGCTGTCGTTTTGACACCGATAGGAATAGACAAACCTTTTCTCCCAAAATACCCAATTCTTGTAGTACGGGTTGGCAACAGAGTATGAAAGGTCTCAGGATGTGATTTATGAATAGATCAAGAAAACACTTTTAAAGATTAATTTGAAGCATAAAGGATACGCTTATACATGGACGATCTAACATAACGTGCATGCATAGTCTGGGAAAGTCTGGCGACAACCTGGATCCTGGGGCGGAACCCGCCTATCGAGGGCTGCGAGGTAAAAAAAATGTCCTTTTATATAGGTTTTTAAATTGTCATACTTAATGTGTCATCCCATAAAGAAAATATGAATTGTTCGCTTGAAATATTTTATACTAAGAATTTCTATGCAAATTTTGGTATCATATATTTAAAACGACGATTGTAAATGTGTACCGATTGTGGTGTAAACTATTGATGTCAAATAATTGTGGTGAAATATTTTATGATAACAATCTACCATATTTTTATTTTATGAAAAGATCAGACAATTTAAATGTTTCCTGCATCATTTTCAAACATAAACCGCTTCCTGTGAGTATTATCTTACAGGGTAATGTACATGTATACGGCCCACATATCTTTTCTAAATGAGTTCGATTAGTTTAATAAAAATATTTGCTAATTGCAGTATTTTGTTGAACAGAATGTAAGAAGGATATCAGTATGAAGTTAACGTATTGAGGTGTAACGATGTTGCGAATTTCAAAGAACGACTTTGCTTATAATGTTGACTATACCATATCACACCGTTGTTTCCACCGAGACATGTTTAAACGCATGCAAATATTTCAATCCAGAAACACAGACTCTCCAATAAATGTGCGTTCCAATCGAACCATTATTCGGTCTTCGTCAGTGATAATGAGAGTGTGCAAGGCAGAGTTGAGTACTGTCCCCCAAACTTCCACTTCCCACAACATCTCAAGAACCTGTCACCCCTTCTTGGATGGAGCCGAAAATCTCAACTTTTTCCCAAAGTGCTACCAGTAAACACCCGATTGACGCATCTTGCCTAAACGCGAAGAATACCGGCCGTTGAATTTTCGTCGACATTTTTTAACTGTTAAATTTCCCTGAAAATAGCTAAAAGACATTCTAGGAAAAGAGGCTTGCTCAAAAAGAAATACTCCCAGGAACCTGCTGGAGGTATAAATGAACATTGTCTTGAAACAAGACGGAACAAAGGCTGGAAGAACCAGGCAAGAACGACGTTTTGCTGTTAAGCAGCGCCCTAAAATTGGGCGCAGATCCCGTGCCAGTTTTTGTTGTCAGCTATCAACAGCGGCGGCAAAGGTATAACTTTTTCTAACCTGTCAAGACATTTGGGAATGTGACCGTGATTTTGTAACAGCGCCCTCTACAGGTGCTTATTTAACTGGGCGCAAAAGTAACATTCGTTTGGGACCTGACGAGAACTGTTAATGCAAGGAAATTCAGTTAATGATGACTATTTGTAACTCCAAAATGAGTAATTCTTAAACTGTTGTAAGGCCAAATTTTTAGTGGGCAACTATAATTAAGTTTTTGTACGCTCTCTGTATTGTCATATGGCCAGATATTCCCCACTTACTCGATTTCCTCTATTCCTTATCTAATCTGCGTAAAAGAAACAATTTCAGATTGTACAATACAAAATTCTCCAGGCTTTTTTATTTCCCGGAGTCGTTTTCTTTTTTAACAACCCCCTCCCCCCCTATAAAAAAATCTGGGCAATTAAAAACTCACATATTTGGAAAGATAACAATTATTCAGTCGGTCTTCCACCAGATTAATGACTGACGATCTCAGTGTAATTCGAAATACAATTATTCACTTGTTCTATAGCAATTTTCCTTTTTTATTATTGCTCGACTCAATCCAAACGAAACACATTTACTTACTTGTTTCAATCCAATTACAACTCTTCCTCAGATTTTCGTCAACGGCAAAACCAACTACATGTATGTAGTAATATTTCCTCAATCAAAAATGTTTCAAGATACTCTTTGATTAGCAAGACAGAATTGACATTCGGCCGGCAAACTACAACAGTTTATATATAAACTGAAGCTTCTTTAGTAACCACTAAAATTGTGTTGTTACAGCGGCCTTGAGGAGACATCACAGCTCTGATTTTGTTTTATAACATGAAATCCATATTGTACAAAGAACACCCATTTTGTTCAATCCAACTGATTCGCATATATATCGCAGGTAGTGGTTACTCTTATTGAGTATTTCACAAACTTAAGGCAGTGTCCATTCAGGGCCATCGCACTTCACAATTTCACAGCCATGTGCAGCATACAATAACAAAGAGCCCTGACTTATTATCAAACTGATTAAAGTTAGCGATTGGATTGTACGGCCAGCGTCGCTTTGGTGGGTAGGTGTGTAGCATGACTTTGATGTACATGTGCATTCGTGCAATTGCACGGTTCACAAAAATGTTCAAGAAAGCCTTCTTTGTGAAGTGGCCAATCGGGAATATTGGACATGAAATCTCGAACGCAGTTTCCAGTCAAACTTTGGTATGATCTTGATGGTAAGTAATGACCAGTCAGGGGTTGTAGTGATGTGTAGTGATGTTCGTTCCTAAGCCTCGGCCAAAGAGGTGCACCAAACTGCCCAACTTCAGTCTTCAACACAATTCTCATCAGTCCATCCCTTATCGAACTGATGGAGTAGCAACCAAGCCCAGAACAACTTCAAAACCTTGTCTTTAATATTCCAAATCACTTAGCGTACTTTTCTTCTAAATCCTCACATTGTGCTGTTATAGCAATATTTAATATCAAAATATCAAATCTCACATTTCAATTCACAAAAATTAAACGAAAGTGTCTTATTTCAATTAGAAGTTCTCTATCTACTTCATAACGCTCCACAATGAAAATACAGAGTGTTTTACTTTGAAATACCTGTTGACAGCTAGAATGGCAGGGAGAAATCAAGTGTACTAATTAGCCTTTTCAATACGAATTGCTTTTGTTTCTAACTGCAATCAAATGCAACACCAGACAGCTTCAGAATGTAGTAAATGTATTTAACCTTGTTGTGTGATGCGACACTTTATGTGATTAACCCTATGGACGCCCAACAAACAACAAATGGGACAAATGGTCAAAAAAATAGAACCACATTTAAACAGTTGAACATCTTCTAGTCCCCCCCCCCCGGTTCATTCAACTGACAACGGCCCCTTTCCAACATAACTGTGATAACGGCTGAGTTAGCCAGGGTATACATGTAATAAGAACGGCATCCTCAAATTAATTTATTCGGCAAAATGCTCCAGTGTCCAGGAAATCATGAATAAAAAATTAGTGCTCAGGCTGTATACATATACGCACTGTCCTGAATCTCTCTAAAATCTTCATTGATCGTGAAGGATTTGTAAGGGTTTGTGGATTACACTGTTGTCAGCTGCAAAGTGATTCATAGTACTTCAAACCCCTAGTAGCTACGCGGCACTGTGGAGAAGCCAATAATGCCAACTGCCAAACAGAATTCAAAAGAAAACGCGCCATACCAAACCATTTTTCTTAACCCCAACAGCCCTGAATTCTCCTTACTTCATTCAGTTTCACACAACACAACAACGTGTAGGTTTAAACCCTAGCAATTCATAGAACATGAGAATCTATTTGAACGATCAATTTGGAAATTTCTCTACCCGACATCGTGACCCTGTAAATGTTTACCCTAAAGTCTCTATGCTTCTGGCCTTGGAGTCGAGTGAAAATACCTGTATGTTTACTGATCAGACACAAACACATGCCGAGTTACACTTGCCCGAGAATGACTGGGAAGTACCGTAACCATGTTCAGGCAAGGCTGTGAGAAAAGCACTATCAAGAAGCTTCCAGCATCGCTAAGCAGATGCTTCTGGGTACATGTATGTTCATGTATTCAGTGGAGTCCGTGTAGTGGTTTCACATGAACTTCTTGAAGCAGTTCTCAGCCCAACAAGGTTTGCATTCTACAACTGTTGTACATGTGGAGCGAAAGAGTGGAGTGATTGGCTACCTTTTCAGTTGACGACACGCACAAATTCAACTTGGGACAAACAGACTTTTAAGGAACAATCTGTCTTACACGTAGTAACGCAAATACTTACGGCAGATGAACTAAGCCAAAGAAAAAAAATATTGTTATTGCATAACTAACCAACTTTTTGGATTGATATTACTGAACAAAACAATGCAAGCTGCCTGAGCAACCTGCTGCCAAAAAAACAAATTTTGAGTTTGGACGTTTTGTCTGTAATTCATTTCATAAATTTTGTCAAGTCTACTTCTGAACGCAGCTCCAAGAATTAATCCAGGCAAATATATGGTAATATATGCAAGGCATTGTCATCTTGTGTGGTAATGGAGAGACACTGTGTCCAGTCAGACCACTCGTTGCGGTCACTGTAGCAACCGTTAACACCATCCCACTGTTGTGAGTGGACCCTGGTGAGGTCGTCTGCTGTCACCGGTCTAGCTGGTGCTGGCTCTTCCTCGAGGTGTACATGAGCGTCTTGGGTGGGAAGAGCCTCTGGTGCATCCATTGGTTGGCCATCCACCTCCAAGTCTGCACCAGGCAAGGCATCATCAACAAGGTTTGAACTCGGAGGCCTGTCAGTGTCAGCTTTTTGAGTAAGACTTGACGTCACAGCTGGTACTTTCTCAAAATCTACGGTTGCCCTGTCATACCTCTCCTCGCTGAGGGTTTCATCCTCTTCATCGTAGTCATCATCAAATATTGAAAAAGACACTCTAGAACTGTCTGTTTCTTGTAGAACTTGGTCGGAGGACTGAGATTCTGGTAGCATGTGGTCGTGGCTGATGTATGGGGCACAGCATGCAGTCTGTGTTGGAGTTGCGCATCGTTCTTCCACGGACGCAGCGGGAGACCGTAACTTTACAGTTGCAGAACTAGAATTGGAGTCCTGGAGTGTGTTGTGTGTGTTTGGGGATTTACTTTGCAGCCGATTTGTGGCAGCGCTGTCTTTGTGCGTCGTCCCCTGAGTTCTTTCACCTGTAAGAGCAGTGGAATCAGTCACATCAAGGCGGTTTGAGTCTGTGCTGTTGGAACATCTGGGTTGTTTTGCTTTCACAGATGGTGAGGACCTACCGGCTTTGTCAGACCCAACAACAGCTGGTGAGAGCTTGCTACCGATGACAGGGCTTGATGTGTGTTTCGTGAGTAGAGGGGACTTTGAATGTGCCTTGCTGGTATTTGCATTCAATTTACTCAAATCAGGTGAGGACTGGCCCGTCACTTTTAAAGCAGGGGAGCCAGTCCTTGATGATGCCTTGTGCTCTGGAGGTTTCACCTTGGAAAAAGCAGACTTGGAGCTTTGCAGATCTGACCTGCTCCCTTCCCGTTGGGCAGACATGCCATTTTTGGTCTCTTGGTTGGTCTGTTCTTTGGTTGCATTAGAGATGGGTGTGCTTGCCGCTGGTCTTAATTTCTTGGCGGATGTTGTTGCTGACCCTGTTGGAGATGCTGTGCTCGGGGAAGTGCTAAGCTTCCTCCGTTTTCGGTTCTCTGACTTCTTTTTGTCTACTGTAGAGGATGAGGAAGGAGTGGTAGATGTCTGGGTCTTGAGGGAAGGAGTTCTGTTACCTCCCGATGACTGTGCAGAGGTAGTCCCTTGGGTAGGTGGGGTGGGTTGCCTGTTGGTAGTTGCATCCTGAGTACTGCTGCTGGCTGTCTTCCCGGCGCTTGGTGATCCTCTGACAAACTGCTTGCTCCAGACGCGGACCAGCTTCTTACATCTTACTGAAAGCGCACTGTCTTCTGTGTTCTTGCGGATGTCATTGACGATCTTGCCAAGACGTGTTTCCTACAAAGCACCAAACATTTGCAAGTGAAATTAACGTCGAACAGTGGAACTCTTTTCATGCTCCTGAAGGGAGTAAACAGTGTCTCAAGTGAGAGTCCAGTTTAAGCAAGGAGAAATTGAGCCAAAAAGCACCTGATCTTTTATGGCTATTCCAAAAGGGGCTTGTATGTGTTCCCAAAATGAAACAGCAATACTTCTCAGCAGAAAATTCTGAGCACCCATCCAAAAATTTGAAGACACTGTACTGCCTCAACCCCTACCCCCAAGCTGCAAGATCTAAAACAGACTCTTAGATCTAAAATGAGATGGGATAAAATTTCACCCCAAAAGGGTCGGGCCCTCGTCGCAGTGTAAGATTTTTCTTGCACAAGAGTAATGTCTTGCAGTCTTTCTGACACCCACTCTGTGGAAATCAAACAAATCTTTCAAGCGCAGAGCCCAGTCTGCTGAGACAGGTCGGCCCCAAAATGCAGTTTTTTCAGTGATGAACTCAACGACACTTGCTTGGCCTTGAATTTTAAACAAATGGATTGAGTTGAAACTTTGCATTTGTTCTGATAATGCCCCCCCCACTATGAGATGATCCAAAAACTCGGCTCTACCAGGGTTAAGGAGAGGTACGGTGTTTATTTCTCTTTTGGCAGCTGTTCTGCTTGTGTACATGTGATAAGCCATTTGCGAGTTAAGTTTGAATAAAATCTGGTACACTGAGTTATTTGATTGCACACAAACGTGACAATTTTAATTCCCCAGACTAAAGACACTGTTGCTTTACCTCGCGATTGGGGGCAAGCTTTTTGCATAGCGACCACCATCTCTGGAATAGACTGATTCCTTTGTGCCCTTCTTTTCCATTGAGAACAGTGTATTGGTGCAAGGCATCAGTGATGTAACTACGCAAAAGCTTGCCCCGAATCACGAGGTATAGCAACAGTGTTTTTAGTATGAAGAATTCAAATTGTTATGTTTCTGTGAATTTAAAGAACTCAGAGTCCCAGATTTTATTCAAAAGTCTCTTGCAAAAGGACCCAGTGGCCCAAGGATGACACAATGCATTGCAGGAAACAGATAATCTTTATCCCAATAAGACTTCATGTGAGTTTTATTTAACATTCCACCAAGATAAATTGTCCAGGGCTTAGATTTGTAAACATTCAATGTAAGAGGATGAGTATTCATGTAAGCAGTTCCACGGGACTGTGAAGCAGATGCGCTCTGCTAAAGCCGGGGGAAAGTACCTCAAGAGCTTCTTTGGTGATTTGAATGTTCTCTAGGCATGCTATCGCTTCCAACACTCCAACCATGTTAATGACCTGAAACAAAGAAGAAAATCAGGAGTGTGTGAGAAAAAAACTGAAGTCTTGGCAGTTACATGAGCAGGTAGATACAGGTGTTAGGACTTAGCCAGAGGGCTGCAAGAGAAGGGCCTTTTCCCACGACTCATTCTTCTTCAGTAAACAGTGGGATCGCCGTACAGTTTTCATAATCATTGCATCTCGAATCATGGCATCATTCAGAGAAACTGGCAAGTCTCTTGTCCTTCCAAGATATGCACCAATCCTTGCTCTCTGCTTTAACTAGTTGAAAAGCGAAGCTCAAATAAGATTTTGCTTATGTTTGGGAATAATCTGTCAGGGTGGGAGCATCTAAACAGCAGTCAACCCATAATGGATTTTGTACTGTAGACCATGATAAATCCAGCAATGCTAGTTTTACACTCCAACCATGTGAAATGACACATGTACACCTACTGTACATCACCTATCACTGCATCGACAGAACTTGTGTCCTGTTTCAGTTTTCACTGTTTTCAATTTCAGGCAAAAGTATCCAACGCTGATAAGTTGCTTGGAACTGGCCTTATTTTCATTCATAATTGTCAGTATCATTCAACAGACCACTCTCATTTTGCCTACAACTCATATTGATGGCTAAAGTTTGCAAAAATACCACTTTTTGGTCGGTTTGGACTTTTTATCTAAAAATTCATTCGAAATGGGCATTTGTTCCATTAATTTTAGATACGGCTGTATCTTTCTTTATTATTTATTTGCACACATATTACCTGGTGGTCTGATAGTTACAAGGGATTTGCTTTACTCTGTGAATTATTCTTTTATTTTTGTGACCAATGACCAATCATAGTTTGAACAGCCACTCGTAGGAGAAACACGAATGTCACGTAAAAAGAGTACACCTTATATGTTCTTCCATTTTCTTCACCTTGTCTAAAAAACAGATCCTAAGAAAATGCCAAAATGAAATCTACATGTGCCGAAGAAGTAAAGGGGCCAAAATGAAGATTTACATGCCAATACACCAATGGTCAAACAAATTCATAATCTACAAACTGGTAAAAGGCCTCTGCGGTAAATTACAACAAAAATTTCATGAATGTGACACTGTAACCAAAAAAATTCAAGATGGCATCGTTGTGCCATGTCGTCTCATCATCATGCCAGGCAACCTGACAAAAAGAACTCTAATCCTCCACTGAAAATGACCTGACAAGAACATGTGAAAAATGCCAAGAGTGTTATTCTTCTCCCTTAAATATCAATAATAGTTTTGCACTATGAATATGATCTACACACGTTGGAGAATCGACCATCTCCTCGTTCTTCCACACTATTTGGCACAACACGGTTAAAACCAACAGCTAAATAATTGTAAATGTACATTGTACTGTACATATCACGTACATATACGCCATGCATTGAGTTCCATTGAGCAGTAGAGTACATGTACACTGTACGTACGGGCAAGCATACCAGCCTCGCAAAGGCCTCCTCGGCACCGTCGCCATACTTTTTCTGCCCCTATTCATTATGCACAGAAAAATACGGACGTGTTCCAGTAAACCCAGAGCGCATGCGTGCTGGCCGGCCGCTCATAGGTTCCCAGCCGCGGTCAACAGTCATTCTGCAGTGGACCAGCCGAGTGAAGAGATCCCCTTACCGTTCCGCGCTCTCGACTTACCCTTCGGAAAACGTCGCCGTTTCGCACCTTTTCCACGCTTTGCCTTGCCAATTTCGCACCTAGGACGGTCTATGGTTGTCGAGCTTGGCGCTGGTGGCGGTGAGAATCTCTGACAGCGACGACTGGCCGCGAATTGTCGGACCGAATTGTGGCTACCACCCAGGAAAAATCGGCCATTTTGAGGCGCCCCGCGCGCGTGCAAGATCGCACATGCATGGCAGTGCACGCCTGACCGTGACGCCGGTGTACCGGCCGTGGTTTTTTTCGCCAGTTTGTGGACTCGTAGAAAGGAATTCACGGAAATTATGGCTTACTTTGGCATCTTGGTCTATTGCATTGAGCAGTTGCTCCCGGATCTGGTTCGGGGTTGGCGGCATTTGACCGTCTTTCCCCGGTCAAACTGAGCCAAGGTGCAGCACCTCCACAGCGCACACACTGCACAGGCATATCGCGGTTTATCAGCCCATGGAGAAATAAAACACAGGGAGTTCGAACGGCCCTGAGATCAAACGTTAAGGGTCTGGTACCGCAGTCGTAAAAACAGCAGTCGCTAATTGACAGTAAACACCCTCCAGCAAATACCAACCGCAAAGCAGTGGGGGAACCTCAGCTGTGTGCGCGTGCGTACTAGCGAGTTAATGGCATACGTCATTAACATCCGGGCATTTGCGCCGTGTACTCCTACAAAATGGCGTCCTACTACGGCAAAGATGACTTCGTAACCGGGTCAGATTTGAGCGATTTTAGTGATATTTCGGAAGACGATTTTCAAGTAAATGACTTGTCAGGAAACAGTAGTGAATCAGAAGACGATGGCTGCCAGTACTGCATATGTGGAAGACCATCTACAACTGAAATGATTGCCTGTGATGACGATCAATGCACAGTTGTGTGGTGGCATTACGTTTGCGCTGGCGTGTTACCGAGCGACATTCCGGATGGGTCTTGGATTTGCTCACGTTGCCGTCCTTCTACAAGCTCTGGATCGCAAGGTAGGCTGTGAGATCAGTGCATGTCTTATGATATTTCTCGGTAATCATAACCATAAAACATGGAGGAATAAAACTCATCCTCCATGCATAAAATAACAATTAAACTCAGCTCCTCTGTCATCGAGTGATGACTGTGCAAGGTACATGTGCAAGTTAGGTTTAGCCATGCTGATATATGGACCTGATGGAGAAATGAAAATATCACCTGTGTATGATAAAAAGTTGCCATATTATTTTAAAATAATTCCTTAATTTTTGTTTTCCTTTAATAATTTTATGGGAGAATTAAATCCACTAAGTGCTCGTGGAAGGGCTTCCCCTTTGTGAAATTTTTTTGATTTGTCATGTTTGGCCCTTAGTTTCCATTATTTTTTTCTTTTTACAGATCAGAGACAGAGTGAGGATCTTCCTGCCTTGGCAAGTTCATCAGAAGCAGGATCTTCCAAAAAGGCTAGAAAGTCTCAGGTATCAACAGGCAAAATAAACAAGGCCAGTCAAGATCAACAGAAGTCAATACCGAAACCAGGTAGGCCCAAGTCATTCCAAAGTTGGAAGTTATCTTTGGGTTCTACATTTTGAGCCAATTATCACATGTGGCCGGGCACATCGTAATCAGGAATAAGTCGAATAAGTATTTCATTATTAAGTATCTATGTATAAAATATTACCACCATTAAAGTATTTAATTTAAAAACGACCATTAAAGTTGAAGATAAAGGTATTTTTTGTTAACTATCAATTTGAGACTTATTCATGGTTTAGATGTGCTGGGTCACGTACTGTATATCCAATCACCTGTGTATAAAAACAAATTTGGGGACCCTTTTCACGTAGAATTTTGAAAAAATTTCTTTCTTCATAGAATTAAATCCCAAAGTACTATTGGCATGCTTAACAGGGGGTGATTGTTTTTAAGTGTTAATCTCGTCGTTTACAATAACAGATTTTTTGTTTACAGATCAGAATGAGGTTTTTCCTGCTTCAGCAAGTTCATCAGTAGCAGTATCTTCCAAAAAAGCTGGAAAGTCCCAGAAGTCTACAGACCGATCAGACAAGGCCAGTAAGGATCATAAGGAGAAGTCAATGCCAAAACCAGGTAAGTTATTCCAAAGTCGAAAGTTTTCATTGGGCTATCCATTTTGAAATAGTTTTATGCTGTGAAATTCAAAGATAATGATATACGTAATTAAAATGATCTTCATACCATGACAGCAAACTAAACATAAGTATATGGTGTTGGATTTGCATAACCAGCTAGTTTTCAGTGGAGGCAGTATTTCTGTTTATCTTACGTTATATATATTTTGTTGTTCAAACAGAGTTTGTTTCCTCTACAGCAGCTCCTGAGCGTCCTAAACCACGATTTCAAGTCGGAGATGCTCAGCAACGGGCTTCAGAGTACTTTCTGGCTGCATTTGAGAGGGTGAAGAAGCATCCTGTCTTCTGTTCCAACTATCCCATTGCCATGTGCCTCATGAGTCTCATCGTGAATTTGTCTACGGCAAGTGAGTCGCAGGAGTTTAAAGACTTTTGCACTGCTACAGTAAGCAGCCTGTGGATAGTGGTGACTGCAGGAGATAAGAAGAAACTGAAGCCAGAAAGTTATGAACTGATGTGGCATTGTTTCCATAAATTCCGTTTAAATAGCATTGAGAAATGGAAGTCATTTTTAGTATCTTTAAACTTGTACAGTGATGGACAGCATACACATATTGCATATCAGTATCTTTTACAGGCTGTTGTAGAATTAATGCTTAAAGACAGAAACGAGTTCGACTTGCCACGTAAACAGATATCAGATGTAGACACAAAAACCATTTCAAAAGAAGAAGAACAAGTACTACGCTACGTAGCTGGTTACGTGCCGTATTCCCTGTACAAACAATTTAACAGGCAGATTAATACCTCGGCAAAAATATTTTGTCATTTCCTAAAGTCATGGCAAGCCTGTCCCTCAGATACAGCAAAAACATTTCTTGAATATACAAACCAGTGGGTTAAAGCTCAGAATAGAGGTGGGTTATTTCATGTATCAGATGGAGTTTATTTACTGTTCAGAACAATGGAGATACAGACCAGAAAAATATTGTCGATAGCTAATTTGGAAATATTTCCTCGGTGTAACATACAATCTCTGGTCATTGATCAGATACAGGCACATCCCAGAGTACAAACCTACTGGTGTAGCCTAACTCAGGGTAAAATTAGCGGAGCAAATTCAGACAAGCTTTTGAATATAGTTATTAAGAAATGGATAAAGATTAGGACTAAATCTTTTTTAAATGTTTATCTTAGTCTGAAGAAAGCATCAGGTGCACATGTTTCCAAGAAATCAGAAAAGGCCCTTCGAAAGGACCTATGATTTCCTAAGGCACTTTAACATTACAGGCAAATCCAATTATCGTAAAAATGCTCTTTCCATGGACCCTGTACTTTCACGGTACACACAGTAAATCTAAAAAAAGTATACATTGCAAACAAATGTAATTATGGATAAGGACTGTCCTCATGGGTAACCTATCAAGTCAGTGCAAGTTGTTGTAAGGATATCCTATAATGTGTACAGTTTACATATAACTGCAAGAAATGGTACACGTAGTTTGTTTTCATCTTTCGATATTTGTGCACACAAATAATCCAAGTACAAATTTAAGCGTTTCCTCACATAAACTAATCAAATCTTGCTTTTCAAGAATCAAATTATTTTCCCACCTGTCAATAAGTCAAAGTCCCCATCTCCTTTTTCTCCTGGAGTTTACCTGTAAGTATGTGCCACAAGGATCTTCAAGTTGTAAATAAAGACAGTGCTCATGATCTGAATGTGAACTTACATGAAATGCTTTATAGACATTTTCATTACATATGTACATGTACTCTGCCAGTCTTTATGGGCAATATTTCAATTCCAATGCCTCGCTTTAATAAATCCAGACTGGGAGAAAATCAAAATCAAATTAATTGCACTTGTAAGCTATTTTTCTTGGCAGCTAGTAAGGGTGGCAAATTTAACTTCAACAACAGGTATCACACTGAAAATGTATCACTTTGTGCACAAACATGCACCTTGACAACTAAACTCAGTGCACAGAAATGGTGACAGCTTAAGTTATTGCAATGAGGTAAGCCCCAAAGGAGTATTGAGAAAGTATATGACACTAATTTTCAAACCAATTGACACCAACAAATGCTGATGATTCTTTACACATGAAAAATGGAGGCCTGCACTTATACTTTACATGTGCTCCATAACATGATCAAACTGAAGTCATTCGATTATTTGCGACGGGGAAGTGGAGTACTATCCATGATGCTGGAACTGTCTTCCCTGTCTCGGAGACGACAGTTTCCTCTCCGTGATGCCTTCACACATCCCTGAGCAACATGTAAGGCTAGCATATTGTGCCCAAACTGTTCAACAGATGGATTCTCGTTTGAACCCCCAGCACCACGCTGTTTACTAAAATACTCCTCTAGTGGATCTTGGCAGAATTTCTCACTGAGCAGATACTGCACCCCAGGTTGCTTGAGTAGATGTTTCCCCAGCTCCACAAAGGAATGCACTGAACATGAAATGGAATGTAAAAGGAAATAACAGGAGGAATTTTTAGGCAGGAAATTTGGGTTAAATTGAAAATGACATTCAGCCACTAGATTTTTGCAGCTCATTCTCATTGAAGCGTTCATATTACAATGGTGATGATTATGTGCAACAAATATAAAATGTACAGTGTATCTGAACGCAACCTTATCAAAGTCAATACACTCTCCAACTATGCTACCATCAGTTTTGCAATGTTCTAAAATAGATTTCAGGGCAACACTTGTGATGCTGATTAGTGTGAAATTGTTGTGAGGTGTTTTAAGAAATGAAAATGCCCCCCCCCCGATGTCTCCAGAAACATTATTGAAAAAAATAAAATGAACAAAATGTACTTAAATTCTGATTACCTGTGATCTTAATGCCTTCCACTGTTTCTCTGCTGAGTGTCATCTTCTTTTTGGTGGCTTTGTCCAGCTGTTGCTTCGACTGCACCTCCTCTTCCCACTCCCTCAGGAAGCCCAAGAAATCTTCCTTGAGCCACTGTGAACAAAATAGCATGAAGTGATTTAAGATATGGAGAAATAACTATGCTGAACAGCTTTTAGGGGCAGACATGCCTTACATACCAGTCTGAATTGATGGCCTACATTTCAATAAGTATATGTAAAAGATCATTCACCTTTAAATTTGTCACCAAAATACTTAAATTATGAATGCACAGGATAAGCAGTGTTCCACATTTTTCTAACAAAAGGTTTATTTGTGCAGGTAACAACTTCATTTCAAACAACTTAAACTAATGTTTTATTTGATATGAAATCAAGCTTACATCAAAGCGCCAATCATCAACAGTCTTGTAGGGTTCCAGAGCAGGCTTTCTTGAGTGTACCCCCTTATAGGTATTTGATACATTAAGACAATCGAAGAACTGATCGAACATGGTGACAAATTTCACAGTAGATGCTGTTCCAACCTTCCCGTGGCACTGGAAAGCATTGGCCACAGTGCTACTCAGCACCTGTATCAGAAAAAAATGTCCAAATTTTGGAAAAACCAAGGCATGGAATTGAAATCACATAGGCAATGGGCAAAAGCAGTGGCAAGTCAGGCAAATCATAGGCATACTTGGACACATACTTGAAGGTAATGCATTACAACTTTGCCAGGATGCTTATCAAAAATAACTCTTGTTATGGTATCATCTTTTCTTTAATGAATTTCCTTGGGGGGGGGAGTCCAGGGATCCCGGATCCGTACCTGATTCGGGGTTTCTTTAATGCTAATGTAGACTTTTAATATGATGAATACAAATATTTTATTCTGGGTTTATGAAATTTCCTGATTAAAATGGAAATGCTAGGCCAGTCTGATCCATATATTGACTTCAATGATAAATAAGCCAAAAATCTACACACATACACTTAGCGGTGAGGGACACCTTCATTTTCATATAAATGTACATGAAGCAAATACAACGCCAACCTGTGCGGCCATGTATACACGCATCCTCAAAGCTGGTGTAAGGTGTAGATGCTCATAGGATATTTTATGCAGGCGTCGCAACCCAGGGGAGCATCTGTCAAGGCCGGTATCCAACTCATATAGATGTAGTAGTTGTGGCCAAGTCACTTCTTGCTTGTTGAACTAATGGACAAAAAATGACAAAAAGACAAATTAATTCACACTTGTCAGAAGGAATTTAACCCTAAAATGATTTCGCATTTTTCCTAACATGCACACATGTGTATGGGACTAATATTTGAATATTCTTATACCTTGAACCATTGTTCAAGCAATGAAAACAATTTTTAAAGGGCTGGGATCCAAGATGCCATAAGCATATTGTTCTTTTAAGAGTGTTAACACTAACAAGGTGAGACTTGCAATTTAATATTTACATTTTACACGTACATGCATGTGATCACATTTCATGTGGTACTACTGAAAAGCAAATTTTGAGCTCTTTTAAAACATTAAACTTACGAAGAGATTCTTGGTCTTGTTGTGCCAGCCTGAGTTTTCCCAGTTATTTCTGGTCGTCTTGATCAGGTGGGGCACATCACAAACAAAGTAGATATCTCGAGATGGGTCAAAGGGGTTGGTTGTTGAATATGTAGGGTTAGATTGGCTGCATTTATCAGCATGGATGCGATAGAATTTCCGGTTTGGTGAAGCTCCATCCGAGACCAATGCTCGAACTTTGAAACCAGCTGTCTCTACATACAGGATGGCCTCATACAGGCAGGCATAAAGTTGGTCACTGGTCACACCTGTGGTTGGATAATAGCCAACCGGAGCATGAAGCGATGAAAAGATACCTCGCAGCATCAGAACCAGAACATGTGTTGCAATTTCTGGATCACCTTCACCTCTGCACCTCCGTTCAAAGTCTGCGACCTCATTAGCAATACTTGTGACATCTATAAAACCCACTACTCTGCCCGATCTGACGGAAAAGCACAGTCCAGATTTTACCTTCATCTCATCAAAGAGCATTGAAACATTCCTCTCATGTTCAGGGCAACACTTCGTTTCATCAACAATTCTCTGTAGCATTGCTGCATTGAATCCTGTTGTAGGCTCGGCAAAGTGCGTGTAGGCATATAATGTGCTGGGATGTGGGAGCTTCATGAATCCTGTCTGACGAAGAATGTTGTACCCTGACGAAGATTTGCTGTGAAGGGCAATGCACCATCGGATGATAGCAGGGTGCCATCTCATCTGCTTACCCTTCACAGCAGCTTCCTTTTGTTGTGCCCATAGCAGACCTGCTGGCGTATCTTCTCCAAGAACATCGCTCACCTCCTTGCCACTCCCAAGGATGATTTCTCGCAAAGGTGCATCTTGCGCCTGGTCAAGAATCACACTCTCTTTAGAAATGAAATCAGCCACTCTATCCCTTAGAGTGTTAGCCTGTCGCTTCAAGGCCCGTCTTTCCATCTGTAAGACAGCAACTTTCTCCCTCAGCTGTATTGGTGTTAAGGTCTTGTTTGGCACCGATGAAGAAACCGAAACAGCCTGTGTTAGTCTTACTCTCTGACGGCTCTGTACTTTCAGCAGCTCACTGCGGTATATTTGGCAGACACTGCACCTCAACTTGCCACAAAGTAGTCGGCATTTTTTGTGCCTAATGGTACCTTCGGATAAGATATCTTGGGGGGTTATGCTGGTGGGGACTTGGCCTTCGACACTGAACAGCTGGATCAGATCTTGGAAATCTGCATTTCCTCCACACACCTGTGTTGATGTAATCTTCTGCAGAAGTGTGGACAATCCCTCCTTATCAAGTGTGCTTGGAACATCTGGGCATACCTCAGCATGAACAGCAAGTACCCCTGACACCTCCAACTGCCACGTTAAATCTCGGAAGATTCTGAGGTACAAAACTGGCCGGCCCTGACGTGACATTTTCATGAACTGCAACCAGTCTGCCCCCTCCCACACCAACAGCCCACATCTCTCTCCATCATTCTTCATCTCCTGAATGGTCAATGTGGCAGGTGAAGTTGCAGTTCTACACTTCAGGCAGCTTGAACCATCAAACACAGCCACTTGAATGGCACAAGGGGATTTGCCCTTTCCTCGTTTTTTGGAGGTAGCCCACCATCTCTTCAGCCTCACATCACAAGCTTTACAAATGAATGGCGGATGTACATCAGGATTGTCATCCTCAACATCGATGCCAAATGAAGCCATGATAAGCTGGGATAGACGTGCTTTACATATTGGGTTGCGGTCATCTGGAATTGCTCTTTCTTTTCCACACAATCTACACAGCAACTCTAAGCAATGTCGGTGACTATCAGACATATTGCTACACTGAATGGGCCTTGTCAGCACAAGGCTGACACTCATCACAAACAGCCTCCAAAACACTCTACTCTCAAAATGTAACAGCACGAACGAATGGCAACGAATGACCTAGAAGGTATAAAGAAAAGAAGGGCTCATAAGTACATGTACACTCATGTACAAGCATGACAGATTACTGTGAAGTGTACAGAGCTCTTTATGGTATCTTGAACGATGGAGGAATAAAATACATTATTCCTCCATGCTTGAACACAATGTTTCAGGGTGTTAAATAATATGAATTTGAGTTGCTTTGGATTTTTTCCATTGTTTGTATTAAACCATGGAGGAATAAAACAGTATATCTGTATCAGCAGCACTTTGTTGTATTCCACAATAAAAAATTACTTAAAAATAAAATCAATCCGCACCAAGCAAGCCATGTACCAGAAAGTAATTTTGTTTCGAGGAGACAGTACTTATGTTCTGAATTACTGCATGTACTGAATAAAAAAAAAACAAGTTTAAAGAGTTTCAAATTCAATAAAACAACTGGGCCTCGCCAAGTTAAAACAAGAAAAAACTAATTTTTGACAACATTATCAAACCAAAATAAAAATTTGGATTAGTTGATTATTTTTTAACTTCAGTAGAAATGTGGATTTTCAGAAATGTTTGTACAATTGTGCTTGTATTTTTTATTCATCCATGCATGATGTGAACATATACTTTAAATCAAAAACTAAAAAAAACAAAACAATAACAAGGAATCAGTACATCTTGTTTGACAGAAAATTTCATCTTGCTAGGGATCTATAAGTTCCTGATTCACAATCTCTCATCCAGAAATGTATGGCATTAGGATTACATGATGATTTTTAATCGAAGTGCACAGAAATATAGCACACCTGATTGCAGGTGTTTAACTGTTAAATCACGGCATGCGTGTGAAATTGAAGAACTAAACTTTGGCTCAAAAATCGATTTTTAACGGTACAATCGTCGCCCCAACCATTCTCCGGTCATGGCATTCATGCCCTGGTATGTGCTTTTCCTCCAAGCCTGACTGAAAAAAAAAAACCGTTGAAAAAAGTCCAAGTTTAAAAAGCCAACAACGAAGACGCACCACACCGCACAACGATATGACATATACGAATGGGTCGGCAAGACGAACCTTGAGCGAAACATACGATTTGTAACTGGCCAAAGTTGGCCAAAATGTCTCAAAATCAGAAAAATATGCACACCTATTTTCGGATATATATCCTAAAAACTGTCCCATGAAACTAGGAGTAACTTACCCTCTGAATGATGGATTTCGATGAACTAAAGACCAGAAGGCTCAGAATTTCAAGGCGCATCGCAAGGAGAAAAATGCCGAGTCATGCCACGTACCCGGGTCTACTGCGCATGCGATTTGTGTTCATTCGCTTGTTCGTGATGAGTTGGCTAAAAAAAAGTGCGAACAATTCATTTCTCCAGTGAGCAGACCAATGCGGTACCAGACCTTGTGCTCAAAGCGGTCTTATCGCGGTCGTAAATCTGCCAAGTGGTCATCGCGCAGCAGGAGGTCTCCATGGCTTTACCGCTGGTCAGCCTGGGTCGCTAATTGGTCAATAAATACCCTGTAGGGGCTTGGCGGGCCGTTCGAACTCCCTGTGTTTTATTTCTCCATGATCAGCCTATTTCCCGAACTGCCCAATGGAACTATGGGATACGTAACGCATGCAGCGCTAGCGCGCGCCAGCTTTTATTTTCGGGCTAAAAGCAAACTCGGCATACTTGTTGGCATGCGCACATTTCGCGAAGGCCCAACCGAAAATGACGTCATTGTCCCCATAACTCCCGATGTTTCAATCTTCGTCAGACTAATTAATATCTTAATAATCACAAATTTTTGTTTTAGTTTTTTTTCCATTACAAAACACTACTGCGTTTATTTTTGTTCCGGGTGATGATCGAAGTCAAATAGGCTCACGGCACCACAGTACGGAGGCGAAGGTGGTAATCATGGAGGAATGCGTGATAGCACATGGGGAACACAACACGTGTATACAGGGGACGTGATTTAGGTTGGGCTTGGGGTTGTTTGTCTGTTTCATGGGATAAACAGCACTGTGAACGTCACTCTAAGTGTTCAGCGCAAACACTTTGAATCTGGTTGAAAATACTATCCACGTACTGTCGAAAACTCCTTTGCTCCTCGTAGCTTTTACAACCAACCAATAATTTTGTATTGAAACAAGACGGTTCACCGGCGTTTACTAATCTCCTTTCGGAAGTCGACCAAAAAAACCGTGAAGGTCTCATTTCGTTGCAAATGAATGATTTATTCCACCCAATTGAAATACTTGTCAAGAAACGATTTTATTGATTGTTTTTGCTACCTCTCGGACTTAATTTACCTGCTAAACATCCAAGTGTAACAATTGGGATGAAGTGATTTGATTGGTACCGGCTGCCGGGATGGCAGGGCACACGCATGGGAATTACCAAGTCTTACTGAACACGGCATTCATCCACTTGTACTACATTCAAGAGCTTTATATTCGTAGAGAGGGCGCTTCAAGATAACACCGTTCAATACGGAACGATACCTGGAGACGAACACAGCCAGGTTTTAATGAACACAGGCAAGCGGCAACCACCTTTTAAAATCGGAAAACATAGCATTTGGTTTTGAGCGGAGCGGCTGCCACTGAACGGTGCCGACTGCCGGGGGGGGGCATCAGTGGCGTATTCGGCGGGAGGATGGGACATGTTGCATGTATAAAATGTAATTTTGTTTTTATAACAAAAAAGGGCAATCATTTTAGAAACGACAGGGGAGAGGTAAGGATTCTTTACGGTTTGATATAATTTGGACAGTCATTAACTGTTAGAAAAATTAAAAAATTGGTATTGGTGTGACTTAGTATGACGACACAGACATCACCAAAGGTTACAGGAACTGGCTACGGTGGCGGTTTATTTGGAGGGAACTGAAGTTGCCACTGAGCGGATCACCCCCATCCCACCCGGGACCAGGAGAACGATGAAAAATAAACTTTAGTTTGATTTGTACATGTATTTGAAACTTTCGAGACTTTTTCCCCCCTATTTCGTGAGTTGGGGGCATTGGGCTCTTTTTTCCCCAGCATGCAGGTTTTGGCGGGTTGGCTTTCATTTGTTATGTTTGCTTGGTTTGTTGATTGGTTGTTTTTTACGCAAGCATGCAGACCGTCAATTGTTTGTGGCCACAAAACCAGACAACTACCGGCCAACTTAATAGTCAAGTATTGGTCAAAAGAACAAAAAATGACTATTTTTTATCATTAATGTAGCCTGTAATTCTACTCTTCTACTTCATAATCAGCTTGATGAATGGGGCCGATTTACCTTGCATAATATTCTTACTTATGTAGTCTTTTGCCATTGTTCAGCACCCATATGAATAAACTCGCAGAAATGAGGACCGTAGGCTGCGGTAGTTACCACATTCAGGATAGTTTGTGGAAGCAGACCCCGGACATGGTAATGTTACTCCGCCAGGCCCAAACTATAGCGCCAGTTTCCTGTTTTTAGTTTTACTCGAATGTTCCTGAAATATGGCAAAATAGCCACCAAATCTTTCACATTACAAACCTTCTTGGAACACAGTTGTTTTGCAATCGAAAAATCTCAGCGGGGAAGGGGGACCGTTCTGAAGACGAATCCAGCCATCTTTGGGATTTCCGCCTCCCCCACACCCAACCTTGCTCTGGGTTTCAAACGACCGTCATGAGCAGTAGATACACGGGTGTAATGGTCTTCGCCATTGGCGGGGGGTCTCTGCAAATGCCGGATCAACAATATTGTCACCATACATCCAGATTCGTCTATGGTTTTGATACGATCGTTATAATAGTGGTGTACATTTACTTTAAAGTGAAATATATATAAATCAGAGTTCAAGACTACAAGTTATACTTTGCTGTAGTGTCAACGTAGTATATTTCACTGAATATGGTTACGGTGACATTCATAATGTAACAACTTGAGAAATAGCCGAGAGATGATACTGCTAAGTAGGTTTTCATTCATCCCATGCGCTGACGTTATGGCCATGATATCGGGGGTACTTCGGGAGTGGAGCTCAGTTTTTGCAGGATTATAATGGAACGACGTTATAGACGGCCTGTTTAGTTCATTGCGAACTTACCTCGAATTTGAAAACTACCGTACTTACTTTTGCCCAAGAACCAGGCTTCTTTTCAAGCGAATAGGTCTCGAACTGGAATAGTTTAAAAGTTGATTGTCCGCACCTGTTTATTCTGAATTTTTCTTCATGCGCATGTTTTGTATTTTTTTTTAGTAGATTGGGTTTTCCCACTTCCATAGTATCACGTCCGGGCGTTGTCACATACCAGAGCGGTTTTCTGGATTTACCACAAAAAAACAAGTGGTTATGTAGTTTTCGTAGTAGACGCGAAGGAATGTACATGTACATGTACAGTACATGTACAGTATGTGAATAATGCGTGTGTACCTGCGCAAATGTACCGCAGTTGTTAAACGACTGTTTGGGAAGTCGGATGTCAACATGACGTCATCAATTGAACCCTGACGGTCTGATGATTGTCCTTAAAAGGGAGGGGCTTGTTCGATAAAATTGGCCAAGGCCAGGTCGTCTGTTCTCGACAGAGAAGTGTGCTTGCACTGGAGTCACTCCAGTAAAGAAGTGCAGTAATCACGCGTTGTCTGGGCAGACTATACACAACGTTTGACGTGAATTTGTTGAGAAGCAATCTCTTCCAGTCATGGCTGAACGACCAAAGGGCTACGGAATGACGGCAGAACTGGCAGATAAGGTGAGTAGTGAAACCATGGCAGATCGGGAAGCTGAATTGTACAGGTGGTTTCGTGCATGTACATGTACCTGTACATGCATATTGACGTGTACCATTGGGCTTGTATACGCGATACATGTACGTGTACATGTATACGCATGAATGTGTACATGTTCATGTACATGTATGTACTTTACATGTACATGTATTATACGTTCAGTGAACGTATGAACGTTTGTACGTGCTCATGTACATGTACAGTACATGTAATGATGTGCGTACATGTGCATGTACGTACAGGCGCGATGCTGTGGTGCACCAACGTGATGATTGCGTAAAGTGCATGTATTACCCATGAGTTCACCATCGTTCATTGCTCTCGGAGTACACGAAATGCTTCTTACAAATGCTTACTATTTGGTATTCTTTTCCCTTTCAAATTCAGGGCCAGGGGCTTATTACTTTAATTTATCAAACAAATTAAACACTTTTTTCTGTAGAGAGATCAGCACCTTTCCTTTCAGATTACCTTCTTAGTTGTAAGAGACTAGGAAAGGCGTCTGAACGCTTGTGAACGTGAAAGAAACACTTGCCACTGGAAGGAAGATCTTTCTGCCTTTCTGTTGTACGGCTGGGTGTGCACCATACATGTAGATGCACATTCACTATCTACACTGTGTAGGTGCAGGTTGTCTTTTGTTGTGTCAACTCTGAATAGGGTATTTTGTTGCAATTCAGCCTAGAGTCTTGTTTAAGTTTTGTGCAAATACAGAGGTTTGTTAATAATTAGTCATGAACATGCAGGGTGGGTCGTATTTGTAACTTGGTCACGGTTTGGATTTTTTTATTTGTTGGTTTGTTTGGCTTCATCGGGTATAATTTCTTTCACCTCATCTTTATTGTTCGTTCATCAACACAAGTAAATGACTTGTTGAGAAATTCTGAGGCCGTTGTAAAAAGGACTAGGTTTTTCCAGTTGTGTATTCCCCCCCCCCCCGTTTACCATTCTGAATGTTTTCTTTCTTGGCAAAAGTCTTCTTCACCAATAGTGACCCCAGCATTCACTGTAAAAACTGGGTTGTTAAATTTAACACCATCGGTGCTATCAGAGGACTATACCTACACTTTTCACTGTTGATGAATTTTGGTGTTATTTGGTGTTACTTTTAACACCCTCCAGTGCATTGAAGAACTTGTAGGTGTACAAAGTGGCACCGACCGTGTTAAAGTAACACCTTATAGTGTGGTCATCTGATAACACCAAGAAGTGTTGATTTTAACACCAGAGTTTTTACAGTGTTCCTTTTCTGACTGCCACCGAACATAAAAATCACATTACAGTGTAGTTCCCAATGTGTTTTTCATGCTGTTGAAGAACCAATAGGGGCACTCGGCAGTACAAAACGGGCAGACGCCCATTATTCCATTTAAATAAACGAGTTCGTCTGCAGCGGAAGTTCCGACAGAAAAAGGAAGTGCAACATTATTTGGTTTTTTGACTATTCACGCACGTATATGAGCTATCATCTTCCTGCCTACGGTGCAAGGACAAGTTGCTAGGAGAGACGTGTTGCCCCTCCAAAGCAAATACACACTGTCGTGAGTTTTATGGTCCCGTTAACTTGATAACAGGGGAAGGAAGTGCAGTCCAAACACAGGCGTCGGTTTTGTTTTACTGTAACCAAACACGCAGATGTCGTAGAGTTTCATCATAGATTTGGTATCAGTCTTTGGGCCTCAACTGATGCTTCATTCGAAACAGCAATATTCTCGGCACTTGAGGACTACATGTATATTAAAATCTCGCTTCTGTCAAAACAAATTTTAAAAAACGCACATCTGCCAACGTAAAGTACATCTTGAAAATATCTTGGGAAAAAAAGAACTATTAACGACAAACGACAGGAATGGTTGTAAGAAGTCACGAACAGTATAAAAAGCGTAATTTGTCACGTCCAAAGCCGACGTGCACTTGTATTGACTCGACCTCTAGCATGCATGCTCAGAAACAAGATGTTCCCATTCGATGTCAATCTGTGATGAACATAGGTATAGAACATTTCCATGGTGATGAACGGAGAAGACTCACCTGCGAGTGCCTGAAATGTTTGACGGTGTATGTGGCGCGGAGTGCATATCGATCATGCACAATTTAGGGCATCTTTGTGATTTGTATAGAATGGCCATCAAAGTTTGCTTTATATGTCATTGAGTGGAGGTGTTTCTACGGGGGCTTAATATCTGCAGTAGTTTAACTTCAAATTCAAAATAAAAACAATACACGTTATTCTTAAATCACAGAAAGCGCAGTACATGCAAGTCAAACTCTTTCGGTGTATGCAGGTGACGTATCGTGGATAGTTGCCGCACCACGAACTGACCTAACGCGTGTACAAAGTCTATGGACGCTACGTCACTTCATGGTTCACCAAAACTATCCTATTTGTTTATGTTACCAGTCCACCAGGGAATCCATGCTCCATTAATTAAAGGGCCGTGCACTCGTCTTTTCAACAACTTGCCAAATACCAAGCCCCTGTTATCTTTACTTTTTAGTACTTTTCAACATTGTCTGATGGGCGGTTGGGACTGCAGTAACGTTTTCAGTCGGGTTTGTTTGATTGATTTTTTTGTGTGTGTGGTAATTTTTGTATAGACTGCTGCCAAGTATGACCCACGACAGGAGAGGGAAGCGCAGGATTGGATTGAAGCGGTCACGGGGGAGAGGGTACAAGGATCGTTCCAGGAGGGCCTTAAAAGTGGAGTCATCCTATGCAAGTAAGCAAAAGAGATCAGGTTTTCCAAAAAAAAAAAAAGAAGTTCATCCTTGGTGTGTTTTGCACCCTCTGGTTCGGTTATGATGTGATCTTTTATCCTGAAGGTCCAGTCATGTCAAATTAATTCAGTATCCCCTTAAAAATCGTTGCCAACCGCCGTTGGTCACAGCTGTTTTCTTTGTATAAAATTTCCTCGACGCAGAGAACGAACTAGCCACAATTAAACAATCGACTTGTTCGGCGTTGAGAAGGGAATTTTTGTTCAGGTTTCAAAAATTCTTCCCTGGTTTGGTGTTGATGCGTACCGTTTGGTGCTGTGTGATGACTCACTGTGATCTTGCAGGGTTTTGTGACTAATTAATCTTTTCCCGTTTACCATTTTTACCCTTTGTTTTTATAGTCTTAGCACTGCTTTAAGTTAGAGTGCAAGTACCAACTTTAAACTGAAGGTTGTTAAGCATATGTGTGTTCGAGGTTAAAAGCGTCCCCAGGGCAAATGCAGTAACTCTGAATGGAGTTACTAGTTTGGAAATATTGTCACCTTCCTTTTGTTTTGTGTAGGTTGATCAACGCACTGCAACCTGGATCTGTCAAAAAGATCAATGAAAGTAAAATGGCATTCAAAATGGTAAGTGTTTCAAAATTTCACATACTTTATCTCCCCTCCCTTCCAAAAAAGTTCTTACTTTTGACCGGAAGGATCATTTTGTGCAGTCTGAATTTTTTCCTCGATATTTAATGTAAGATTTTAGAGAATGTGGGTCACAATGTCACATTTTGCTCATAAATTACCCAAACTTTTAAAAGATAGAAATACAAGTTTCCTTTGAGAAGGAAATCTCCCTGTGTAAGCTTTAAATTGTATCTTCTGCCCCCACTTTTGTTTATTTTTATTTTGAAATTAAAGATATTCTCTGGTACGATAGTTCTTTCCAAGGTAAATTTCATCGCTGAGTTTTGGTAACAATGGTTGATTTTGGACAGTGCTGTGCTGTGCTCTTACATTTTGCTCTTTTTTTCCATCCACCATTTTTCACTATTTTTACGGACAACATGGTGTGGATGCTTCATCACTTATGTTTTAAATTAATCGACCGAACTTGATTTTCTCTGCCAATTTTTTTCACATCTGTGTTGTAGATGGAAAACATCGGCAATTTTTTGGACGCGTGTTACGCTTACGGATGCCCAAAGGCGGATTTGTTTCAGACTGTTGACCTGTATGAAAACCAAAACATGCCGCAGGTGAGGTTTGGAGATAATTGAGATGACATGTCGCCGGTGATTGTATCGTGTAGAATCAAGTATTTAAAATATACGAAGACTTTTAGATCAAATGGTCGCAGTCGAAACTTTTTCAAACACTTTACCACTTGCTGCTGGGTGCTTTTAAAAATGCAGTGCACACGTACGGGAGATTTTCAAGATTTTCAGTTTTCAAAAATCTTCAAAAATTCATCATTTCATTTAGTGGACGTATACACCCACACGAATGACTGTTTGATACTACTCTAAGCTGACAGGTAACCTTCATTGACTCCTGAATATTTCAGCCAGACCTGCTGCCCTGTAAAGAGAGCCCAGAATAGTGAGGTGTTGCGTAATTTCCTTTGTCCCCAGTGAATATGAGTGGTGTCTTTTCAAACGCGGCTGGATTAGCACGCAGGGGTGCTGTGTCGCTCATCAGTGGGCCCTGGAACACTCTTGTCTGCAGTCACCCGCAGGCGCACTATGCCCAAAACAGTGGTATACTGTAAACAGTGACGGATTACCTTCGAAAAATGCAAGCCAAAAAATGATGGCAATTCTCAGCAGCAGGTCTTTTGTTCTTAGTACTGTCTTTTGTTACACGGACCAGCTCTCTTGACCTATTGCGGCGCTTTGGCTCTGCGTATAAACCCATGGTGCTCCAAACAGGGTTCCCCAGCAGTAAGTTGTTTAATTACACTAAGAGAAAGGTTCTTAGGAAGTTGCATACATGTACATGCATAGAGTAAATTTCACGGATGGACTTAAATTTAGAAGTAACTTTTTGCGATTCTGCACTAATTACTTTATTCATTTTTATTCCCTGTTTCAGGTTATAAATGGGATTCATGCGCTAGGACGTAAGGTTCGTATACGTTGCATTGTGTACAAACGGTCGACTCTTAGCCTATTTTGGCTATGCATTGTTTCAAACTGGCTGGAACTGGACTGGTTGAGCCTTTAACCCTCTCAGATCGTGAAAATAATATTTGAGGAATGAGGAAAGCCAGTAGCTTTAAATTCATTGAGATCTGGACAACATAAAAGAAGGGTTCTCGTACAGTTGCAAATTTCGGAGAATCCTGAAATATCTGATCCCCTCCAAGTGAAAGAGGAGGGTGGTGGAAGGCGCATTACTGTTAATATCAAATTTACGTTTGAAGCTCCAAGGAAGCACTTTAACTTTGATATCAATAATACAATGTGCAGGCTCAGGCAAAGGGATTCAGAGGACCGACACTCGGGCCGAAGGAGTCCCAGGGTAATAAACGAGAATTCTCCGAGGAGCAAATGAGGGAAGGCCGGGGCGTCATCGGTCTTCAGATGGGTAGCAACAAGGGCGCATCACAGTCGGGACAGAACTTCGGACTTGGGCGGCAGATCAAAAGTGATTAGGCGTCTGGCACCGAGACACCGCGCGCACAACAACGGAATATATTCCACATAGTCAGAAATCAGTCAAAATGGGTTTTTCTTTCGCCAATCAATCTTAGAGAATTTGCGTGCTGATTCAACTTCAATACATGTATTAAGTTGCAGTTTGTGTTTATTGCATGGCTGTCACCAAAATTTGATCATAAAAGTCAAGATTGATTCCTACCAAGACTCCGAATCAACATGTTTATCTCTATTTAAGACAATTCAGGCCTTGCGTATGGTAGATATAAATCTCGTGACAGACTTTTTTGCATAATGATGCATTGGAGCCTTCTAGAAGGATGCAACCCTAGCGGTGTTATTTTTGTGGTGCGAAGGGTTTTTGTATAGCATGTCATTTGGCAGCATATATATTTTTCAAAATGTATAATTATACTTACGCGCGAAACGATTTTGTCCTCCAAAAGTGGGTAAATTTTGTTTCTATTAATATTGGTTTGACGGTGTTGTGCAGAACATGCTCAATTAAATTTTTGACTTGTTTATCTAAAATGTTTATTCATGTGTTGGATACAAGAATAGCGGTAGTTTTGTCTTTCTTTATACCTGTGTGCACACAGTTAACACCAAAGAAAACAATCTGTGTCAGCATCATCGGCATTGATAGGTTTTAGACAGGGTTTGTTTTGATATAATATGCATAGCTTACGGGTAGGTTTCCAGCAAAAATCTTGGCATTTTTATTAAACTTTGTTAAATTTGCGGTTTTTGGTCTATGTTGTCATTCGTCCAATGTCGAGCTGTCTCTCGCTCAGCATGATTTCAGTTACGTTTAGACTATAGTTTCATAGAACATGGTATATTTTGTTGTACTACGAAATTGTTACCTGTTGAACATAACTGATTCATGGACACGTTTTGTTTCGATTCAAGCCTAATCACGATAATGCTTCAAAGTATCTTCAGCCAATCAGTGAAAGATATTACAGGCACAATTTAAAAGATCCGTTTTTGTAGTAGCTCAGTTGACTTTCGCGTTGAGGAATTAAAATACAATTTCAGTAATTTTACGCGGTAGCTGAACCTGTTTAAGTAGCGATAAGTTATTCTTGTGCCTTTTTTTAAATTTGTTCTTATGGGTTCAAGCGCTTTTATATTGAAGCAAGGAAATGGCTGAGAGATGGCATGATCTTTGTTTTAATCTCATGCGCTGACGTGGCGGTAATAATTACGCATAAATTTACTTCTTTTTTGGAGGCTACAAGCGTGGAACTTGATAAAAGTAGAGCTGTTTATTCATAATCGACCCATGAAACTGTTAGATTTGACCTCTTAAATAAATCTTAGACCCAGTAACCACTTCATGTGAAGCAACTACAGGTCGTGAACTGGATGAAATTATTTGTACTTTTGGATGTCCACACCCGTTTATTTTAACTTCTTTCAACAAGTTTGCATTTTCGTTATAGGCCGGGTTGCGTGTACTTCCACAATAAAGTGCGTGCGCTGTGAGGTTGGTTTGCCGGTTTGTCATATCAAACGTGAATATATCTGCTGAATCTTGAAGAAAATGACAGTGGCATCTATAACCGTGTACATTTTGAATGGGCCACTCGCGCTTTTGCCACCATGGCTCTTTGTGCACACGCGAGCATTAATAATTTTTCTTTTTTTAAGTAAAAGGGCCATACCGTGCACCGACTTAGTGGTAAAAAGGAAACTAATTCTCACATCGCAGAAATTAAACAGTTGCCAATCAGATATTCTGCTCTTGCTTCTTTATTAGTGAGCAATCTTTGTACCGTTCTCGAAACAACATTTTATTTATTTTATTAATGTGGCTGGCAGGTGGGTGGAGAAAAATCCTTTTTATATTTATGTATGTAATGTCATATCATCGGACCTCCCGTTAACCGAGGTCACATGACTAATCACTAATGTTGCCCATATATGTCCATCAGGTCTCTTTTATGGGCGTTCCTTCCATAGCTCCGAAGTTTTGGTTGAAAACGTTTCTTTAAAATTTGGTCTTAATTAAGAAAAACAAAAGCGACATCACTATCACCTTGAGTTTGTAACTAAAACCAACACACACCTCGTCTACGTTTGATGCAGTTTCAGTGTATAGCCAAAAGGTTTCTCCATCCTTGTGATGCAGAACCCTTGCCCTCAAACTCTGCCTTAACGCCGTTGAACTTTCATAAAGCTTCTTAATCTTCTGCAGTTTTAGTCCACGAAATGGAGTCCTGTGATGAAATGTCAACTAGTGTCATAATCTAAGGTCTTATTTTTGGCTGTAGATTTTTGGTTTGGAAGGATTGGAACAAACCGGTTCCTACCTCCTTCGTTGGTTCACTTTCTCCTTTCCTTAACCACCCCTATTTGAGACTAATTGTAAATCAGGGAATGAAGCTCTAATACCGAGCAGTTAAATTTTGACCCTTTTTTAAAATACAGACTTTTTGAGACAGACATTGATGTCGCCCGATGACCTCGTTTTTGTAACTGAACCCTAGACATCTCGTCCATGTTTTGGGTGAAATTTGCCGCGGTGTTCAGTCAGTCCGATATTAGGCTCACAATTAGCCTCTCTTGCAAAGCCGACTGGGAATGTTCCAATCTTCAATTTCTTGGAAAAGCTATTCTCCACTGGATAGGCCAGCTGTTGATCACAAAGTTCGTTTTCCGTGTTTCATGCTGTTTACATCAGTATGAAATCGTGTAATCATGATTAACTTTTTTACGATTTTGCTTGCAGCAGAAGTTTTTAGCGGAAAAAAATCGACTTAATAAGCTGTCATCTGTTGTCGGACGGTACAAAGACAAGCAGGCTGGCAAACAGTGATTTTTATGGTGCTGCCAACATCGATAGAAAGTACAGGTACAATCCAAACACAGGCGGTACCGTCTTCTACCCTAGGTTTAGTTTTATTGTCACCAAACGTTTACGAATGTCGTTACGTTTCAATATAGATTTGACAAAATGAGCTTCGACTCGCTCTTCATTATAGTCCACAGTATTCTAGTCATTCTACTGGAGGACTCTCGCTTCTATAGCTAACATGCAAAACTGTTATGTCTCCACAGGCCAAAGGCAAACGGGAGAAGACAGAAGTGTATTAAAGGTATCGAATCCCATTTGAAGTGCGCCTGCGTTGAACTAATGCGGTAATGCTTGCACTCTGCAAGGTACGCGTATTTTGACGCACTTCGTGGCGCGAAGTGCGCATGGCTCTTCTTGTATACCCAGCAAGAAATGAGGCCGAGGGGTGCCCCCCCCAACATGTCCAATCCCTATACACATTCCAGACTATTGTCACTTATCACATCCCCCCAAGATGTCTGAAAGGAATTCCCCAGATTCCTGCGAGACAATGACCAACACAAAGCGGGGGGGGGGTTCTGCATATGTCTTCTTGTATTTGTGTAGGCACCCACCGTAAACTCACAGCTTGTGTCCTCTAAGTTGCAGTGTGAGCGCAAGGGAAAAAATGGGATTCAAGAGTAAAGTTTACTCTTTCGGTCAACTTTGATTGGGGTGTCTATACAGAGAGTAAATATATGCAGTGAGAACATTTCAAATTAAGAATTGAAATCTCACCAAATTCTCGGAGTGCATAATCTAGTACAACAGATGCAAGTCATGATACTCGGTGACGGTGTACAGGTTCTCAGCGGCAACACTTCTGTTGAATGATTCGGAATCATTGATTCCATGCGTCTATTTCTCTGAGGGATTCCATGTTGCGTTAAAAGCTGGCTCAATTGTCTCTTTAATCGTCCTTCTTGTCTCAACTTCGCGCCACCCTCAAACTTGCACAGCCCGGCCTTAAATTACTTCGTAAAATCACAGGTCCTTTCAACATTTTCATATCATCGTAGTTAATGGTTTACTCAAAGTCAACTTCCCGGCTTCTTTGGTTTTTGTTTTTTTGTTTTTGTTTTTTTTGTTTTGTTTTTGTTTGTTTGTTTGTTTGTTTGTTTTTTATTGTGTAAAGGTAGAACTACTCTTCACCATTAGGAGGGGGTTTTGACTTCAGGGACGATCTGAGAAAGGTGAAATGATTTATCCCCGCGCAGCAGTGCATCCAGCTTTTCAATTTATGGGGCAAATTCAAAAAGCGACTGCGGTTTGGGGCTCATTCAACTTGATGTTGGGAAAGAAAAAAGATATGCCAAAAGCCTTATCCACGCCCCCCGAAGTCCTTGCTTTTATTTCATTAAAAAAAAAAGAGCGGGGGCAAGAGGAGTTTACCCATGGGAAAAATGCTCACCACTCCCCTTGTTTTTTTAAGTGAAAAACACCATCATTTTAGAAATGGTACGACCATCTTTATACTCTTTTGTGGATGAAACAAATGGGCAATTTTAGAACTTGAAAAAGACCTCATGATTTTGCCCTCAGGCTCACCCCCAGACGCAACTGAGGGATACGCCACTTATGATTACACATGTGTAGGCGGAGGTGCAAAATGGTGGCTGTGGCTTCTTGATGATTCAGAACAAGTTTATTGCTTGGGCGCAAATTTACGAACGGGGTCAAACGGATATGACCAGAGATGGACAACTACTGCACAAAAAGTGGCTGGAGCAGGCAATCTGCGATTTTGGTGAGCGCGAAGTGGTAAACAGCTTCTGTTTTAGTCGTTGAAACACAGGAATCAGTATTCCTTCGGCTGATGCTAACTTTCAAACGTCCTTGACAATTGAGTAAGAAATGCCTAAGACGTGACGTCACGTACCTAAAATTATTTCGCGTCATATTATCGACGGCCGGTGCATGAGCGCCATGCGTGGTTTGGACGAACGCAATGCGGCGCTACGCGCCCGTGGAAAACAGCACTGCCGGCTGAGAAATCAAATGTCGATAAGAAAATCAAATCAGTGCTCTGAAATATGTGATTGCCGAGCTTTCGGTAACTGAGTACCTTCTTCAAGGCAAGCAGATTCAGTTCCTTCCATATTTCTCTGAGAAATCAAATGACCGGCTTGAGCCAGTGGCGTAGCTAGGATTTTACTAGTGGGAGCGTAAGGGCCCCGGGGCATCAGCATCTTATGGGGAGGCACCAGCTTTCAGCGGTGTGAATTTTTGAGGGGCAAGCTTTTGTTACCCTTGTTCAATATCCATTCATTTATTTTGATTGTTCTCCCTTTTAGGGCGCCGTTTTGAATTCATTTTGGTTGTTATCAAGTAAAAAAAAAAATTCGTCAGAATCCGCCTTATTTTTTCATGAAATAGTCGTTGATTATGAGTTGCGTAGGCGGGGCGGACTAGATACATGTAGACCAGTGACTAGGCACGCGGGTCACGACATCGACAACGACAAGTGCTCTCCGAACTCTGCCCTATCGTGTCACAATTATCATATCACACAGAGCTAGCTTGACGCAACGGCGTGTCCTGTTTTGCCCTTCTTGAAGTGAAGTTCTGTATTGGCATTCAGCTGCAGGGTTGATACTACTATAGTGTCCTTGCTCTGTGATACTACTAGTCCACGTAATTTCTCCAGTTTTGTCGTCCGCATCATCACCACAGTACCGAGCGACATGCCGATGAACAAAGGCCGAGCGTACGGTTTCTCTGCCGAGCTGGAGAGAAAGGTGAGATCCGTGAGATCATGCTAACGTTAACGTTTGTACGCCTATCTGAATCTAGTTGGCAAAGCTTCCAGGAAACATCTACTACTAGTACTAGGCCCTAGGCTATAGTACCTGTCTCAAAGTATCTGGTTGGGCAACTTGAGTTTTGTCAAGGTCTTACTATCATAGTACTACTACTAGGCCCTGTACCTGTCTCAAAGTATCTGGTTGGGCAACTTGAGTTTTGTCAAGGTCTTACTATCATAGTACTACTACTAGGCCCTGTACCTGTCTCAAAGTATCTGGTTGGGCAACTTGAGTTTTGTCAAGGTCTTACTTAGGTCTACATCCGTGCAGTACAAGGCAGCAACTACAATGATCTACGTTACATGTAGGCCAGTGTATTTTTTAGGCCTATGCAAATGTGGAAAGAGTTCCATTTTATATCCAACCAGCATGCGGATATTTTGTGAGACTGGACTGAAAAATTGTATTTTCTAAGTGTGTTTCAATATTTTCCCTCCTAATTTTGTCTCCTTAGGACATGTTATCACTTTCTGATAGCTATTAAACCATGCTAGGGCAAATCGGTGATGTCCATATATGGAACTCTTACCCTACCAACACCAACAAGTATTTTTCTTGTCTTGGTGTCTTGAAACAACAAATCATTTGTTTGCATTCCAAATATGAACAATAGGGCCTATCAGTGTTCCAAGTTTCTCTTACATGGCATAGCAAAGGGGGCAATCCCATCGGAGTTCATGTTTTATGTAAGTCACGATTTCCCCTTGTCTTGGCTGCGTAATAAGCATAAGACTTCCATCACACTGGATGTTCCAATTGTCTTCACTTCCTTGCGCATTTCAGCTGAAAACACGGTCATCAGGAGGGAATATTTCAGGATGTCATAATTTAAAAGTGATGTAGTGCTAGGCATTGTTTCGTCTCTCTGCTTTGTTAATTGAAACTGCTTGTTTTCACATGGCCTGCACTCATTTGTCATTGACCCAAAAATTGAATATGTTTCTCAAGGCTTCCCAGAGAAGTTTGACCAATCCAGGGGAAATAAGCTGGGTTTGAAACGTATTTTTAAAGAGTTCCATAACAAACAACACCAACTTTCCCTTAAAATATTATAGCAACCATCAGAAAGTGAGAACATGTCATAAAAGTGAAATTTAGCTGAGAAAATTACAGAGCATTTACTACTTTTCGGACAAGTCTCATCTATTAGGTTTGTTTACAGGTTTAAATGTGCATACGTTTGTACACGTAGAACGTTCCTAAAAAATCTTAGGGCATAGATATAGTTGGGACATTGTAAACAGACGTTAAACCAGGAAAGTCCCCAGTTGAGACCTGCAGGAGTCTTTAGTTTATCACCATGTTTTCACATGTCACTAGGTCTTAAATTGAAAGCTTTTTCACCCTACCGTTTGGTTCCCCTTGGGTTGAGCACACTGCACCTAGCCTGCAGTCCCATGCAATGACCAGATAGTGAGAAACTCAGAGGCAACCTGAGTTGTCCACAAACCCAAGCTATTTCAAGGCTAGAGCTGACAAAAGAATACTCCCACCCATGATGCCAGCCAGTCTTTCCAAAAGTAATTACAGGAGCTTGAAAATTTTGGGATCTGGTTTTGAATATGTGTAAACAATGCAGCTGTGACGTGGAAACTTCATCCTTGGAGTGTAACTTGGAAGTAATCCAGGCCCACATTCCAATAAAACCGTGCCCCCTGCAGCTGTGATATTAAGTGCAGTGCTTCTTGTTTTAATCATCCACATTGCATGGCATCACGCTCTCAGTGACACTGAACTTCCCGAAGCAGGACTGGCGAGGTGGCTACCTCACTTTTAAGTCTCTGAGGTGTTTTATTCTTGTTAGTTGATGAATGGAGTAAATAACCTGTTAAGTGATGTTGCTCTTTTATGGCCTCGCTCCATGGTGCAGTTATCTGAGAGTGAGACCATGAACGGACAATACCAGCTGACTACTGGACCGAGTCTAGTGATTTGCTGGTCAAGGGCCTCTCTTCTGATGCAGTTTTTGTAACTTAGTTTTTTGTAATGTGCAGGTAACCCAGTCAGCATTTTTGCTCTTGAGGTTGCCCAGATTAATTTGCATCAAGCTCACTTTAATTTCGAGAGGAACATTTTGAAAGTTCTACATTATTGTAATAGTGAAAGAATTACATGTACACAGGAGGACATAAACTCAAGTGTGTCATGACCTCAGATGGCAGCTCTGTCCCTGGTTGGAAACCTTGAAAACGCCCTCCAAATCAATTGAGGGAAGTTGTAACTTGTGGAAAAGTTGAAGCTCAAACTAAGGAAAATGCAGATACCATTTTGTGTAGAAATCTTTTCATGAGTCATTTAGTTGTGTTGTGCTTTATCGGTTTGTTTCATTTTCGCTTTAGTTTGCAAAGCCTTTTATTTAGCGGAAAGTAACTGGCTGGAAATCCTCTAATCAGTGCACTCCGATCTATTGTGTAATGAAGATTTTTGTTGAAGATGTTTGTTGAAGTACGCACTGATACTGATAAGTACATGTTTAATTCACAAGACTTTGTTGTTCATGAAGACGGTACATGTACCAATATGTACCAGTTCATTGAGTAACTGGTACGTCCGGCATATGAAGAACTGGATAAATGGAACAAGGACTGCCCACCTAAGGAACTGGGTCAGTGACGATACATTCTGCAGGGATAGAACTGAAATTTTGGTTCAGACTGACTAGGAGGAGCCAGGGTCAAGGTTCACCTGGCACCATACTATTGTCAAGAAGGCAGGACCAACGTAAAAAGCCATACCTTCTTGAGTGATCCTTGGATGCATATGTGTGCTAGTCTGAAAGGTTGCCAAAAATTGATAAAATAGTATTATTATTTTATATCTGGTAATCAAACCAAGTATTCTTTGAAAACACTGTAGCTCACAAGTGTGAAGAAACCTGTAGAGAGGAGAAATTGAGAGGCCCGAATGGAGGTTTCCCTTACAATTCAATAAAGACAATTACCAGTAGATGTGAAATGTTTTACTGGTAATTTCAGCCTTGAAGCCTAGAGAGAAGTGTCATATTAAACTTTAAACCAAGCTCAGTTGGATGAACATAAAAAACATCCGCGCATGATTTTACATGTAAGCACAGATTGCATACTGTACTTTTGATAAGAGCTGGAATAATTATGCTTTTGCTTGGCTGCGCATAACTACATGTACTGTACATGCATGCACTCTTCGTTCATGTCACACTGTTGAGTTTGGCTCAATGTCTAAAGTGGACCTGTGACTTGAGAACCAGACATTTTAAAAACCCTGAGTGCAACAGGTTGCTGAAGGTTACAGGAGTTCAATATTCTTCTTGGCTGGGTACTAGAGGGGAAAACTGCATACCTTGTTTGTGCCTGGTTGCCTGCATGAATGCTCCTTCATAACATGTCAATAATAGTAGAGCCATTGTGTATTCAGGGAAGCAGGTCTTTGCATTGAGCATTTATGATCCTTTCTGTGATGTAGTGACAGGCAAACCTGTTTACATTGCAGGAAATTACAAAAAGTCAAGTAGGCTGACAGCAAGTACATGTATATTACCTCAAAATACCCATTGTTTGCCCAAATCTGTGCCTGATCGGCAGATTACGATGATATGAATGTGTCATTTATCATCACAACTAGCCATATTTCCCCCAGATGAAGGTGCTCGGTGCCAGAAGCTCACTGTTAATTTTCCAAAGAGAACTGTTCCACTGTTGTTTATATTCTCTCTGCTCTGCAGTCCTGGTACACCGTACATGTAGGTCTAGGCAGAATCCCAGTATTTATTTTGCAGCCCAGCCTTATGAGCCATACTCTACACTGTAGGTTCACCTCCAAGTTTTTATTCCTGGAAAAGACCAATGTTCTCATGTTGCCTACAAGTACCACTTTTATCAGTGACCAAAGTTTGCACAAATGTCATGTTTTGGTTAGTTTTCAATTTTATGTCAGATTCGTTCAAAATGGAGATTTGTATCATTCATCTTAAATAGGGTCGTAGATGTACATGTATGTTCATGTAGTATTTAGTGGTAATATCAGGTGTTCTAATACCTGCGTGGGATGTTGAATACTTTGTCAATTGTTCTTTTACCTTTGTACTGATGGCCAGCTATAGTTAAATAAGCATCCACTTGTAGTAGGAAAAATATGACCATGACATCAACATACAGCAGACCTAGTAATATGGACACACCCTTGATGTACAAAATTTGATTTAGCATATCCTTGTAAACAAGCTGTTGTTAAATCCTGTTAAATTGAGGATGGTTCCTTGATGGTGGGGGAGCTGCTTTTTCAAATTGTGCATCATCGTTACCATGGTTACCATTACCTTTTACCAGAGATAATCAAAGTACATGTATTTGTCAATGATGTGTTTCTTTTTGTTAGAAGTCATTTTGTCAAATTGAGTCATTTGAGTGAAAATGTGAATAGCACAATTTTCATTCCCTGGTGAAACATGAAGACTTTGGACCAGAGGTTATAAATACCTCTTGACTATTAATCCCCCATTTGCATTACACTTGCTCTCTGTTGGCTCAAGTTTTTTTGGGGTGGCATCACCTATTGACATAGCCCTTGGGTAGGGTAGGGCTGCCTTTTGTGTCGGCTGGTATGTCAAGTGCAAGGGGTCAGTTTCCTTGCATCGGTCTGTGCGTGGACCTGTCAGGGTGTCAAGTACACCAGTTAATAATTTGCACATTCCAGCCATTGACTTTTAAAAAGGCACAACTGCACTCAAACCGTGTACCAGCAAAGCCTTGGGGAAAACTCGTCAACTTGACTGGGTAGCAGACATATTTTCTACCCCACACATTGTATTTTTACCATGTACATGTACATGTACAGCACTGTACATGTACATGTACAGTACTGTACACTGTTGTTTAGGCCTACACAGTGGGACTTCAGCACATAGACCCTTAGATAATACACCTGCTTGGCTTTTCCCTGTTGCAATGCTGTGCACATTCATTGACACATTCCTCTGGATTGAGCAGGTTGATGTACATGTACAGTGTATGGAGCTGGGTTGGCAGGTTAACTTGATGTCTCAGTCCTGCCGCTACCTGTACTTGTATGCAGACTGAAATCAACCATGACTCAACAAACACCAGACTGTAGCTCCTCCTACCTTTCCTCATCTTCCATACATGTACATGAACCACCATCATGTGCCTGATATGTGTCCTTATGTCCTGCTGGTGTCATGTGAAATGTTCCCCCCCCCACCTGGACACATTGTTCAGTTGCTATTGCTCAATGCGCATGTGGTGGGCTTTAATGAATGTGGGTTGGTGTATCCATTTTTCATGGAAACGGAACCTTTTTACATACTTGTAAATGCAACATGGGAATACTGTGGATAATGACACTGTGTGTTTGTGACTAGCACAAACAGTCAATTATCAGTGAACTTTGACTCCATTTTTGTTTGCCTAAGATGGTCTGAGTCAGAGTTTACCCATGTGTACTTCTTTGAAACTGTGGCTCATTTTTGGAAAACCTCACATGTCACTAGCTAATAAATAAGAAACATTCGAAAGTAATGTATTCAGTTTTCCTGTCATAGTTGTATAATGTTTACGGTTTCCTTTTCCAAGGTCTTCTAAATTGCCCTTTTGAAAAAATTTGGTTCCAATTTTTGTTTTTTTCAGTCCAGAGCCACTTACGCCGAAAGACTTGACAAGGAGCTTGAATGCAGGGCATGGATTGAAGCCATTACAGGGGAAGAACTTGAACCGGTGGAGAGTGGATGGGATAACTTCTCTGCTGCCTTGAAGAATGGCGTCATTCTGTGCAAGTAAATGATCAAATATGTCACCGGAAAGGTTAACCTCTAGAGCACATAAATTTCAGTAAAGTTTAGTGCACATAAGCATTTTGTGTACCGTACATGTACATGTGAGCATGGTGAGTGACCAGACACATACATGTAGTGGAGAAAGAAAACATGAGGAAGTCATATTTGGATGTCAGTTTCTGGATTTTTTTCCGTCTGAATTTAGCCCTTTGTATATACATGTATATATTGCTTTTTAAATCCTCTAGATTCCAACCTAGTGCAGTGTAAGTCCTCCTGTGCAAACATCTGTTTTTGACAAATTTGTCCTCTCAGTCAAAATCAACCAAGAAAGCAGCACTGGATGGCTGTGACTGTCAGTAAAACTCAATATAGCTCTGTTCTTCGACTGTTGATGATTGATAAGTCAGCTACATGTACATGTACTTGTTCATGTCCCGATCATCTCCTTAAAAAAATTGTCTTTTGATATTGGAATGTGACTGGTCATACGATGACCAACCAGAATTATGATGTGACTGTTGGTGACTGGCCTGTGTATAAATAAAGCAGTGGCAGTAAGTGGCATTTTTGGCAGTTTGTGACGGAAGGGGGAATAAACAAATGGCATTGGCGCATATTACAAACTTCAAGAAAGTTGGGGCACCAAGCCGCTGTAGCCAGTATGGTATCTGGGCTAGGGCGGTATATTTCTCTTATTTGTTTCACATTGCCTTGTTTTGCAGGTTGATAAATGTGATCAGTCCCAGAAGCGTCAAGAAGATTCATGACAGCAAAATGGAGTTCAAAATGGTAAGAAAGAAGGTTGCAGTGGGTCACTCTGAAAGTGATATAATGGGTTTCAGCTGTGCCCTTCAGTTGATAACTTAGTGTGAAGCACCAAAAGACAACTTTGCAGTGGTACAAAATTTGTCAAAATATAAAGAATCTATAAATTGTTATAAATCCGTGTTGATGTATGTAACTGTTCACATACTGTCAGATGGAGAACATTGGTAACTTCTTGACAGCGTGCGAGAGCATTGGCGTACAAAAAGCAGATCTGTTCCAGACCGTGGACTTGTTCGAGGGACGTAACATGAACAGTGTAAGTTCCTCACCCCCTCCATGAGGACCCTCCGCCTCCTAACCCCTTCCAAGAAAAAAATCATGGATTTAAGAGTGAAAGATATTCCTTGCAATTTCATCTGTTAAAAAAGTAATGCCTTTCACCGTTAACTTTATTCATTCAAATAAATTCTCTCAGAGCTAAGAAATGCAACTCACCTGTTATCATTCATCACCTCAGTTATTGAGATCAAACTCAAAAGTTTTACTCATCGAATTATCTCTTCAACGCAGTATCAAAAACTTTACCCTTTCTTTCCCATTGTAGGTTCTGACGGGGTTGGAAGCTTTGGGCCGAAAAGTAAGTAAATTCTCCACATGAAACCTATGAAATAGCAATCGGAAGCGGCAATTTCCATCAAGTTTGGCAGTTGTAACTGAGGAGGAGTTCAAACATTTGTAAATTTTGAGTCATTGACCCTTACTCTTTCAGATCCTTCAAAATCCACCTGTTTTGTAGGAATGTGTAAGATGGACGAAAAGGTAGACCTCAGTCACTTCTGCTTTGCGTGGGGCTTGGTGTCCCTTGACAGTGATAGTTGGGGCTGGATTACATGTACATGTAGGTGTCCCTTTAACCCAATATGCAAATCAGTCGTTCAAGCTCAACTTCACGTTAGACCCCAGTATCAATTTCATTTCTCTGAAGCCTCATATTGTACAATGACGCTTAGAGATTCATTCCTAAGCTTTACTGAAAAGGAGGGATGCTGAAAGTTTTGAAAACTGTGTGTGATACTTTATGGGCCTCAAATTTTGTTGTAGGGCCCAAATTGTTGGAAGCCTGAAATTTTCTGTATGACCATGGCATAGGGCCCAGGGTGCCTGTTGAATTAGCCACCTTCGGTTATGGTGCAAGAAAAGTACTGGTGGAAGGATGCTAGACTTGATTTCCGCTTCTCACCACACATGTTACATTTTGCTCGCTGTCCGGCCAGGCTCAGCAGATTGGTTTCCGGGGGCCCACCTTTGGCGCCAAGCCTTCCTCAGAAAACAAGCGAGAGTTCTCGGAGGAGACGCTGAAGGCCGGCCAGAACGTCATCGGTTTGCAGATGGGCACCAATCAGGGGGCCAACCGGTCTGGTATATCTTACGGCAGCAGGAGACAAGTGTACGACCCACAGCTAAAAAAATGAGATCATGACTCCTCTTGCAAACACATTAAGAGTGTACTGCTTGTCCTTGTGTGTAGATCTAGCCAGATGTGTTTTTGATAGAGTATATATCTGGAATGCCCTTGTAAGTTACACTTCGTCAATTGAGATGTTGCTACACCCTCCATCTAGTGGTAGGCCTGTTGATCTGCACTGACATTTAAATTACAGGGTTTTATATAGCAACTCAAAGATAGATAAACGCCAGCATAATCTGGGGAAAATTGAGGGGTGACACGGGGCATGGTGCCCCCTTTTAAACCATGAAACCCTGAAGGTTTGAAAACTGACATAGGAATTAAAGGATTTGGGACTTTCAGGGTTAGACTTACTAGTAGGTTGGAGAGGTAGTGACTTCTCTTAGTCTCGTTTATCATGTCATATGATTCCTTTGTGTTAAGTTATGCATTGATACTTAAACAGACCAGGATGTATGCCATTGTTGCTGGTAGTTGCTTAAACATGCCTAAACTAATGCACATGAATCTAGCCTGCATGATCAAGCACATTTAACCAGGCAGTTGTTGAATAGACGAGCAAATCTTTAGCCTGCTATTTACACGTACTATGCAAACTATTGTTTTGAATTATTGCAGCCAAGACATCCTTAATTTCAACGCTCTAAAGTTTGTATTCAAGAATTTTGTACATGCAGTTTAGAGCCCTTTATTGGACAGAGTAGAAACTACTTCATTTCCCTGTTGGGAAATATTGTGGTAGAGCATGGTGTGTCACAAATTGTTTTTAGAGTTGAAAGGTGACGGAAACAGGTGTTTTAAACGTGACATTGATACATGAATATCGTATGTTTTCACAAGACTAATTATTAAGTGCTGTGCATGTATTCAGATAGTTTTTATGACGGGACAGAGGGTTAAATCATATTGCTTTCAAAACTTTTGCTAATTGCCGTGGGAAAAGATGTCAAGAGGTCCGAGATTAGACGTAAGATTTCTTATGGTGCCCCAAAAGAAATGTTGGTGTTTACCAAAAATTGGAGCTGAAGGTGCTAAAAACAAAATGTTGGATGAGATATTGTATCTTGCATCACATTTACATGTACTTACAAATTATCATAGTTAGCTATTTTTTATATATCTTCACCAGTAATAACTAATATGAACTAGCATGTGTGTAATTTGTGTACTGTATATGTACATGTATGAAGTCCTATTTTACAGTGTCACTGAGGCACTGTGTTTCCTGTTGTTCCTACAATGCAACACTCTCTCATAATCTAAGGCAGATGTACAGGTACGAATACTTACCATTGAGGACAATAGACTCACCTCTGAGGACATCCTTTGTTCCCAGAGCATTCTGTTCGTCCATGATATTGTTCCTAATTTAATAGGATTTCATATTTTTTGTCTCTATGCAGTTCCTATTTTTTCTCCATTTCAAATATACTGCACGGTAGTCTGGCTTGGGTAGGGTCTACTGGGATTTATTTTCTTATTTCCTTAGTGGTCAAATAACATGCCAGTCTGCCCTCCATATCAAAGTTAAACCTATGCACATTATATGACCAAATGTTCATTCCTTCCATATTTTCAAACAAAAACAGATTCAGACGGTACCCATTGTCTGAGGTATATTTTGAAAAGTTCCTTGAATTATCCGAGCTTCAGTTGCAGTCACTTCCTTTGTTACCATTTGGATGGATGTTGACAATTATTCCTGGCCTGATTTGCTGCTATCAGGAAATGATAAACTGTTCCCTCTGTTCCATATTTGTTACAGTATGTTTCATGATATAACCTTGTGCAGTTACAAAAAAATCCCATTCTGCAATTCAAAAGTTAATGTTTGTATTTAATTTGTGGGCAAAATTTCAAGCCGTCAAATTGTGAGAAAATTTTGAAATAACTCATGCCACGTCTATTTTTCTACAACAATTAAAAAAAGATTGCCGTTTAAATTTTTTAAGGATTGTATGATGGGTATTGTCAATCGTGTTTTTGCACAGTCAGACCGAGAAAAATAATATGTACCTTTGAAAGTCTACAAGGGGCGTGCAGCCATATTTCAGCTGGGGAGATCGGATTTATTTTGGTAACAAGACCATCATCTTGTAGGGCACAGTTACAGCGAGAGAATGTCACAGATGGTTTCTGAACGTTGTCAAGATCTTCACCCATTTATTAGCTTGAAATAGCTGTACAGGTACTTTCAACGACTTACTTTTCATACCAACATACTGGTAACGCATGCACCATTTGGTTTATTTCTCATCTGCATTGCACATAAATATTTCATAGGCTACAACTGTGCACTGTTTGGCGACAGTCATGCACTTCCCTTAGTCGCCCGGACATTTGAAATGGACAGTATTAGAAGCAGCTTTGTTATTTATTACTAGCAAGATGCTACCATGACAACCAGTTGGCACGGTTACATGCAGTAGGCAACATTATATCAGAGCTGGTTATTACATCTGCAAAATCTACATTTTGTGCCTGCAGATTAGGGGACAGCTGAGTGGCTCATTGAGGTTGATATCATATTATCTGTATAGCTTTGTTACACGGTTTGCATGGTTTATTATTTAAAGGCAGTTGAAAGCCAAAGTAAGTCTCTTAATTTGTGTTTAAATTCCATCCTAGTTCAGGATTGTGTCAGATAAATTTACGAGTACAATTCCATATTCAAGCAACAATTCCAAATGATTTTAAAATCAGTGTTGAAATTTTCATTCATAATTCATATCAAGGCAAAAAAGTGTTTGTAACTGTTACTCGGTATTCCGTCAGTGTCAGCCAAGTGGGTTTTTTTTCTGCAAGCTTTAACATTTGGATTTACAATTTTGAAACATTCTGGCATTCCAATCAAGAATATTCATTCCAGTGGTTTTTCCATTGTCCAAAGACATTTTTAAATGTACAAAAAGTAATGTGTGCTCAAAGTTTACCCTCCACCCAAGTACGGATTTTATTGCTTGTAATTCTTAGCATTGCAAAGTTGAAGAGAAGCAGTAGTTGTATTCAGTTTTTATGATTTGAAATAAAAAGATTAGATATTTGCATTTTTAATGAATTTGCAAAACTGGTAGTGAGCTGTGTCAAAAGGGTTACAGTAGCAGGAGTGAGATTTCTCTTTAGCTGATTTCAGCTTTCTTTGCTTTGGATTTCAGCTTTTTTCCCTCACTAGCCGTGTACAAAAGTAGAGGAGATTTTCACAGTTCAGCCTTTTTACGCCTTTTTTCGGCTGTTTTCAGCTATTTTTATCATTGGTCAATCTCACCCCTGCAGTAGGTCATGGCCATTCATCCTTTGACATTTTTAAAAAGTTCCTTTTCCGTAATCAGTCATATTTATATCATTCCCAGCATCATAAGTTAGTGTCATCAAAATGTTCCCTTTGAAAGCGGCATTGCTTGATAATGCAAGAGGGATCCAAAGTCTCGGATGATCACTCTGAAGCTTCGAATCTGTGTTTTATCATGACACGAGAGACATCTCCAGAACAAGGAAACTAAAGTATCCAAAACTCAAGCTGTGGACCTACACAGACACTTCTACTTTCATTCATGAGTGCATTTTTGGTGTATGAAACAATACTATCACACTTCCTTTCAAACAATGACAGCATGTCACATGCAAAGAATGTCAGGGTACAGTTTGGGGACATATTTTAATGTGAGACATTCTAATTATTAAAGACCCAAGAAAAAGTCTCGCGGTGTCTGTGGACAAATGTTTTAGCAGATTGTGGCCCAAATAAATTGTCAGTGGTGCTGGTTTCCTTCATACTTCGTACTCTCTCCATATTTCTTGGAGGGTAATACAAAAGAGCGTGCCGTGTTACAGCTTTCTATTCTCTACGGTTCTCCTTTGAATACACACACTTCAGTTTCACAGCAGGTGTTGTTATTTGAGAATGTTGTTTCCGGAGTGAAATCGCAGCTTCTTTCCTTTTCTTGTTTCCTCGTGTGTCATTACTACTCACTGAAGCCTATGAGAAGACAAGCGAGGTGATCAAAGTGGCTTTTAAGCTGAAGATGTCAGCTGGAAGGGAAACACTGGCTATCTGTGAGGGCGATAATGGCTTTTTTCTTGTAGTCCTCACAAATCTCTCAAAATCCTACAAGGTGCAGTAATCCCAAATGACATTGTCCTAACATCATACTGCATCAGAATCAACTTTTCACGGCGGAGGCTTTAATTTTGGACGCATACATGTACACAAAGCAATTAGCCAATTTCAACCTTGACCTCGCATGATTCACCCTGAACGCGGCCAAGTCTAAATGATTAGGGGCTGGAAACAACGCACGCATCTGAGGAAAATGTATGCCAGTGCTTCACTCCAGTCCAGCATCTCTCCCGACTATGACCGGAACACCCTGGTCAAAACGCCAAGTCTCGCTCACTGGTATTCAGAACCACCACTCGTGGAGGAGATCGACTCTAAATGGTGCACCCACAAACCTTCTCCCGGTCTAGCTTCTTTCAAGAGCATTTCGAAATTTCGGACCGAGAGAACTTGGGCAACAGTAAGTAGTTGGGGGGGGGCTCTACCTCTAACAAAGCACCTGTGACAGCATCGTTCTTTCCATCTCCACTTTTATCCGAGAGATGTTTACAAGTTACTGACCATACAGTTCATAGCTACCTAAATAGGCACAATATTCTACTGCAGCATGACAATAACATACAAAATGGTACGTACTGATTCATACGAAAACACCCAGCTTCTTTGGCATGATGTAATACACACTGCTTGGATACCCCATCATAATAAATACTTGATACAAAAATGGTACTGTGAAAAATTAGTCATATATAAAAGCAGATGGTCCAAGAGTATTTCCGCTTTCAGTTATTCCATACTGCGACCATCTTGGTCAGGTCCCCTGACTTCACATTCATAATTCCCAGGGAAACAAATGATGCAAGCACTAAGGCATCCATTAATGGTTGTGTACTAAGTAAAGAGAAAGCAGTGAAGCCTAACAAGTTGGGCACTGGCAGGCCAGTTCCCAGTCGTATTTTATTACAGAGTTTAAATGGTGAAAGAACAAATGCTGGTATGCTATTACCATTATAAGGCCGTGTCCGAAATGGGCTTCCAGAGCTACGGCTAGGTCTGTTGTCTACGCGTTTCCACACATTTCCAATGGAGCAAAGATCTAGACGTAGCCCTAGACAACAGATTCGGATGCAGCCACTGTGCCATTCATGTGTGCAATTTTAAATTCCTGCACATCGAACAACCTGCATAACTGACCGCATTTTTTTAAGCAATCGGACAAGTGGTCAGAGACAACAAGAAGGGACCATAGCATTCTCTTTTTTTTTTTAGTCAATATACAGGCTAGCATCTTGGCACTACACCGAGAACTTCAGAGAAAATCTGATGACGAATTCTGACAGAGAAAATCTCATCTGTACACAAGATGGTCACAGCATGGAAAATTTGTCTGAAGTCTAAATTATTCTGCATATCATGGCGTGATTAGTGACAATCCTACAGTCAAAAGGCTGCTATGGCTGCAATTATTTATGCACTAAAAAGGGAAGCATTTTTAATACGTGTATTTACATATTTACATTTTTCTTAAAAAAATCTGAATTTTAGTGAGCCAACAGCTCTCGTGCTGGTAGGACTATCTAAAAATCAACTAGCATTTGGCAGTGATTTGAGTATAATCATCATTTAATCACACATCATTTTGGCACAATAACACCACTCAAGTACACGGTCTTCCTATTACAAAAATCGTTCCATAAAATGTTGTCAAGTTTGTATTATAAAATACTGATTTAATATTTGAACAATATGCTATTGGTCTGGATGCAGAACTTGACTTATTCAGTGGGTTGATGCATGGATATCGTTGTATCAGGACAGTTAGAAATATTCAAATACCTGGTAAATTTGTGTCAGTGGTTTAGGCTATGGATAACAGTGGTGTAATAGGACAGAGTCGTAGCCCTAGCCAATACACCTGAAAACATGTACAAAAATAAGGAAACCTTTCCTTAGCATGTCCTATTTTACCTTCACTTAGAAATTTTCCATGTGCTCATTCGACTGCAAGAAGCAAATTTCCACAGGTGAGTTTACAGAAGACAATTCCATCTTTCAATCGAGACGAGACCAATCGCCTCAGCATTTGTCAATAGGCCATACAACACTTTCTTTCTGACACCTGCTGTTGTTTTTGATGCCAAATTATGGTCACTGGTCTGGCAAAGCCTGCAACGGTCCACTTCAAGTGATGTAGTCATACAGGTGTTGATTCAACACCTGTATCCCTGTGAACCTGCAGATGCTGTGGTAATTGAATATGCAGACCTTAAAAACAGGATATGGAAAGGAGGAAATCGATCAAGATGTGAAGCAAATGACAACCCCGGTAACGTGTGGCAATTACAAAGTGTTGTTGGAGTAAGCACTGACCAGATTTGGTCGGCTCCATCGCTAGAACAAAACTCCAGCCTAACAGCAGCCTAGAAGAACAGAGACCAAACTCTCCAAGTAATTTCTACATTTAAATTTAGGTTCACTTTCTTTTACCTGAGATCGTGCCTTCAATCACTTATTTTGTTTGTAATCACATCCTGAATACAAATATATATACACCAATGTTCACACAAACGCTTTCGATGGTATTTTTTTCCTCAACAGATCACATGATGCTAAGAATGATTAATTTTTGAGCTAATTATAAATCTCTACAGTTTATATGTACATAATTTACAACAGAAACTTAAAACATCTTTTAATAATAATGTCCAATGTAAGAACTGATGAGCAAGTTCCGAGATAAAATGTCTAAAACACAAACAAAAACTTTTTAGAAATCTGTTGAATTTTGATGCCTTGTTATGATATGAAATGCTGATTGACAGAATGGCTGACAGGCCATTGCTATGGATATGCTTTGGTTTTTAAAACTATGAATAAACATATACACGTATATGAATATGCATGATTAATTCACCCGTTATTTTTTATGGCAGCTATGGAAACGGTTCTAGGTGTATTCTAAAAAAGGTCCATATTTTTGGCAATAAATAAGCCCTTAAGATACATAGTATCAATGCAATTTAAAAAAATTAAGGTTCCTTCCAATTTTGCATTTTTCTAGTATTAATGAATCTTTGGCAATGGTCCAATGTGGGTCAAAGGTCATTACATTCATTCATTAATAAATCTTTGGCAGTATAAACTTGCATCGGTAGAGCAAAAATTTGAAATGGACAGCATGACTCAAGGGCAGGTTTAGGCTAGAGGTTTTGGACAGACTCTTGTCTGGTCAAAAATGCTTGGATTTGTATGGTGTACAAGCCAGAGCAGATCTACTAAGGTTTGAAGCACTGGTGGCTATCGGTGAGTTTATTGTGGTATCTGACAACCACTTGTCAATAAGCCTGATTGGTACAACTTCTTCATAATTGATACGCTGCGCATGCTGTCGCTTTGGGCCATTTGAGTTGTGGGTCGTTCTGTGGGACCAGGTGAATACAAGATGACCGGTGAGTTGCATGGTGGTTATTTTATGAATACACGCAGCCGCCGAGTAGGAGGCTACAAGACTCTGACTAGCACACCGTGTCCATGGCGTGTACCTGGGCTTTGACTAGGGACCTCCGGGTTGGGATGACCGTCTGCGGAGGTGGGTCCAGCCTCGGGGGTAGATTGCCAGCTCCTTGAGGGGTGCCCTCCCCCTGCGACAGGTCTAATAAGGTGGCCGTCGGGGCTGAGGACCTGGGCCGCTTGACCCGCAGGGTTCCCGGGGGCGGATCAATGTCGTGTCGGTCTGGCTCCACGTGGACTAGGATAGGCTCAGGCTCCACGTACTGGTACTCGGAGTCTTCATGGGGGGTCATGGTGCTGTAGCCATGGTCACTCTCGCTGGGCGTACCCCCCGGACGGTGGCGCCAGACGCGGATGCCATAGCGAGCTCGCTGGTGATAGGGACTGGGCTGGTTCAAGGCAGCCAAGAGGATGTTGGCATGTCCAACTGAAAGTTCAATATTAAAAACCGAACTGAAATTCCTTGGCTTCACATGACTGCAACTTGCATTTAAATCATGGGGGGTTCCACACATGTCACTGCATCTCCCTCATCTCAACAGGTGACAATATCACAATGTGGCTCTTACTGTCTGATTTTGGTACTGTCCGTATGTTTCCAGTTTTTGGACTTGGACTGTCGTAACTTGAGCAAGAACACAAATGCTCCAATATCAATAGAAGGAGTCAACATAACTTTTATGAGTTACAACGATGTGCGTTCGAGATAAAAAATTTAGTGTACACCACAACTGAGATTTGGAACCTGAATGGTTTGTTCTAAAGTATAAACAATCAATTAATAATAAAAATGTGACTAATGCAATGCATATATTTTTGATGGTCTTAAAAAAACTTTTTCTGTCATTAGCGTAGCCATTACTCATTTCTTTCGGAAAGTCAGGTTAAAAGAGAAGCTGGATTGGCAAGTTGTTACCCTAGACAGTGAGTTGCAAGTGCTGCCTCACTTCTATTCCAACATGGTGATGGTGCAATGGGAGTGCATCTGTGAGACAACAGAGTGGCTTGAAGATGCTATATCTTGGCCGTTCATTAACATTTTCAAATAGCGCCATCCAGAAACTGCAGTACATCAAAGTGCAACCCTGTTGGGTACGATCTTGTCGCGCCATGTTCGTTCCCAGCACCATTACCTTTGCGATCTTCAAAGGAACTCCGCCCACGGAGTTGAGGTTGACTAAAGTGACCTTATGTGGTCAGTGCCTACGAGTGCATTAGGCAGCGAACCAGTCCTTTAACACTGCACTTGGCAATCACCTGCGGAGCTAGTTTCTAGACTTTCAAAGGGAGATAAATCAGTCAGCCAAACTTACACGCTCCTGGCGCAGGGGGTTGGTTGTCGTTACCCGCCTCCTCTTCCCCTTCCCCTTCCCCCTCCCCCTGGGACATCCGGACGGACGCGTCTGAGCCGTTCTGGGCTAGCTCCCGCCGGCGCTGAGCATTGTTGTGGACGTGGTGGCGGTAGGCGTAGATGACCAGGGCCAGAGCCATGATGACCCCCATGAAGGCTCCAGCCACGGGACCCACCTGGGCACCTTTGTGGGCCTCGAAGGGAGTGGTTTGGCTGTCGATGGCTGGTGGCAAAGCAAACAAATGACCATAAACTCAAAGCATTCAGTTATTGAGCAAGAACCTTAAATGCATGACATCTCACATATACAAACGAACCTCACACAAAGTGCCAAAATTAATTAAGTGTTTGTGGAAATGGATCCAACAAGTTTCCAAAAATGCACTAAGTACTAAGCCCTAAAACAAAGAATTATTCAGCTTCGAAGGTGGCAGAAAAAACTTCTGGTTTTGCATAGCAGCCATCTTTCAGGTCAGTGCTTTTTGTTATGCCATGCACAACCTATTAGAGATTCCATGGAAAACCCACAGACACAAGTTCACTGGCCCAGATTGGAATCGAACCTGGATCACAGATACGGAGGGCAGGGAAAGTAACACGTGCCCACCTGCCTCTCCTAACAAAGACAATTTGGACACGGTTAAAAATATTTACGTCAGACAAGATTGCCTATTTTTCATCAAGGTTTGTGCAAATTGAATACATCAGACAGTCTAATTTGACTGACCTATCTCATCGTCGTACGGCGACTTGGCCCCGACTATTCCCCCGAAGCACTCTCGCTGAGTGGCACAGTAAGGCGCGGCCAGCTTCCTGAGTTTATTCTGAGAGGTGGAAGCAGCCACACACCACTCGCAGTCGACCACACCAAAACAATCCCTAAAACAAGGCACAGAGAAAATAATTACAGATAAAAATTCAAAGAGAACTTTTTAACACCTCCACATTTTTCAGCAAGTTACTGACCCTGATTCCTTTTCTAAGGAAGATTATTAACTGTCTAATTTGTGAGCACTTGAAAGAGAGGACGGTTGTGGTTTCCCGTGCGCCAGTTGAAATTGCAGGTGTCAAGAAGATTTCCAGCAAGAGCTGGCAAGTGGTGGTAGGGATCATAGGATCTGGGTTTTGAATCCGGCAGCTAGTCACATCTTCCCAACCTTGGGCAAGTCACGTTACTCCCAATTGCCCCTCTCGGTGAGCATGAATATACGGGTCCCCGTAAGAAGCATCTGCATTGATACTGGACGCTAAATGGTCTGTCTTCCTGAACTAAACAGCACTTGTAAAGTGTTTTGAGATCTCCGGAAAGCCCTGTATTATCACAACATCAAGGAAGTTCTGATCACCGACGGTGAAATTTCCCTTTTTTTTAAATGACAGCAATCCATACTTGAATGTCTTCCTTTTCTTGCAGTTGTACTTCAAGCACTGTGGTAGATCCTTGGTGATGCTGTCGTCTGTCACAGGCAGGCTAGCATTCTCCTCCTTATCAGAGCAACTGGGATTCCTGTTATGAATATGGTAATTAATCCTAATACATATTCATTTAATGGTTGACAAGAGTATGCCACTCCTGTCTTTCATTTATGAATTCCTATTCATGCAAGCAAGTTTTCATTGCTGTCTACATTGCAATCACACCCCATCTAGGCACCCATCTATCTTTCCCTTTTTGTAGTGGTCTAGCACCCAGCCCCCCTTCTGATCCATTCACATGCCTACATTGCCATCATACCCCCTTTATATCCCACAATAAATGCACCAACCTATCTTCCCCTCGTGGTGGTCTAGCACCCAACCCCCTTCTGATCCATTCACATGCCTACATTGCCATCATACCCCCTTTATATCCCACAATAAATGCACCAACCAATCTTCCCCTCGTGGTGGTCTAGCACCCAACCCCCTTCCAATCCATTTATATGCCTATACTGCAATCACATCCTCCTCCTTTCTCAGAGTACCTACCTATCCTCCCCTTGTTGCAGTGTGCCATGGCAGTGGTCCAACTCTAGCTCACATTCACAGGGGCATTCGCATTCCGTTTGCTCCATCCGGTTGCAATTCAGGCATAGACGGTCATACTAATGTGACCAAAAAATTTTAAAAACGGAACATGAGCTTCTCTATACAGAATACGTCTTGCTCAAAAGCAACACACAGACTTCCACCAACTGACCACTCACCATGCTGCAAGGACAGAACGTGGTCACCTCGCTGCAGGTATCGTTGACCACGCCCACAAAGGCGTTGGTGCCCGGCACCGGCACAATGCGGTACTTGCTGCAGTACTCGCCGTGGTACAGGTTGGACAGGACACCGACCAGGCTGGTGTTGAAGGAGTAGTAGCGTTGGATGGTACGATCCTCGTAGTTGTTACAACGCAGTTTCTTCACCAAATGGGAGTGGTACAGGATGTCATTGGACACCAAGATTTCCTTGAGGGATAGGAGAACCATGGCAAGGATATCACTGAGCGCCGTGCTCTGGCAGATGTGCTTACAAGAAAGTACCTGTGTTCTTAGTCAGCCATGTTATATCAAGAATTGGCATACGTCACATACACGTCTGTGCATGGTGTAATATGGGGACATCCTTTTTTGTTCTGTTGGTTTCTTTTATTTCCTGGAATGCTTCTCATCTGATTTTACTCAATTTCAAACTGAAAACAGACCAACTGATTACCTATGGCAGTACCTAAACGACAGCAATCTTCTGAATAATATGAAGTAAACAATTAAGAGCAAATAAATACCCTGATTTAGGCTTTGCACCACCGTCCGACACCAACAAGTGACACTGAGTGAGATTTGATTGAGACAAAATGCTTACTTGGTGAGTTATGTGCTGTTGCTCGACTGGTCCCCTGCTAGCTGGTTCCACCAGCCTCGGGTGGGCTATGAGATATCCCCTGTCATCCATGACGAAACAGCGAACGTTCTCCTCCTTGCAGATGGGCATGATCTCCAGGAGGACTTTGTAGAAGTAGCGGATGGTAAAATCAATGCCCATGATGCCTACCACATGGTCCGTCTCCTCGTGCGTGCCATCACTCCTGTTGGCAATGCCAAGATGTTTGTTTTTTTAACAACCAATGCCCACACTTAACGTCAGCAGGACCATTTGCAATTATGCAAAACTATCTAACCACAGAACGGAACATCTGCATATTAATCTTGGCCGAAGCATTAAGCCACCAGCTGTTCAGATAAACCATCAAGGACTAGTAATTGTGCACAGAGGCTGACACTTCAAGGTACATCCAACATGACGAGGGGCCTGTCCTGATCTAGACTGGCGATGTGCAAACATTCATCTGCTGAAGACCCTCTCAAAAAATCTTGCAAAGCTATTTTGCTTGTCATGTTTTAGCGTAACTCTTACTTCAACACTGCGGAGTGGTTACCCAGTGGCAAATATGAAAACGCATCCTTTAACTGACTTTGTGCTGTTTCTGCCTTTTGCATATGCATGATTCCAATGGGAGGCCTCACCTTCCCTGAAAGACAACATGGCTGAGTGTGATGATGTAACCGGCCCCACCCATATCCAAATAAGGAGAGGACAGCGTCACACGGCCGGGATGAGCTATGGCACGTTTATACCTGTCATTGAGAAAACACAGAAGTCATGCAAGTAAAATGTTGGGCAAAAACATAACTGAGTATCATATAAATTGCAAATCAAACATTTCCTGTCTGAAGTTTGTTTTTGTTTACAAAGACCTTAATTGTGCAGATGGGTGGGTGCTGGGTCTCATGTCACATGTCAAAGGTCACTCACCAAGGTCTCTTGGAGGGGTCAAAGCTCTTGTCCACCCGCGAGCCTGGATACATCCTCAGAATGCCGCTGGTTGTAGCTAGGTACCTGCAAGGCAGTTATCAGGAAAACACCTGTCAATTATACACCTGTTAATTTTCAATTTTGAACAGTTCAAACTGTATCACAATCAAACACAAAGTTTACAGAAGCCACAAGAGCAAACGGGTCATACATGGCACACATCAGACTTTTTGTGGCCGTGAAAATACATACACTGGAGACAGGGCAACACATGAATTTGAGGTGGCAACAGGTATTTGAAGTGGTCCAAGTCTACACCTGCACTGACCTCCTGACAATGTAATCGTTGAGGTTACTCTTCTCAAACTGAGTTAGCCAGACCTTCTCCAAGCCACTGGTGGCAGACACATCATCTTTGATCATTTCCTGCAAAATACAGAAAGATGAAGAATATATCTTCTAATTTTTACTCCTGATTTTCTGGCGTGTAAGGTATGTAATTCCTCGGTAGTCCCCGCCAGATCTCCCACAATCCTGTGCTGTCAGCCATGCTTGATATCTGATCAGGGCAAGCATTCTGTGGCTAAGACTTTAGCTTGTCCAATTGGCACACTATAGTGAGTAGCCATGACCATGGTCTAGCATCCGAGACAGAACACTGAAGAGATTTGTGGGAACTGTATGATGCCAGAACAACTGATATGCATGTCTATAGTAATCCGTTTTCAAACAATGGGGGCCTATTTCACAGAACCGGTAAGTGCAGAAAATGTACGCCTAGCAAATATGGGTTACCAGCCAAAAAGCAATGGAGAGTGCATTACTTGACACTGGTTCACGGCTCATTTCTACTATGTCATGGTTTCTGCTGAACAACTTCATGCAACTGTGCCAGGATCACTCTCAAGAACCCTTTTGTGGAAGCCTTCCTTTTACCTTGAAGCCAGGGTTAGCGATGAGATTGGTGTTGTCGCTCAGGTACGCCATGTAGGCCTGCACCACCAGCTTGGTCTCATGCTGGCTGAGATGTTCAAATGGGGAGGAGAAGCTGCTAGGAGAAAGCATGAGGGTGCTGGCATCTGAAATAGGGGGGAAAAGACGAATCGTAACCCGGAGTGTCAGTCAACCCTTGCTCTGGCCGATCCTCAGATCACTCCAATCATCACTTTCCTTAACTGCCCTACGAGGGCAGCCACTAAGACCCTTTGAGAGGAAGAGTACTGGCATATCTGACTGACTGGCCTAAAATTTACACCAAAAAAGCGTGTAAGTTTCCTATCTGTCCACACGAAGTTCAGCACTCATAGATTCCACAACGGACAGGCAAACTACCAGCCTGACATCAGGAATAAAACAAGCCGGGATGACTTTCCTTTAGTGAATTTCCAATTTACATAATTACAAGAAAAGATTTACTGTTACTAGACTGCCCCTCAAACTTTTCACGAGAGAAATACGTTTCGAAGTGTACGTCTCTAAAACATGCAGTGACATGCATTACATCACTCAGTTGTGACGACAAAAAAAACAATGAAAAGGGAAACCGTTAAAAAACAACAATTCTGCCTTTTTCAAAAATGTCCATCTTGTCTTACCTGTTGTTGCCAGCTGTTTTAGGTGCATGCAGCTGCTTTCTGAGGGCAGGAGATCTAGTCGGTGATAAAGGAGGGTCTGGCCTGCTGGTACTGCAAAGACCAACAACAATGGTTAATTAAATCAACAGTACGGCAAATGCTTCAAAATTGTTTTTAAAGGCATGTAACTATTTCCATCACTTTAAGTTAAGAGATAGCAACGTTTCTTTGACAAGTGGAGATCCAAAATGCATTCTTGCATTTTTCGCAGAGACAAAAGGATCCAAGACAAAAAGTGCCAAGAAACACAGCTCACCGTGCATTTTCTTCAAGTGTCTGAGGTTAAAATCCTGCTGCTCTATTACCACACACACTGTCAAGGGGGCGTTGTCCACCTGCAACACAAACCACATGCAGCAGTTATCAAGCCATCGTTTAATTCGTAGCAAATGCATCCACTCGTAAGTTTGTGGACTTTGAGAGAGATGATGGATAAGACGCTGTGTTTTCTGCGCTCCATGAGAGCCCTGATGTGCAAACACATATTCCTTTGCCAGCAGAAATGTCCTTACTTTGAAGTGCAAAGAAACCTCCAAGACTGACCATGAATAGGGCTAACCTACCTACCGATCCATGCTGTAGGCTGTACAAAAAACCCCTCTGTCCAACCATTTACAGCCAATGATTACAATCTCTTTTTTGACATGATGCAAAAAGTACAGAGAAGAATGTACAGTGCTTGGACATATGACCATGTTGGGCACTGTGCTGCATTCTAGTAATAGTAAGGAACTCTACCCATTGTGAGAATAGGACTTGCTCATGAATATGCATGAAATTATGATCAGTTTCCTCCAACCAGATACTCACCGGTCTCCATGTGTAGTTGACTAACGTGCTTTCATTGGCAAACCTCTGCAACTGCATGGTGCCACTTTCGCCCCTGCACAACGCAAATGGAACATTTAGTTCAACAAGGAAACCAGTCCATTTACAAAACTCCCTTAAGTTTGCAGAATGAACTATTAGTGAAACTGAATTGTAGATTCCTTTTCCAGTTTGAAATCCGAGATTTTTCTTTACTCTGCTTTCAAATTCTTTCAAAATAAACATGCTGAAAAAATTTCTGGCCAGCTCAGGCGTCAACAAATATTGGAACAGCAGCAGAGTGACTAAGGCTTGAAGATTCTGCTGCAGTTCTAAACGTGAAAGAAAAATCTCATGCAGCTCACTATCGGAACACTTAACATACAACAAGGCAGTGAAGGGTATTTGTGTACACACCTGAGCATGCATTGGCGGACCTTGTCAAAGTCTACTGATTGTTCAAAGTGACTGATGTCGGCATAGAGGGGTGGCTGCGAGGCCACTATGGGCCTTGCCAAGGATGGATGCATGATAGTCAAGCCTAAAAAGATGGAGAAAAAGACTGATCGTCAACAAATGATTTAACAACACATGGCCCAAGCCATCATGGTCCACAGGTCCAGACAACTCGGTCAATATCCCAACTTGAGGTCCTAACTTATGGCTACTTCTGTTCTCAGAATATGTCCAAGTAGCAAAACCTGGTTCTAGACAAGAGATGCACACGTGACTTCAGCATACAATTCAAGCCACCACAGCTGACAGACGTACCTTTCCTGTCGATGATGAAGGCATAGGAGCGATCCCCTTCCTTGAAGTACGTTATATCCTCTAGCAGATCCACCATGTTGACATCTAGACCCACAATGCCTACCAGCCGGCTGCTGACATAGCATGCCTGGGTGATACTCATGATGAGACCTAAGTAACCAACAAATATGCAAATCAACCAATGAACGGTTCTTATCCCTTGAGGTAAAATCCACAGTATTAAAACAACTGACAGGAACTCTGGGGCCAAAATCGGTCACAGGGTCATGTTCAGGTGGACCGCTGTCAAGAAAGATGCCACTTGTTTGCCCGCATTCCAATGAAAAACAGCTACACTTTGTTTTCACGGCAAAGTGGTGCTTACCTCCTCCAGTTAGGTCAAAGTGAGGTAAAGAGAAGACGGGCTTGGAGGCTGTGTCCAGAGGCAAAATGGTGTAAAATCTCCCAACTGCCGACGGCAAGTTGCTCATCTGGTTTAGCACTGTCATCACTCCTTTCTGGTTAGGAGAAAACAAACCATTCTACATTTTGTAAAGGCAAACCGACAATTTTGTACAAGAACTTAATACATTACTCCACCTCTGGTAAGGTGTTACTCCTTAAACATGTACAGCCTAAATTTCAATACGAGTGCGGTGTACACGGCAGGCATTCTGACACAACAGGGTCAACTAATCCAGATTGGAAAGGTGTTCTGACCTGTTTAGGTGGTAGATTCTGTCTAGGTATTTCCTGGTAGCTGGTTCCGTTGTCTAGCTCTGCCAGGTCTCGCAGGAAGGCCAACTCCTCTAGACCAGTTATACCTTCTGCAAGTTCATTCAAATGAAGAAAAAGTATATCTTGAGTTCACAACATCAGACCACTTTGGTGCCTTCCTTGCCTTACATTGTGTGTGTCCTGGGTTCGAATCCCAACCAAGGTTATATGTGGACTGTTTTTCCAATCCAATCACGTCTGTAATGGATTTTTCTCCAAGAACATCTAAGGGATTTGGGGCTCAAACTGCTACATTATTAATCAAGCCAATTAAGTTTTATATATGTGCGGCAGCTCGATAATCCATTTTGAAGGCAATAGTTCATTCAAATTCAGAGATTGGGACTGACGTTGAAAGAACGCCCACAATGAGTAATCTAGATGGAACATACTATGGTCTCTTCAAAAATGATTTTACAATACCTTGGACTAGGGCATATGTCATTACAATAGCCCTGTTGTTGAATCGTTGGTTCTCGTTGATCACCATGTTGATGACTTGTGTAGCGCCCTCAGTGTCAGACACATGCCCAGCACTGAAGTACACAATGACAGAGTCTGCCAAACAGAAGCAAATGAAATTTGTCAGAAGAAGTCTCTTTGTACCGGCATGCAACTTGGAATTCAGCCAAAAAAGAGGAAATTTCAATCTTTGCAAGACTTTGTACAGTGCTTTTCAATTTTCAATTGCATGAGTGTGAAGTGAAAAACAAGGAAATCAGCTGATCCAAGGAAAAGTCTCACGCCTGTTTGTATCTTCGCAAAAGATTTCAACATGCGTCACTTATTGACAGGCAAGCAGCCAGGTCACATCATCTCAACACCAGCAACTTATCAATATACCAGTGCGTAACAGCAACAAACAACGCAACGAAGAAAATATCTTCGCCAGATGTTTCAACTGGTAAAGAATGCTTTGAAAATGTGTACTTAGGAAAAAAATGTTCCTTACACAACAGCAAGTTTCTGAGTACACAACAATGTGATTAAAGAGACACATTATCAGGTAGGTCCTAATTTCATGACGCAATTAAACATCCGAAACTTATGGTTTTATCGGTTTAAAACACTCTAAATCTCATCATTTTCTGTCATTACCACTGATTCATCAAGTGCCTCTCTGGCTTAGAAATTAAGAGTCTATTACCCTATCATCTGTATACGAACTCACCAGTGACACTATTGTTGGGATGCTGTGGCATGGTAGACCTTTGGAATAAGTTGAAAGCCTTTTGTAAACCCTGTGTATGATTGGTTACACCTGCAGAGACCAACAGACATGCGCACTGTTATTCTATGAGGAAAAACCAATAGCGAATTGTACAAAACTGAATAATCACCCGTAGAATAGACTAGCTCTGGGCAAATCAAGATAGAGAATCTATGGGTGAGGTGTTATTTGCCCCTGAGCTTGTCCAGGAGAGGGCACAATTTTCCTAGCATCAGAGGTTCCTTTGGAACTACCCTTCCCTGGTTCACAAATGGCTATGACATGCACATGTTATGGTTGCATCACTACCAACAAAATGAACACTTCCCACCGACATGGCTCTTTCCAACCCACGAGGGGGTGCTTCTGCTCAGTACTGAATGTATGTACACGATCCAGCAAAACTCCCCTTTAGACAAGTTTGTGACCCGGTGAGCCAGTTTGGTATTCTAAAAACGTAAGTTCAATCAAGAACAAAGTACGCATGGCTGTGCTGATAGAACATTTGACACCATCAGGGAATAACACATCTCATGAAATTAAAAAGTGTGGTCAATTAATTTAGAGTGGCCACAGGACACCCTAAGCGGAAATTACTGCATGCCAGACACTGACGATCGTTATCTGAATTTCTTTATTCAAGATTGTCAGAAATGTCCAAAGTTGAGAAAGAGGGCACTTTTAACAATAAGCGATCCATACCAGTGTCCCGCTTGATGGTTCTGATAAACTGGACCAGCTGCTCTTTGGTATCCATGGTAGCGGTTGCTAGGTGGTTGTCATAGCAACCATCCTGTTGGCACGTCTGCACAGTAGATCCCACACTCAGTACTCCCACCTGAGACAAAAGGAAATAATTTTGTGTTCCTCACTTCCATTGGCAGTTCTCATCTTTGTGCCTCTCAAAAAGTGGATAAAGTCCGCATTCGCACCTGAAAGACTAGTGCTGACCAACACTTGACCTTTGGCATGGCACGGCCAGAAAAAAAAAGCCATTGAGAATACCACCAAGTGATCCGTTCCCCTATAAATCAATCATTCTGGCAGTTAATTAGTAACAATGATACAGCTTGATCATCTAAAACCACTTCACTCTCGGTAAAGGCTCTTTTCATGAGTATCAAGACATCAGTCAAAATCATGTGCTATCTGGCAAAGGGCATTATTGCACAAGCTGCTACAGAGTGATTTGTGTGAGAAAAGTGCCTGACCGTCCTACTGAGTGAACCTTGAAATACTTCCCAGAAGTCCGTGAATGAACTTTTGTCAAAAGAAGCTGGGACAAATGCAAAGATGAACATTCCGTCTACCAAACAGAAATTCAGGACTTCACAATGCCTAATTTTAATTTTAATGGATTTAATACTGTAACTGGAATGGCCAACTAAGCAATCAACTTGTGGTCAAGTTCCAGCCAAACTGCAACAACAGCTCAACAATCTATGAGCACAATGCTTTGGCCTAACTAGTGACTGGCGTCATCTTACCTGATCCTTCTCGGACAACGATGCCAGGGCTACCTCCGCGGATTCCCTAGCAATCTGCAAGGATGCCTCACTGACAGAGAAACCTCTGTCAATCAGTATAACGACGCTTTTCGCCTGAGGTCTGACGGTGGACGAATAGATGGGCCTGTAGATAGACAGAATTGACATATTCAAACTGAACACCAGACGCTACCATGCTCAGTTTTTCGGGAACAGGTATTAGGATTTCAACAGCTTCAGTTGAGATACATGATAGTGGCCATAACCCTCCAAGATCACCAAAAAAACCTGAGGGGGAAGGCTTGAGAATATGGCAGGCTGGATTCGTGAAAGTTCCCAGTTTGGGAATTAACATGTGCACTAGCAAGCAGGAAGTCGTCTGTTCGAATCCCACCCAAGCCAGCTTGTAATTTTTTTCCCCCGACTCTCGGACCAGACAGAGAATACAGTATGACTATACATGTCAGTGGAATGGCCAAAACCTGGTGTAAAGGTACAATTAACGTACTCATTCCTCATGTCCATACTGTCTTTGCACCGTCTAGCGTGGGCATGGTTGGCTGTGTAGGAGGTGGAAGGGAAGACCACGTGTACACCATCTTCTGAGTTGAAATACTGCCACTTGAGGGTAGGGTTGGCCATCTGATGTCTCTTGAATACTACCCAAGCCAAAAGAAAATAGATCTTTGAGGTCCAGGACTAGCAAACATGCATAGCAAGTGCACAGGAGAGGCCACGGCATCTCCTCTTCCTTTGATAAGACACTCTCCCAGAGACTCAAGCATGACGACTGAGGACAGCAAAGCCTCCTACATTCCTTCGCTTATTTCTGACACGACCTGGCCCAAAATTTCTATCGTATATACACATTGTTACACAAGCCGATCTTCATACAGATGTACTGTTCCCACGTGACCCATGTTAGCAGACCTTCATACAGATGTACTGTTCCCACGTGACCCATGTTAGCAGACCTTCATACAGATGTACTGTTCCCACATGACCCATGTTCAACCCAATATTCTCACACTGCTTCTAAGCTACATTTCACACATCTTTGTGCTAAGCAAGAACAATCAAGAAACAGACAAAACCGTGGTACATAACACAACATATTGGCTGGTAACTTGTACTTGCTAAACGATTTATCAGCGCTTAGCTAGTTTCTACATTAGGCAGCCTTGATGAAATTGGTCTTGGGGCCACATACAGCAAAGATTTTATGCTCCTCTGCAAAATGTAAAAACAGGTCCATTCAAGACCCAAGCGGGGACGATGCGACCACACACCTTGTGAGATGTTCCTGACGGGGTTGAAGGCATGGCTGGGTGTACCAGGAGAAACTCGCTCGCATGCAGCCTCCTTGGAGATGTTGGTTTGGAAGACAGAGTCATATCTGTGACCACGAGCAAACAAAAACGGACATTTAATTGGGGATCTTTACAATGTATAACGCACAACACTGCTGGACAAATTGAAATCCTTCAAAAACTGGGTCTGCTATATTTCCCCATAAATAGATAAAATGCATTTCGATATCTGAACTGTTGCCAGCATTTAAATAGAACTACACTTGTATAACAGAATCAACCAGGAACAAGAACAACTCTTTACTTACAAAAAGTTGTCACCTTTTGTCACACTATCGACTCTTAAATGGAGGCTGTGTTGTTTTTTTTAAAGTGCGCGTTGATTTATATTTTTTAAATATGTATTTTCAACAATACGTATTTTCAGGATGAAGACTTACTTGAAGTACTTGGGAGGGAGTTGGCAGCAGCTGTGGCCGGCCGTGATTGGGTCCGAGCGGTGGGCCCGGTAAAGGTTCTCAACCACCACCCGGTCAAAGTTCAACAGCGACAGGAACTTCTTCAGTTTGACCCTGATGTTGGATGTCAACTGCCGAGGAGAACAAGAGGGGAAATAACTTAAGCCGTGACCGATTTGAAGATTTCCAGAGCCTCTTCCAATATCAAGGAGACAGTAAGCGGCACATGTACGGCTATAGATTGCATATCGGCTACATTTAAATCTGCATGGCATCATGGGACTAGCCATCCATTAGCATGTCTACACAATAAACTACATTTGTTTTGGATTTTCCTGTTTTAATCAAACCTTCTTCTGGTTCTCTCTGTTGAAGGTAGTTCCAATGTACATGTAGTTCCCTGGTCATAACAATGTATTATCTTAATCTTCATACATGTTACCTAAAAGAAATCTCAATCTTTATGTGGCTGGCAGCAAAGGATAAATTTGATGAACTTAATCGCACGCTTCCTTTTTTTTCCCAAGAAAACAAATAGACAACAAGCATCAAAGTAATCAGTGCATAAGTGCGGCTATATTGAAGACTATGACGTCCATCCACTTTGTACATCTCGTTTCAAAATTGATATCAATCTTACTGAAAATCCTGAGGACAGCTTTGCTTCGAGATTATTATTCAACCAAGCATACCTCCGTCTCTACTAGTCAGCAGGCACATGTAAATTTCAAATAGCAATGTCGTTAGATTACACACACCACTGCGCACAGCATGATGGATTCTGTATTTATTACTACTAGAGTAGAGTGCAAATTCCAGGCTGGTTAATGAGGAAGAATGGACTTTGTGTATTGTTAAAGGGATGTACGTGAACGAGGATATCTCTCTGCTAAAGTTTCTGAGCCGTTAGATGTGGTGGCGCCGACAGAATATCATTTTTATTTGCTTCAAAGAACATGGCTTTTGTGTTCATAGGCACTGAGATAAAATTTCCAAATCTTCACACATCATTAGGAATCCATTCACATTCCCGATTTTGTTGAAGAAACTGGTTACATGTATTTTACAAAAGAAACTCAGAGTTAAAATGTCTTACTGCAAACACCATAAATAAGGAATACTTATTTCTTATTTTATAAGTATTAAATTTAAAGATTGAGGACTAAAAGATTAAAAACTGGGCTAAAAGACTTAACGTCTTTTTGAACGGAACAAAAAGTATGAAGGGATTTTCTTTTATCCTTCCATGTACCTTGTCTAGCCCTTGCTGTGCATCTGGTTGCTGATCCTGATAAGACAAAGAATCATAGGCTTTCTGGAAAGAAAAAGAAAACAGAAAATTGATGACCAACCGATATGTGTGAGGTTATTGTACAGGGCCATTTCTCTCCATGGAGACTTGTTAGAAGCCTGTTACATGACGGGATATGTTATCGGTACCCGGTTTTCATCTTTTTTTTTTAACTGCCTCCGCTTTTTTCTCTGAAGGCAGTTCTTTCAATTGATATTTTTTTCAACTATTAAAACCATCACTTACAGTAGCTTGCTCCGATCAATAAAACATTCTTGAAAAAAAAAGGACGACAATGCATTTTGCCTTTGGATAGTTAGCGGTCGATAATGTCTCCCTGGGTAAAGCGTTATTTTTGAAGCCACTGCCAAGTTGTGTTTTGATAATGATATCCAGCTGCGTGCAAGATTTATGCTTGGTCAAAAAAGGTTACAATAACAAAAAATCAGAGTTCCCTCACCATTTCCCCAAGGTCTTCTCACAACTGGAGAGATTTTTTTTTCCAGTTCCTACTGTTTTCCTACAGTAGCTATATGAACAAGTGTTCCAGTCTTTGAATCGATGTACATTTATCGACAAACATTTACAATATAGTAAAGCCCAAGAGTCCAGAGTACAGTCGAGCTTTTGTCAATAATTACTGAATTCCAGCGCAGGGAGAAAACTGATGATTCCTGGCCCCTTGGAACGTTCAGGATTTGAACAGCCTAGCGATCTTTGTACCAGGACGCTCTGCTCATTAATTTGTCATTTGCGGGGGAAGGGATCGAAACTGCTCTGTCGCAAATACTTTATGTAGAAGGGCCTACCTGTGCACAGATAGCCTACATGTGCACATACACATGTACAATCAATGGCTGGAAAATATGTAAACCTACTCGTGTATACATGTATTTGTATGTATCGGACATAATGAGATTGTTCAAAATCACAGTTCTTACATGTGCATGTACGTAAATTGTTACATGTACATTTGCGAAATCTGAATTATATACATGTACGTACATGTACTGTGTAATATACATGTACATGTACAGCATGAAAGTCACGTGCCATAAATTTGATGCCATTTTTATGTCGCTTAACATTCAAAGTAGTAAAATCATTACCACAAATATGCGGCATCACAAATCCATACGAGGCCAAGTACTTTTTACAAGCCTTGACATCATATATCCACCCAATTCTGCCAACATTTAGCACCTGGTTTTGCAAACTTTGGACAAATTTTGAACCAAAGTGATACATATAACTTTACATTCCTAACATCCCAAATCTACATCAACTAAGAACAGGGAGCCACTGGTTTCAAGCCTTGTATAACTTATATAAGAAGCAACCTTGCCAAATAGTGCAATTCGACCACCAGAATTAGAAGCCATTACTGTGGTGGCACAACCCTCGTGGACAGGTGGTATGCGCGTGTTCCATGCCTCTTTGACCGATAGGGGGTTGTGATTTGCCATATGCACGCGCGCGTCAAGCTGAAGCATGTGCGTGTGAGTGCGTCTAAGAGGATTATTTCATACATTTAGACAAAATTCAATGTTTGTTTAATTCTCCTATGCAAAGATACATTCATGACACAGTCGTCAAATCAGTCAAAATCAGTCAAATTTCCCATATGTGTCTGTGTACTGGGGGAAATCAAGTGAAAGGAATTTTTGACTGTTTTTGACGGTTAAAGCAGAGGGTTAATAAAAGTAAACAGCACACGAAAACAAAAATATTTACCGGTAGTTAAGCAAAGTGGTTATAAAAATATTTATTTCCACGGCCGATCTTTCCTTTCCTGTCCACTCTCTGGACAATAAAAAGGTGCAGGCTCACCAGTGGTTTGATCTACCGCAGCGTCCAATTGTCACTTGTGGTACATGAACTACATGTTGCAAATAAATTAAGGCTTGCCTCCAGCATGTTACCAGACCCATACTGAGTACTGAGCCCCAATGTGTGTCTGCTCTTCCTGTGCTGGATTAAATCACTCAAGGTGCCATACATGAAGGGTACCCTACATGGAGAGTGGCTGGATATTGGAGGGTTGTTTGGAGAGCCACAATACCTGGTGTGCTGCGGCTAAGGGAGCTTGAGGGAAGAATAACAAGTTCAGTGGGAAAGGCCCGCGTGAAAATCTATCGCGCAGAGGGTAGTGAAGTAGAAATGTTGAGGGCCCAAAAAATTCGTAGAAATATTTAGTTTCAAAAAAAATTGTTTCAAGGTTTGCACTATATTGTACCTTAACCACTTGCAAAAGGAATTCATCTGTAACATACTAACATCACTGATAGCAGACGGACAAAAACTACAGGTACACATGATGTATGTTAGTCCCCCAATTCAACACAATTTAATTTTTTTTTTTTTACTTTCTTCTTTGTTGCCAAGCATCTGCGGGTCGTGCAACGCAAGATGTACTGAACAAGCATTTCTTTTTCTTATTTCACAAGAATTTAACTAACTGCACAACTTGAATAAAACTACCAATATACCCGTGTATTATTTAGGCAGGTGCCGGGGAAATGAAGGGAACCTAATTGAGAGTGCCAACTACCAGGTACTCCACAGAGGCACAGCCCGTGAATATCCAATCAGATGGTTCATTTCAGAATTGAGTAGCGGTACTAGTGTAAATTCACTGAACAGTGCGCACTTGATACTGTGGTGTCAGCTGAGGTCACCTCAAAGCAGGAATTATGAGGGCTGCACAGTCATCAGCATTCCTGCTGGGGCCAAGTCAGGTCAGGACTGGACAGCAAACAGGGAATTTATTACTTCTTGACAGAATGATGTGATTCCGCTGGGCTTTGTGTAGAATTGAATGCATTCTTACAAGTTATGTGTATAGTATGTGAACATGGCACGTCCTTGCCTCCCATGCTTGTTTGTGAACTTCGTTGGAATTTTGTTTCCCCCAACAGTTCAAAAATTCTGCAACATGTACCAACCCATCTCCTAAATCCATGTATACATGCACATGTGTTTACTACCAGAAGAACTATCCCAACTTTATAATAATAATAATTTATTCATTTATAAAGCACAAATTTCATATAGATATGTTCAAATGCCCGGTACAATGAAGACATTACGCATGGAACAATGAATACATTTAAACATAGTTGAGCCAATGGCATACAAGGGCACCTCAGGCAGCCACCAAACGACCCACATTCACCAACATCAGTAAAGAGGAGACAGTAAGAAGCAGGTACAGTTTTAGAGGTGGGAGGAAAACCCCACAGGAATGTTCTAGGTAAAACCTACGAGTCAGGTAGGGACTGAAAACCCAATCCACATGTGGACCGGGCCGGGAATCGAACCCAGGACCACAGAGGTGGAAGGCGAGGAAAGAACTACCTTGCCAACCTGACTCCCCAAATCCAACTGAGTAAGAGGTAGAAATCTTGTGCATGCCTTAAGACAAAATTAGCTTCGGGTGGATTGTATACATGTACATGTATGGATTCATCAGAATGTTTAAAAAACTGGGTGTTGTGATGGACGGGTCACATCAGATTGGCTGGCTTACTTGGTGCAAATTTGAAGATGAGAAGAGGACTGTGCTTGATAACCAGGGAAAGATTATTCTTCTATCATCTGTTTCAACGGAATATTGTAAATGTAGGGTAAGGCACAGGAAATAATGCATGGTGACGAAGGTGAACCAATGTGAAAATCTATAATTGTACAAGATTTAGGGGCCTTGGTAATAATGTCCACATGTACCAGTAGTTCACAACTAGGGGGAAAAACTAACAGCACTTTTATAGCTTCTTGGCCCATGAAATTAGCCGTGCTGCTGAGTAATGTCTTGCAATGCTGCTAGTGACACTTCTAGCAAGCCACACATGGCTTTGCAGCAATCTTATCAAATATTTTCCTGGTTACCAGTGTGTATAGAGCCATCCTGTTAACGCAATTTCTTTTCTACGACTATTCAGCAGATGGGCCCATGCATGCACTTTGATAAGCCTTCCAATAGTTTTACAAAAATCTGTAAGGACTCGTGGAAGTCTAGATGGCCGACATCAACATGTAGCAAAAATTGGCTTTCCTGGGATACACCGGGCCCACAAAAGTGCCCACAAACAGCCATAAACACACCAAGCTTGTCAAAGCATCTCAGGTTTATGCCTGTGTGGTCAACGCAGGCAAAAAGGAGCTGGTTTGGGCCCCTCTATTGTTGGGCACAATAGAAGGTTTAAGCTGGCTGAGAGGGTGGGTTCTTAATCCAATGGGCCATCAAACCTACCCTCTTTATGTAGTCATAATAATGTTGGCCTGTAGCACAATCTAGACTGGGAGTCAAGCCTACATGTTATCCTACCACAGTTATCACAGTAGAATGTATTTTTTCCGGATGGAATTTTGAAGTTTCACCCATCCACTGCATTTTTTTGTCAACACACAGCCTTGAGTTGCTGGATTACTCTGCTGTTATCAAATCATACATGTATCATTTGTAGCAGTTTTAATTTTAGACTCTTACGTAAAAGAAAGCAAATGATACATTTTTAATGAGAAAAGTCATTATAATTTTTAACAAACAGTACATGTACATGTAGTTACAATTTAAACAAATTTATTCCCAAACTAACTGAGTGACTGTTAAGTTTTACAATCTTAAAAAAAAATGAACCACGGCACAGTTTTGATTGAAGTTGTGAAGGAGAAGCAAACAAGATTTGGTTTTTGCCTGGCCACCATCCCTGGCTGTACCTGGTTTGCCCTGTGGCCATGAGATGAAAGGCCACAAAGGATCTGCAATTTGTATGCAAAATAGGATTTGTGGCTCCAGCCTTACAGAAAATTACATTAGCTGGGGGAGGAAGACGCACCAGGCAACATGCTCCGTGCCCAAGAATGCCTTGTGATGTTGGCCTACATGTGCAGGTTAGCTACGAGGAGATACATTAGGGAGGGTACACGTACATGTAATTGAATGTACATGTACTTATCCAAATCCAATCTGGATGAGACAAAGCTAACAATCATTACACGTACAGTACATCTGTATGATTATTTTGTTGCTTGGGATTTGGGAATAAATGACAGAATTTTGAGTTCTCTTTCGATCTCTCTGCAGATGCTCCAAGCCTGATAGTCATTGATTTACAGGCTGGAAAAGTCGGTTTTGTAATCTTGACTCTTATAATGTAAACAAATGTAAGCATACAGCATGTACGAGTGAAAACTTAAAATTGTCGCTTATCTAGTACAATACAAGCCTACACATGATAAGTAGTAATTTAACTGCTGCTAGTGCATGTAGTAAAATACACAAAATGAGAGTCTGTCATGTCACCATTTCTTTATTCTGCTCTTAAATTGCAATATTAATGAAAAACATTTGCAGATGGAGTATTTCAATCTATTCACTTCTTTTGTACAGGCACTTTTGGTGACTTGGTCTGATTTTTATTCCGCCACAATGACACTGATTTCCAAAGCCTGATGAAGCATTCACTCGAATACATTTACACCGTACATGTAATTGTGAGGATTCAAAGTTTTTAAGAGGTATTTCAGTTTTATCAGAAGACAACCAACAGATTTGATAGTTGATTTTTAATATGCTTCAGAATAAACAAGATGCAGAAAATTCATAAAATGTAAATGTAAATGAGTTTACACACATTGTACCATCAGTAGGCCTACCTTGCATATTTTTGTTTGGAAACCGTAACATCTCTCTCAGCTTGGTTTTTATTGGACCTTCTAAAGTGTATTTTTCAAGCTTTCAAATACAAGGTGGAAACATTGCCATGCAAATCTAGTCTCAGAGTCAAGCTAAATCAATATGGCACTTCCTAATTCATATATGAAATTTGCGAACACCAAACATCGTAATAGGCCTCATTGTACCTTTAACATTTGGTCTTTTGTTATTTTAATTAACTACTACTGAAGGTACAAAGGGTTTATCATGCCTGTTGATCAAGAACAAAAACCAGATGTCAGTCAAGATGGTCCTTATGCAAAGGATCTATCAGACCCATCAGACCAACACTGGCAAGGGATCGAGAGCAATTCTCCAAAACATCTATCCATAACACAAAGTACATGCACCATGCATGACCATGGAAAATAGCAGGAATTATTGCTGGTCACGCAATATTTCCTTACATCCCTTTTGGAACTCGGACTAATTTTCAGCATCAGTTGAAATGCCTGTAATGTAATTAAAAGGTATTTAAAGTTCATGTGTATATTTTTTATGTGTCACCAGATTGATTATCATTTAACTTTACACACTGATGAAATAACTCTGCCAGGAATGCATGTCAGCAATTACAAGAACTTTGGTTTACAATTTGTAAAATTTCCAGTGTTGAAACAAAAAGGTAAGAAATGTCCAACAGCATATTTTACATTTAAACAGCTCAAATTCCCTTAATGACAGGCATTAACTTTTTACGTTCAAAAGATCTGCCCAGCATTTATTTTCATGATTTCTATTCAAAGTGGTCATAACTTTTATAGTGAATGCATTGCAAAATAACACTAAAAAATATACACGAGGAATGTTGTAATTTGGTTGACAGTAGGTCTCACTTATTTTTTCAACTCTCCAACAAAATCTAAATGTAGGTTTTTAATTCATGATTCATGGCTATATACATGGGTTTTTATGTTGGCAATTGGCTTATTCACAACCACAAATTATTATAAAAGTAACCTTCGGCATTTATGCACATACTTGGCAAGCTAGGACTGTTAGCTGATGCAATTTACTGTCTCAGTTAATAGCACAGCAACTAATCTTACAAATAGAAATATTATTTTAAAAATAGTTCAATTATAATTGAAAGTAATTTCAAACTGGGAATAAGCTGAAACTTTTTAAAATTATGAACGACTACCTGCATTGCCACAATTAATTAAGACTAATTTGGCAATTGCATTAAAACTGTCAGAAAGCAAAAACATGTCAAGAAAAGTTCAATTTGGGAGGAAAAAAATCAAGTCCTGTACACAGAAAACACTTCAAAATGTTCAGACCGTCTCATACGGTTTGTGCACAGGGTATCAAGTGGTGTCCGTATATAGATTTCATTCCACTTTGAAAATTATGAACAATTATTTCTACAATTAGAACATGACTTACGTGACATAAATGACTTGAGTAAGTGATAGCATAATTACACGCATGAATATGAAATACAAAATTGTTCAAGTGTCATGAAAAAGGTAGGCCACAAACTCACCTGTAATGCATTCAGGCCAAGTTCTGCATTGACGATATATCTGACTCGGCCCGAGAGGACGTTTGCTTGCCTCACCAACGTGCGGTCCAGGTCGGCCTCCGTGCCCGCCCCACGATTCCGTTTGCTCGATCCCGCTGCCTCGCCGGGCTGATACAACGAGGAGGCCAACTCATGGAGTAAGTCCGGATTGTTGAAGTTTATCTGTGCCTTTGACAGTCCCTTATCACCACCTCTCTGCCTGGTTGATTTGGAATCTGCTGCCTTGTAAGCATTTTGATGGGGCTCCAACGCTGAGGAAACACCGTGCGTAAACATTACCAATCCCAACGCAAGGACAATGAATCTCGCCTTACCGCACGGCGAGGTAGCCATTTTCGCTGCTTACGTTTGTTCCGCTAATGGCCTGCGATCTAGACAGGTCGATTCCAACTCTCTGCGAGCAAATATCTTTCGCATAAAACCTCACATGATCAATACTGAGACTTACATATTCACTCTACCTGTTAACATATTAAGTTGCGTTTTTTTACGGCGCAGAATTTAGGCAATCACTTCACAGCATGTTCCAACGTCCCATCCTCGATCGAGTAAACCTGCAACGGCGATCACACACGTACACGAACTGTATGGCAATTAATCTTTTCGTACCGTTTGCATGCATGATTAGCTTGGCTTCATGTCAAGGGTCACAAAATGTATCCCACAATTCCATCTGATTTCCAAGATGGCGCTGTTCATGAAAGTCACGAAATGTGCGACAAATCTTGTTTATCGTCAACTACGACATGATGTACGACTACTGTCATCTTTACAAAACGTTCGATCATTCGTTCCAGGGGACAGTTGTCATTGTGGGCTTAATTCAAAATATGTTTGCTTAGAGTCGAGGAGGAAAAGACGATATTTTCATTCACAAAGTCAAAGTGGTGAGTGTATGTAACCCTACCTCCATGATGTAACGTTAGTCAGTCATGTCAGTCCGACTATTTTTAATTTTTTGAGTAACATTGAAGTTGGACCTACGGATCGCCTTTTTTTACCTTTCCTATCTTGTTTATTATTTTCTTTCAGAAGACAGTTTAGAGGTCAAAAAGTATATTCTCTAATAGGCCTAGCTGAATCCACTTTTTATGGAATGTTACATTCATAAATTCTAAATTGACCCTTTTTTATTTTTTTGTTTCAAGTTTTAAATCCTCACCAGTGTGTTAAAGTGTGAATGTACGTGTAATACTGTATGTACTGTTTAGTCTCACTGAGCTCCTTTCCTCAGTCTCAGTCTTAGATAAAAACTAAGCATTCCCAGCAAGTAATAGGTCTGTCAATATTATAGGCAAATATTGGAAACAGGTGATTTGAAAAGTCCCAGTTACTCAGATTTTACCAGCTCTAGCAAATCTAACATTTAAAGACAAACAAAACACATGTTTTGCCAATCAAACACATACCAATTCAACATTCTTAGATTAATCCCCCAGGTGGTGACTTGTTGCTTTTTTTTGTTTGTTTCTGTCAGACAAAGTTTGTTTCGGAAATTTACTTTATTTTTGTGGAAAAAGAGATTAAAGACACTGTATTGAAAAGAGATCAAGACACTGCACATGATTTTGTGAATATGAAATCACAGTGACTATGTGAGCGTGGAACCAGACAGACTATAATCTCTGGATCAGGCATGGAAGTTGGCATTGATTAATTTTTAAATTAATCAGCAATCTTTTCTACTTTTGTGCATACGTGCAGGTCCTCTTAGGCATGGCAGTTATGAATATCAAGATCCAAAGTCTCCAGATGAAATGTAAGAGCTGTATTTCATGAGAGAACTTCGGTGCACGTATTACTTTGACTGTATTACTTTGACCGGATTACTTTGACCGTACTCACTATAATTCAGAAACATTTCTAAATCACAGACTGTTGATATTGGGAGGAAACAAGAGCCCTTTTTTCTTCGTTGTCAGTATTCACTATTTCAATTTGTTGGATTTTATGAGTTGAACAATGGTCAGGGAAAGTCAAAAGGACATTAAGGATAGTTTGAAAAGGGATCTAAAAGTGGAAATTGAATTTCTGTGTAAACAATCAATTGTTTTGCACAATACTGTATTTTGCAAAATACATTTAACACAGTCATCAGGCACAAGTTCCTAAACTTTGTTTATTTGCCTTTACCCTATTCATGTGATTGGAATTTTTTACTTTCTAAGTTGCCTAGTCTAAGTTGGCCACCTGTATCCTCTTACAGTGTCAATATAACATATATAGACAGAAGTGGGGAAAAAATTCCAGTACAAGGCAAAGTCGGAGATAACGTCATGTATCTAGCCCACAGATACAACATAGAGATTGAAGGTAAGAGCTCTGGATATTGAAGATACTATCAGCATAAGTGTTTGGAAGGATGGAACAATAAAAAATACCTTACATCTTGATTTGTGCAACAATCAAAGCTGAAAACCTGCCTGTGTCATAAACACAATCCTATTCATGATCTGTGGTGGCAACGCAAATTTTCCTCAAGCAAGCTTGATTGAAAACAAACGGAACCGACAATGCACTAGACTACTCTATTTCCTCGGCACATTTGCAGCAGTGAAAGATTGAGCAGATTGCATACCCTACAGTAATCAACACGGTTGCTTCAAGTTTGCTGCTAAGAAGTAGATTGTTCTTACACTTACAGCCCCAAATCGCACTGGCCCAAACAGACTCCAAATTGTTGACAAAGTAGTACATCCTCTTGACACAGTTGTTTCTGTTTTTTTTCTTCTAACATGCTCATTGCAATAATTCCACTAGTCATCAAGACGAATGGTGTCTGTTTCCAATATCTGCTACAGGTGCGTGCGAAGCCTCGTTGGCGTGCTGCACATGTCACGTGGTCCTGACAGACGACTATTACAATAAACTACCAGAAATAGAAGAAGAGTAAGTCCTTATGTCTGCACAACTTCTTCAGACAGAGCTGGCTCCAGATATTCAGTTTTCAAAAATTCTGTCCCGTAAAACTTGTCACACATTCATTTATTTGTTCGCTTCTGTGTATCTTTTTCTTGTCATAGGGAGGAAGACATGTTGGATCTTGCACCATTTTTAACCGCTACATCTAGACTAAGTAAGTCCATTCAATCTAGTCTTGTCTCTTGTAACGAAACAGGCCTTTGAGTTATCCTCGTAACTATATAGCTTCTTCAATGAGCTTTTAAGGACTAATACTTTTCTTAATTTTGTAAAGTCTGTTGTGCATAATTGGCTTTTAAGCATTTATCCATTTGAATCAATGTTGGAATGCAACAAATACGCCACATTACTTCAAAAAGCATGAAAAATTGAAATCTATAGTCCTCAAAATTAAAACAGGAATGATCACCTTCCACTTTCAAAGACCAAGAACACTATTTCAATTTGTGTTTCCAACTATTAAATTTTTGGGCAGAGGGTCACATCTCCGACATCATTTCCTTATTGCCACATCTAGGTTGTCAGATCATCTTAACAAAGGAACTAGAAGGAATGGAGGTCAAGCTTCCCCAGGCAACCAGGAATTTCTACGTCGATGGCCACGTTCCGCAGCCTCACTGACGACAGTAACCACCATCCAAAGTTCCAAAATGTCAAGCCCCTCTTGTCTGTGACACCTCCAAACCCTTCAGGATTCTGCCTGGACATGTTTTCTTGGAGAGTTGTCACGCCCACTTCAAACATATCTGACTCCTATGAAGTATTGCTCTCCAGAGTATTATCACCACTTGTATATTCCTGATGTATTGTTAGTGTGTCAGAGGCACAGTTTGAAACAATTGACTCTGTTACACTTTGATTCACACCATTGCTCTCTGTATTTTGGTGCTTCAAGTCACTACAGTGAAACTGTTGCAGTTTCACACTGTCAAAACCTTCCACATGGTGGAGAAAGCAGAAAGGATTTGTAGGGTTTTTACGTATCAGATGGAATGTGGAGTGGGCAATGGGATGGTTAATTGGTTATCTCAAAATACAGACTAGTCCTGTTCCTTTCAGATCACTCCTTGCATATCACAACATCTCAATACTGGGAACAGACAAGATTTCCCAGAGGGAGCCCAGCTAAGCTGGTTCATATGAGGTATCAATGTACTTGGCTTTTTCTCCACAGAAATGGCCCGTGTGCCAAATCAGAACTGTATTTCTTTTCAGTGCAATGTTCCAAGCATTCTTAGCTTTTTACACTCTTTCTTTTCCACGGCATTTTGTTTTTCAATTTCTGGATGGTAAAGAAGCTAATTTGTCCAAAATGTGCCTGGAGATTTACCGTAAGCTCTTAAATGTGCTAAACTTCTGCCGCATTTTACTGTTGTCTGCAAGTGAATTGTTAGAAAAGCTTCACTAATGCAGGTTTATCTCTGAAGGCTTCATATTTACCGGCTTATCAAAAGGGAACCTCAGCCTTTTCTAATGAATTCAAACAGACACAAATTATTGACAAAAGCCTGCATGGATCAGTTTAAAACGACTTATTGATTTATTCTGTCTGATATGCTGTCATGTAAATTGAAACTTCAGTTTTATGTCACTATAAGCAAACCTTTTTATGACAAAGTAGGGAATAAAGAAAAGAGGCTTATTCTGGCCCAAGCAAAAGAGAAGAATTTTTCAATCAAACTGATTAGACTTGATTTGGTTATGAAAGATCTGTACAGGGTGCCCTAAACCAAAAATACACCATATATTACCTGTTAAATACATCAGATATAGAGCTTCCTTTGGAAGGATGTTTTGAACTTGAATGCAAATATAAACATGTACGTGTACCTACTGTGATATGCAAATTGAATGGAAAGTTTTAGAAATCGCTTTGTTGTTTTTTTTACATGTTTTTCTATCTTGATCTTGATCATTTTCTGTTTAATGTGTGTTTCAACCCAGGCTGAAAGGCGCACAAAATATGTTTATTAAACGTTTACATATGTGTAATACAATGCACAAACATGTTGACTCCACTTAATTATTTGTTTACTGGTATGTGTGGTTACGGTTTACAAAGGTGTGTGCCAAAATGATTCTCAAGGGCATTTTGGGAAAAGGGCAGAATTGAAACAAAGGACGAACAGAAAAATGTTGGAGTGCTTGAGAGTTCTGGAGAAAGATGTAAGTGGACTCGTTTTAATTTTCTTAGGTTTATGTGGGATTATATCGAATGTACATATGAATGCAGACGACAGTTCTGTATTAAAGTTGTCAGTCAAAAAAAAATTAAGACAAAATTTCTCAAAGCAGGTGCAAAATTCGGTGTACTTCACCATAGTGCAAAATAGGACATGCTGAGAAAAAAGAACTAGTTAAATTGCAAGATCCAGATTTTAACTAAGACACCAAAACTGTTTAGATATAAGGGAAAAAACACGAATTTATATTCTGATTGCTTTTCTTATTAATGTTCACAATGGCCTCGTGTGCTTTTCTTTATTGATTTTGATATGGGCCAGGCTTGAGAGCTGACAACTTTCCACTAATTTTCTCCACGGGAGGGGAGGCGCGCTAGAGGGCGCGCTTTATATCACCGGTCATGAGAATTCTAATAAGTTCGTTGAACCCGAGTTGTGACATATCCGATGGCCGAATCGTACAGGCTTGCACCAGTTATGTACATGTACCTAGTACCTGCCTAGTGGTGAGAGTGGGAAGTTTGTTCCCGTTCTGTCGTCTTTTCCAAATATGTCGTCCAATGACGGTTTGATCAACTTGTTCAGACGTTACAGGAGACGTTCTCGATTTTGATCGAATAATCCGAAGGGTGAGTATGTTTTCAAGTGGAACATGTTGAGGGAAAAAACAAGGAAATGCTATTGCTGGGCATTTCAGCCGACACCTGTGCTCAAACCCTAGTAGTTACTAGTTTGGCCTGAAATTTAAAAACTTCCATATGGTCTAAGTAGATATTTCAATATGTTCCTGCTTGATTTGAGTTTCAGGGCATGTTATATCTTTCTGATGGCTGACATACTGCAGCAGGGTAAATTAGTAATATACTTCTATGGAATTTTTTCTAAAATGAACCATCTGATGACCATGGAAGATTTGAGGAAAGAATCAGAGCTGAGTTTTTCTGTCCTCTTCTTGTTTCTCTTTAAATTAACCTGTTAACTCTGGTTTCATCCGTGCAGTAAGTTATAACCGACATGTTTGAAACCTAGGGAAAAAGTTCCATATGCAGACATCACTTGACACCCTGTGCCCAAACCCTACGACTAGTCAGTGCAAGTACGAGCCTAGTCTGAAAAAAAATCTAAGTGCTTTCTATTAAAGTAATGGTTCGATATTTTCACCGCTAAATTTGACTTTTGGGGGCATGTAGTCTCTTCCTGATGGCTTATCAATCAGTTCAAGGGAAATACATGTAAGTGATGTCCATCTATGGAACTGTTACCTAAGCCCAGTTCAAGTTCGAGTTTGTCTAATCATACAGTTGTTGTTTGGCAAAGCAAAGTCCACTTTTACCAAGTATCCTTTGTTTGAATGCACACACAGTTAGCGTACAGATCATGACATCTCCAGTGTGTACACCTGTGACGTCCATGGCTGTATTTTTGCCAGGTCCCTTATTTTGCCACCTATTGTCAAGTCTGATTGGTTTTCACAATGAATGGTGGCATAAGAGACCTAGCAACTTCATGCACACAAGTACACGGTCATCGATGTTAGTTATCATAGATTTTATAATTAAATGGGTAAAGTAAACATTGATAGTTTCTTACAGGGTTCTCTCAATACCCTTATTTCCAATGCATTTAGAGGCAAGTCTTATTTCTTTTTAAGGCATTGTTTTGGTTCTTCTTGTTTCCCTTTAATTCTGAACTTCTCATAAGATTTTTTTAATTATCTTTGTAGCCTTTATTGGGAATTGTTTTTTTTTTTTTTACAGATAACAGAAAATATGAGATTCTAACCAGTTTGAGCAGTTTGAAAATGCATGCATAGGAATGGGGTTTTGACAGTAAGGATTGTCAGGTCCATCTATTTGGGTTGGTCTTGTTTGCTGTGTAATGACTGTTATTTATTTCAGAAGTTAAACTTCTTCATATTCAGTGTTTTGAATGTGGTGTTCAGTCCTAGAGCAACCTAACCCTGTGAAAACGACTGGGAAAAATTATGAAAAGAATTTTCCATGCACATTCACAGGCGAATTTCCCACTTGTGAAAAACAGCTGTGAAAATTTTGCCCATTAAAAAGGTGTGAACATTTTTCGCACGAGGGGAAAACTTTTCACAATTTATGAAATGAACATTCATTTTCCCAGATCGGAAAAGTGTGACAAGTTTCCCCCTTTTGAGGTTAACTTTCAATTGCAGTCTACGTTAGCTGTTTCGGTGTATGGTCAAAACCTCAAGAGTATAAGTTCCATTTATCTGGCTTTTAATAAGATGTGTCAGTCTTTTGACAGGAGAAAACAATCCAAAGCATTATTTTACCAGATCTTTTAAAAGTCCAAATATTAAATAAATCTCTATGAATCAGGGACACTTCTAACAACAACATAAAAGCACTCGAGTTTCGATCCTAGCTTCCTATCATTGTCTGATAGAACAGGATACCGGTGCCATTGGGAAAATCCCTTCCAGTATCAGTCCGTTGCCTGCAGAATTACCCTCGTGGAAGTTCAAAGCTAAATGGGAATTTTGTGTGGGCAGGGGAAGGAGATGGGGTGGAAAAAATAAGATCAGGAAGAAAACGATCGGTTTCCCTGGAAATGCCCGGAAATCGTTTGTTTGTATCCTGCTGTTTAGGGTCCTCCCTTTGGCTTGTTTGGAGAGGTACGTGCACGCCCCCCTTCCTGGTGACTCCAATGGACTTTCGTTCTCTAGATAACCAACCTGAACAGATTCTCAACGGGAAACACAGATTGATACATCTGAACTGATTAAGATCCTGGTCACCACCTGGAAAATAAGAAATGGTAGACAGCCAATTTCTTTTCAGCAATGCAGATTACACTTCAACAGATCATATGCAGCAAGGTATGAGACGGAGAGAACCCCTCCCTGCTTTGTGTTGGTCATTGTCTCGCAGGAATCTGGGGAATTCCTTTCAGACATCTTGGGGGGGGATGTGTTAAGTAACAATAGTCTGGAATGTGTATAGGGATTGGACGTGTTGGGGGGGTACCCCTCGGTCTCATTTCTTGCTGGGTATACAACAGATTGGTGTTCGTGTACACTCTCGTGCTACTTGACGATGTTACCATACATGTACCTGTCCGTACATCCTCCACACTCCTTAACCTTCTTATCGACATTCAGTACATGTACATACATGTACGTTTCAGTTTGAAGAGGGAATTGTCTTCTGATCGTTGTTAGTTTCATTTTGTATGTCAGATTACTCTTTCTTTGCAGTGAAAATTATCCGTTCAGCCGACAGAATACTACCAAAGTTTGACTTCCTACCTTTTGATTGAATCAACAAGACCACTTTAGGAATAGGAACCAAATGTATTTTTTCACAACTCATATGACAATATTTTAAGCTTATTTTTGCCAGTAGGGTATGCTTTGTTTGAATGATGTGAATAAAAATCAAAACTGAAAATGGATTTTTAGGTTTTCTTGTTTAATACAGTGCCTGTCATGAATGGGAGCTCCATTTTCCTGTCAATTTTGTTTATTTTCCTCAGTGTGATTTAAACTGTAAACAAGGAACAACCTTTGGTGAGGATCATAGCAATAAACAAAACTGTTGTTCAAAGGGTGTTGTGATTGCAACATTTCTTGGTGTGAGCCTGTTCAGAATCAGCATGATCAGTGATAAAGGAAAAAGGAAGACAAGGTTATCTTTTTTTCTTTTGGTGTGCCATTAAATTAATCTTTTCTTCATCGGTTGATCTGTTGTAGGTGTATTAATGTGTGAACACGTACACGTATATGATCGTGTACATGTAGTGGCAACTCCCTGAATGACCAATAACTTCGTTTGGACATTGCTGTGTCCCACAAGAAACTCAGAACTGGTTAGTGCTATTCCTGTCCACTGTCCTTGGGTCCGAGCAGAGGCTCAGACACGTACAGCCTAACAGGCATTTCCCAAAACATTGCCATCCTGGGTAGGTTGCATGCACTTTTCCACCAGCCTTGCCGTGTTCCTGTATTCATTCATGTACGAATGCTGATATTTCCTGTGGATGGATTGCGAGGAGGAAATGGCAACAAGCGACACAGGGATGTTTTAGGATTTGACCCTGGTATAGTCCTGTATAAATTTTCAGATAAAAGAGATTTGAACAGCACTGTACACAATGTGGTAATTTCAGCGTTGTGTCCAGAACAAATTCTGATGTACACGTACATGAACCACCAATGTTTCATCTCTAGTTATCTGTACGTAAATCTGTCTGCAAACTGTATTTGCTGTGTGTAATTACCTCGTCTGCAAACTGAGCCAACAGCAGGTGGAACCTGAAATCAAGTTCATTGGAGGATTTGCATGTACGATGTACAGGAAGGCACACACGTATACATGTACAGCTACATGTATTTGTTTATGCATAAACTTTTAGCTACCGACGCTTTTGTGTGAGGGCTTTGTCACTTTGTGCCTGGTGTGTCATTTGATTATGGTGCTTTCCAACTCTGGACGAGCTCATCTTTGGTACTTACGAATCTTAGGTAATACATGTAAGTTACATCTAGTCCTTTTTGTGTGCCTAGATGAAGTTGTTTGTAATGTCTTGTCAGTTCAAGAAAACTTCGATTTTGTTACTATTTGGGTTTTGTTTTTAAATTTTGGATTTTGGGATGGGGGAATCATTTGGGTCATATATTTGGTGGCCTTAGAAGGTAGAAGTGATAGAAATTTTTTTCTTTGAAATATCTGAATTGGAAAGAGTTTTGTCACAAAACTGCAGAAAAACTTTAGGGAAAGCTATATGTGTCACCATTGATGAGAGCATAGACTTACTGCTGCATTGTGAGGTAAATTTAACCATCTTTTCATTGTTTGTTTTAAGGCAAAACTTTCAGTGGCAAGATGGGCACTGCCTCTCCAGAAACCCTACAGACAATATGTCTGCAGTACATCAGCTGTAACATGTCCAAATTGTGTAGTGAAATACTTGTGACTGGAGAGGGAGACCACACCGAGTCTAGGCTCGTCTTCAAGAACCCAGACACGGTCATACACGGTGACTTGGCTGAGAGCTTACTGTGCAAACTGAGTGAGAACGGCCAACTGACAGACACGGCCCTGACGCTGTTTGCCAACCGGTGCATCATGTGCCTGCGTCGCGCCTGCATCAAGAAGGCCAGCCTGACATCGCGGGGCCTGCGGGCACTGGCCGGCCACCAGCTGCTGGAGCTGGATGCGGCGGGCGTGCAGAATGTCAACGTCAACGACATCATTGGGGCGCTAGGGGAGTGGACACGCAAGCACATCCGCTGGCTCAACGTCAGCGGCTGTACCTTCCTCAACAACTCCAAGTTTTGCATCGTCATCTCCTTGCCCCAGCTGCGTAATCTACGCCACCTGAACGTCAGCTACACAGAATTTGGCAACAACCTTGGTCTGGAGTGTGTGGCTGAGGGGCTCTCACACTTGGAGAGTTTAGACATCTCAGGGACGCTCGTCTATAGCATCCAGCCTTTACTCAGACTCAAACGCACCCTCAAGTCCCTCTGTATGTTCCACACCAGGGTGCCAGAGAAGGACCTGATTTCGGTGGTGCTGTCGCTGGAAGAGCTACGACACTTGGACATATCCCAGGACGTGCACCCCATGATGGACAATCACCAACACCCCAGCGTCAACACCCTGCTGGAGGCCCACCAATCTTTGCCTCACCTAACCTCGCTGGACATCTCAGGCCGGGACAATGTCCAGGACGCGGCACTGCGATGCTTTGTTCAGCAGCGGACGAGGCTGAGGTTCCTTGGGCTGACCTTGACCCAGGGAATGGTCAGAACTTTAAGTATACCCAAGGAGATGTGTGGGGAAGACTTCCTAATCTCAGAGAGCCATGAAGACTTTTCACGCAATCTGAAGGTACACATATTTGTATGTATGCAGAGTTCTGGATATGATGAAATCTGTAGAATCACCCACACTCAAAGAATGGCAGGGCCTTGATGTGCTTTCAGGTCCAATATTATAACGTTCACAAAATTTGCTATTAGTCAGTAAGACATCAGAATTTCCTAAGTTTGTGGTCCCTAACACCATCAGGTTTTTCAGCAGGTGTCCTGCCGACAGAAATCAATCACAGTGGGAATGAAAACCAAGGTAAAAATGTAACAAAGTACAGCACAGTGCATTTCTGTTGCATTGTGGTCTGTATTGGATCAACTCCAGCTTTTTATACCATGAATGCAACCAAAATTCATTTGCTGCTGAAATGACAACCGTGATACATGTAAATGCAGTGAAATGCAACACAACGCAACCGTAGACTTTGTTGCATTGTACTCTGTATTGGATCAACACCAGCTTTTTATACCATGAATGCAACCAAAATTCATTTGCTGCTAAACTGACAACTGTGGTACATGTAAATACAGTCAAATGCAACACAACGCAACCGTAGACTTTGTTGCATTGTACTCTGTATTGGATCAACACTAGCTTTTTATACCATGAATGCAACCAGAATTCATTGCTGCTAAACTGACAACTGTGGTACATGTAAATACAGTCAAATGCAACACAACGCAACCGTAGACTTTGTTGCATTGTACTCTGTATTGGATCAACACCAGCTTTTTATACCATGAATGCAACCAAAATTCATTTGCTGCTGAAATGACAACCGTGATACATGTAAATGCAGTCAAATGCAACACAACGCAACCGTAGACTTTGTTGCATTGTGCTGTGTATTGGATCAACACCAGCTTTTTATACCATGAATGCAACCAAAATTCATTGCTGCTAAACTGACAATTGTGGTACATGTAAATGCAGTCAAATGCAACACAATGCAACTGTATGGGTAGACTTTGTTGGATTGTACTCTGTGTTAGATTAAACCCAACCTTGGTGCAGAGAAGCAGTTGCACTGTGCCTCCTGCCACTGCTGCTAACTTCAAGAAAGTACAACCTTCTGACCTTGGTTGCATTTATTCAATTTAACAGGTTGTGGATAATACATACAACCTTTGTTCTTGTTACCAAGATTATGCAACCACCCCCCCCCACAATAGCTTTTGTGCAGTCCCACTTTTCCAACATTTGTAAGCTGTTGAATGACTACACCAACTTGTACCAAACACTTGCGCAGGTGACAGGGCATGCCACCGAGGAGCAAATTGAAGAAGCCCTGCGTTGCTATGGTAACAGGCCCAATTATGTACACAAGTTGCTCTGCAGTCTGTTTAACATGACGCTGTACCTGGAAAAAGCCAAGCCGCATATCATCAAGGTAAGCCACATTTGTCCGTGGACCAGCATGCACAAAAATGCAAAACCCAGACTCAAAAAACATTTCAACATGAAACTGTTAGTCTTCGGCTACAGAAAAAACAGAATTATGCCTGTGACATGGAATTGAGATTTTCTGGCAAACCCTGTGGTGCTTGCCAAAGGCAAATGGGTAATTTTTTTAGGAAATCAATTCTCCACAAGATTTTTCAGAATTGCCCATTTTTGTTCAAATACAGGCCTCCCAACATAATGTCATGATATTTGCATAATTTTAATGCATGAACTTGAAGTGTGTGAGCTCCTAAATGGAAGAATTTCCATTAAAGGAGTGCTGTTTGGGGACAAGTCGTAACATTGATAGATTTTTTTCTCCCTTTTGTGTGTGTGTGATTACCTGTACAGCTTATCCTTCCTGAAATGAAATCTCATCCGCATCACCTCGGAGTTCAAATGGCCGCCAGGTAAGGTTATTCACTGTAGGGCCGTGTCTGAATTATTGGCTACAGCTTCAGGGTAATATGTTTCAATGAAAGCCACTTCCTAACGGCTACAACCACTTCCTGTTGACTGCTGTGTTACTCCCAGCCACAGCCAATTGATTGGGACATGACTTGGGTCTGGCTCAGTGTGGCAATGGTAGGGGGCAACTCTTAGCCTTCTCACAATAGAGGTTTTTCACGTGAGGTAGCATGACGGGCAAAGACATTTCAGGAAGCATACCATGTAGGTGGAGGCGCGTGCAGTTTTGAATCTCTGTAATTCTATTGGCAATTTCATGTACGCAAAAATGTTGGGAGACTTCCAAGGTGCACACGTTTTCGTGCACATCTGTGTAAATTGAACACTGACTGTCAAAAATCACACAACAGCACACATGACGACCAGTTTGTAACTAAATGAGCACAAACTGCAGTTACTTGCTGTAGTTGGAATTCTCCGTCATCAGAGTTTCCAGTCAAAATGTCAAGAACAGGATCATGTGACTATTCAAACCTTAGATCCACAAAATCAATGTAGACTTTCGGTATGAAATCATCGGAATCACCCTAAGTCAAAGGCAACATCAGTTCATTTGTTCATGTGACCAGTTTTCCATTTATTTTGATATTAGATGGAACCACTGTTCTGAAACCCTGTTGGACATGATCTCACACTTTATTTTCATATTTGTTACAGCACTCTATAATTTCTTAGGTAGACAATCAAACACTCATCATATGATCACATGATACTTCACATTTTAACCTTGGAGGTT